>NC_141014.1:43116473-43498981 GCF_052327205.1 Somniosus microcephalus
GGGTCTGCTGGCTCCCCCCCCTCCCTTTCTCACCCCCCTCCCCCCCTCCCCTTCCCCCCCTCCCCTTTCAACCCCTTCCCTCCTCCCCTCCTTCCCCCCATCCCTCCTTTCCCCCCATTCCCCCCCAGTCGCTCTCTCTCTTCCCCCCCAGTCGCTCTCTCTTTCCCCCCCAGTCGCTCTCTCTCTTCCCCCCCGTCGCTCTCTCGCTTCCCCCCCAGTCGCTCTCTCTCTTCCCCCCCGTCGCTCTCTCTCTTCCCCGTCGCTCGCTCTTCACCCCCAGATCGCTCTCTCTCTTCCCCCCAGTCCCTCTCTCTTCCCCCCCCAAGTCCCTCTCTCTCTTCCCCCCCAGTCCCTCTCTCTCTTCCCCCCCCAGTCCCTCTCTCTCCTCCCCCCCCCCAGTCCCCTCTCTCTCCTTCCCCCCCCCCCCCAGTCCCTCTCTCTCTTCCCCCCCAGTCGCTCTCTCTCTTCCAACAACATGCCCTCGAAAAAGCCTCGGCACCGCCGGGCACTCCAGCTACTTATTTATATATATAAATGAGTCTGTCCATCTGTCTGTCTGTGTGTATGTCCGCGATTAAACTCATAAATTATAGAGCCGGACAAAAACCGCGCCCGCGGTATCCGAAAAACGTTCAGCCTTCCGCTCATTAGCATCTCATTAGCGACCGTGTGACGTCGAGGTCGACCAATCGGACGGCGGGTTCCTTCCTACAGTTGAGTGTCGAGTGACTCGACGATTGACCAATCCTACACTTCGGTGACCTGACCGGTCGACCAATCGGTGCGTGTGTGGGCGGGCCTTATCCTTCTGAACTGAGGTGAGTGGCCGCCATCTTGATTTTTCACAATTTTTTCCCCCACACTCTTGTGTGTGTTAGGGAACTAAGGTAAATATTTTAATGATGTGTTAGGGAATTAAATAACAATTTAATGGGGGGGGGGGAGCCTCGGGAAATCGCGGGGAGGGGGGGAAGAGCCTCGGGAAATCGCGGAGGGGGGGGGAGAAGAGCCTCGGGAAATCGCGGGGGGGGCGAGCCTCGGGAAATGGCGGGGCGCTCGCGCCGCCCGCACTGACCCGCGCATGCGCCGCCCGCACTGACCGTGCATGCACCGCCCGCACATGCGCCGCCCGGACGCCCCACAGCGGCCGTCCATCAGCCGCGCGATACGCGGGGGGACCTCAGCTCCGGACCTCAGGCGCTAGGCAGGGGGAGGGGCCGGATAGAGAGGGACAGAGGGGAGTGGGGGAGCGGGGAGGCGAGGGGAGGGAGGGAGAGGAGGGGAGGAGAGGAGGGAGAGGAGGGGAGTGGAGGGGAGGGAGAGGAGGGGAGTGGGAGGGAGAGGAGGGGAGGGAGAGGAGGGGCGGGGAGGGAGGGGCAGGGAGGGAGAGGAGGGGAGGGGAGGGGCGGGAGGGATAGGACAGGGAGAGGACATGACAGGGAGAGGGGGGGACACACAGGGGCAGGGAGACCAAGCGCCCCAAAATTGCCCACTGAACCGCGCATTTGCGCCGCCCGCCCGCCCACAGCGGCCGTCCATCAGCCGCGCCATACGCGGGGGACCTCAGCTCCGGACCTCAGGCACTAGGCAGGGGGAGGGGCCGGAGAGAGGGACAGAGGGGAGTGGGCGAGGGGAGGGGAGACAGGGGAGGAGGGGAGGGAGAGGAGGGGAGGGAGGGATAGGACAGGGAGAGGGACATGACAGGGAGAGGGGGGACACACAGGGGCAGGGAGACCAAGCGCCCCAAAATTGCCCACGTGCCCCAAAATTGCCCCTCGCAATGCGGGGCTCCCCAGCTAGTAAATTATAGAGCGTGCCTACACATATGCTATACCAAAAGAAAGCTTATGATTAGGGGAGTGTCATAGGAATATTTAACTTTTTGGTCAGACAAAAATTGTTCGGACAGTATACAAAAAACATCCAAGAAATGGTAAAAATCCGCTCATTAGCGTTGAGTGACGTGATGGTTGACCAATCCTACGGGGGAAGCGCGGTGCGTCACGGGGGGTGTTTCATGGCATGTGTGGGCGGGGCCTAATCCTACAGCCTGCCATCAGTGCGGGAGCGGGAAAACAGATACACAGACAGAGACTGAGACAACCACGCGGCCCGAGACCCCAAGAGACATCGAGCATATACTCACAGAGACAGATACAACCGCGCGTTGCCCGAGAGACAGCGAGCAGGGGAGCAGCGGTGGCGGTCCAGAGCGGGAGCCGCCCGCGCTTGGGGGCTCCGGGTTGCCAAGGCCGGGCTCTGAGTCCTTCCCCTTCCCCGCGGTGTCTTCCTCTCTTCTCTATCTCCTTCCCACACTCTCTCCTTCCTCTCCTCTCTTTCTCTCTCCTCTTCCCTCTCTCACCTTCCCTCTCTCCTTCCCCCTCTCTCCTCCTCCCCCCTTCCACTCTCTCTCCTCCCCCCCTTTCCTCACTCCCACCTCCCCCCCTCCACCCCTCACCACCCCTTTCTCTCTCTCCTCCCCCCTTTCTCTCTCTCTCCTCCCCCTTTCTCTCTCCTTCCCCCTTTCTCTCATCTCCTTCCCCCTTTCTCTCTTCTCCCTTCCCCCTTTCTCTCTCTCCTTCCCCCTTTCTCTCCTCTCCTTCCCCCTTTCTCTCTCTCTCCTTCCCCCTTTCTCTCTCTCTCCTTCCCCCTTTCTCTCTTCTCCTTCCCCCTTTCTCTCTCTCTCCTTCCCCCCTTTCTCTCTCTCTCCTTCCCCTTCTCTCTTCCTCCTTCCCCCTTTCTCTCTCTCTCCTTCCCCCTTTCTCTCTCCTCCTTCCCCCTTTCTCTCTCTTCCTTCCCCCTTTCTCTCTCTCTCCTTCCCCCTTTCTCTCTCTCCTTCCCCCTTTCTCTCTCTCTCCTTCCCCCTTTCTCTCTCACTCCTTCCCCCTTTCTCTCTCTCCTTCCCCCTTTCTCTCTCTCTCTCCCTTCCCCCTTTCTCTCTCCTTCCCCCTCTCTCTCTCCTTCCCCTCTCTCTCTCCTTCCCCCCCTCTCTCTCTCTCTCTCCTTCCCCCTCTCTCTCTCTCTCTCTCCTTCCCCCTCTCTCTCTCTCTCTCCTTCCCCCCCTCTCTCTCTCTCTCTCCTTCCCCCCCTCTCTCTCTCTCTCTCCTTCCCCCTCTCTCTCTCTCTCTCTCCTTCCCCCCCTCTCTCTCTCTCTCTCTCTCCTTCCCCCCCTCTCTCTCTCTCTCCTTCCCCCCCTCCCTCTCTCTCTCCGAACCACACTTGAAGTTACTGTGAACGGTTCCGGTCTCCATCTACTTTGTTCTGCCCTGCAGCTGCCCGTCAACCTGCTCGACGCCAATACTGCCCTCCTCCTCGGCGGCAACTTGCATTCATCTGGCACTTCTCTCGACCGGGGCAGGGATGGGCAGCAAGGACAGAGTACAGCGGGCAAGGACACTGAGGGCACAATTGGAAGAGATAGATTGTTAGGCAGGGGAGTGAGGGAGAGAGAGGGGGAGACAAGGGGAGGCACGGCAAGCTGTTGACCAGGCGAGACATACCCAAGCCAGAGCCTCAGAGACTCCTGACCAGACTCAGGCACGGCAAGCTGTTGACCAGGCGAGACATACCCAAAACTGTAAAACCTGGAGTATATGGCTACTGGCAATCCCCATTAACAAAAAACGAAGTTAAAGAACCACCTCCTGGGTGCTTAGGAAGAGTTCTTCAATCCCAACAGTTTTATAAACATTGCAGAGGGTTCTTCAGTTCCCTCGGCAACACCGGGTACGCCAGCTAGTTAAATATACAGCACTTGTTATAACACTCAAAGCTCAATGCTTTCTCAATTGACAGCTACTGGTGCACGATTTCCAGCAAGTGTTTCTGGATAGGGATCAGGAGCAGGAACCCAGAGTGATTTTTTTTTCCTACTTCCTGGCTACCAGTACTGTTATGGACAGATGCATCTGCGACAGGTAGATTAGTGAGGACGAGGTCAAGTAGTTGGTTCTCTCACCATCTGCCACAGACCCAGTCTGGCAGCTATGTCCTTAAGGACTCGGCCAGCTCAGTCAGTAGTGGTGCTACCGCACAGTCCTTGTGGAGGACACCCTCCATCATGTTGTGTGGCACTACCACTCTGCTAAATGGGATAAATTCAGAACAGATCTAGCAGCTCAAAACTAGGCATCCATGAGGCGCTGTGGGCCATCAGCAGCAGCAGAATTGTATTCCACCACAATCTGTAACCTCATGGCCCAGCATATCCCTCATTCTACCATTAGCATCAAGCCAGGGGACCAACCCTGGTTCAATAAGGAGCATAGAAAAGCATGCCAGGAGCAGCACCTAAAAATGAGGTGCCAACCTGGTGAAGCTACAACACAGGACTACAGCCATTCTAAACAGCAGAAGCAGCATGCTATAGACAGAGCTAAGCGATCCCACAACCAACGAACAGATCAAAGCTCTGCAGTCCTACCACATCCAGTTGTGAGTGGTGGTGGACCATTAAACAAATAACGGGAGGAGGAGGTTGTGTTAATTGTACAGCAATTGAGTGTTAATTACATGCAGGTGGTGGGAATTAATTGGGGACACTCTTGCTCTCCATATATATGGGGGTAGGCTGGGGAAGGGTTGCAAGCTTATCTTGGAGGTGCACAGGATGTATATGTAAATAAAAGCTTGTAAGCAACTAAAGACTGGGCTCTAGTACTCTATCCTTCACTACCTGGCTATCTGACTTTTTACACCACGATTATCCCCATCCTCAATGATGGTGGAGCCCAGCACGTGAGTGCAAAAGACAAGGCTGAAGCGTTTGCAACCATTTTCAGCCAGAAGTGCCGAGTGGATGATCAATCTCGGCCTCCTCCTGAGGTCCCCACTATCACAGAAGCCAGTCTTCAGCCAATTCGATTCACTCCATGTGATATCAAGAAACAATTAAGTGCACTGGATAAGAACATAAGAAATAGGAGCAGGAGTTGGCCATTCGGCCCTTCGAGCCTGCTCCGCCATTCAATGAGATCATGGCTGATCTTCTGCCTCAACTCCATTCACCGGCCCTATCGCCATATCCCTTGATGCCCTTACTAGTCAGAAATCTATCGACTTCTGTTTTGAATATACCCAATGACTGAGCCTTCACAGCCCTCTAAGAAGAGGTAGAGAATTCCAAAGATTCACCACCTCTGTGTGAAGAAATTTCTTCTCATCTCAGTCCTGAATGGCCTACCCTTTATCTTGAGGCTGTGGCCCCTGGTTCTAGACTCCCCAGCTAAGGAAAACATTCTCCCAGCATCCATCCTATCAAGCCCTGTAATAATTTTGTCTCTTCTTCTTCTTAGGCAGTCCCTCGGATTGTTAAGTCTGTGTGTTCTAGTTATGGTTAATAAGAATCACTGCACACAGACCACAAGAGTAAATTCAACAGGTCTTTACTAGTCGGAGGTCAGGCTGAACTAAAAGATGCAAGACGCTATACAGGCTTATATACCCGAGTGGTCACTACCGGTATTACAGTACACAGGGGCTCTTAAAGGTACATACACTACAATTCCTCCCCTTTTAGATAATTAGTACATCACATTTTACGTAATCATTAATTAACATGTTTACAAGAACAATAATCTACACATTTGCTGCAGTTAATCAATTATAAGTCAGTCTCTCTGGAGGCTTCCTGACTCGGTCCGGATAACGCCTCGGTGGTGTAGTAGGTTTCGGTGGTGTAGTAGGTTCTTTTGGCAAGGTCGATTCGGCTTGAATGCCAGTGTCGGGTTCATCTGGTTCCAGTATCACCGGATCGGAGGTAGATACTATGGGTATCTCTGCTTCATCATTAGGCGTATAGAGTTGTGGTGTAGGTTGTCCCTTTTCGGATGACTCTATGATCTGGTCAGCATGGCGCCTTATTATGCTTTCACCAATGTCCACGGTATACATCAGCGGTCCTAGTCGTGTGCAAATAGTTCCAGGCTGCCATTTCTCGGTACGGTAGTCCCGGGCCAAAACTTGTTGACCTATCTGGAAGGTTCTAGTTGGCCTTTCATTCATGCCTTGAAATTGCCGGTTCTCTACGTCCCTTCTGATGTTTGGCTTGATCAAATCCAGCCGGCATCTTAGTCTTCTATTGAAAAACATCATGGCGGGAGTTTGGTTTGTAACCACATGTGTTGCATTCCTGTACGCAAACAAGAAGTTATCTACCTTATGTTGTAGATTTATGTCTTCATTACCCATGGCCTTTATGGCCTTCTTGAAGGTCTGGACAAACCTTTCAGCTAATCCATTGGTGGCGGGATGGTATGGGGCGGACGTGTAGTGCTTAACCCCATTGTTTTTTAAGAACTTCCTGAATTCTTCGGACACAAATTGCGGTCCATTATCAGAACAGATCTGTTCCGGCAGCCCATTCCTGGCAAATATGGTCCTTAATACTGTGATGGTTTTTTCCGTGGTGGTGGAGGACATCTTTATTACCTCCGGCCACTTGGAGTGTGCATCCACCGCGATTAAGAACATTGAGTCCATAAATGGACCAGCAAGGTCGATATGTACCCTTTGCCATGGAGATGAGGGCCACTCCCATGGATGTAGAGGGGCTTGTGGTGGGGCGTTTTGGACCTTCTGGCATCCTAGACAGCTCTTGGTCATTTCTTCGATGTCTCCATCGATACCTGGCCACCACACAAACGCTCTGGCTAGGTTCTTCATTTTCACTCCACCCAGATGCCCCTCGTGAAGCTCCTTTAGCACTTTATGCTGGAGTTTGGGTGGAATCACCACTCTGGATCCACACATCAAGGTTCCTCGGCACACTGACAGCTGTTCTCTTCTTTGCGAGAATGCTGGCAACAGTGGTTCGCCATGTGCTGGCCATCCCTTCACCGTTAAATCATAGACTCGTGAGAGAGTCGGGTCATTTCTCGTTTCCTTTTCAATGGTAGAATTTGTTACTGGTAGACATTCCACTATGGTTGAGTGGAACATC
Source organism: Somniosus microcephalus (assembly GCF_052327205.1). Taxonomy (NCBI): domain Eukaryota; kingdom Metazoa; phylum Chordata; class Chondrichthyes; order Squaliformes; family Somniosidae; genus Somniosus; species Somniosus microcephalus. Next base: position 43,123,414 of record NC_141014.1, read on the forward strand.
TCCACTGGGTCCACTGTAGGCGCCTCTTCTAACGTTGGCAACGGTAGGCGTGATAAACCGTCAGCATTCCCATGCTGTTTTGATCCTTTGTATTCTATGTCATATTGGTGTGCCCCTAGGAAAAGGGACCACCTCTGTAGCCTTTGCGCTGTCATAATGGGAACGCCCTTTTTAGGGTTGAATATGGATACCAACGGCTGGTGGTCTGTCAGCAGTGTAAACTTCTGGCCCTGCAGGTAATGATTAAACTTCTTTACTCCCCACACAAGGCTGAGAGCCTCCCTATCTATCTGAGCATAGTTGCGCTCAGCGGAGGTCAATGATCTGGATGCAAATGCGACTGGCCTTTCCAAGCCATTTGGCAACTTGTGTGAGAGTACTGCTCCAATACCATAAGGAGAAGCATCACAAGCTAAACGAATAGGTAGCGTTGGGTTGAAGTGAGCCAACACTTCCTCTGAGGTGATCAATGCCTTGCTTTTGCGAAAGGCCTTCTTACAGTCCTCTCTCCACTTCCATGGTACTTCTTTCTGCAAAAGAGCATTCAGCGGGTGCAGCACCGTGGATAGATTTGGCAGAAACTTATGGTAATAGTTAATCAACCCTAGGAACGACCTCAACTGGGATACATTTTCCGGAGCGGGAGCCTTCACAACAGCTTCGATCTTGTCAGGTGACTTGTGCAGCCCCTCCTGGTCAATGACATGACCACAGTACGAGATCCGTTTCTGAAAGAACTCACATTTCTGGCGATTAACTCGAAGTCCATATTCCTTCAATCTGGTGAGCACCAGTTTCAAATTTGCAAGGTGTTCCTCATCGTCATCTCCTGTAATCAGGATATCGTCCAAGTAACATTGAGTGCTTGGAATTCCCTGTAATACCTGCTCCATGGCCCTCTGCCAGATTGCTGGAGCCGAAGCCACTCCAAAAACCAGTCTATTATATCGATACAAGCCTCTGTGCGTGTTGATTGTGAGATACTGGCGCGACTCTTCCTCAACTTCCATCTGTAAGTACGCTTGCGCCAGGTCTATCTTGGTGAAGTGTTTCCCGCTAGACAATGAAGCAAAGATATCCTCAATCCGCGGAAGCGGATATTGCACCGTGTGAAGCACCGGATTAACTGTGATCTTGAAGTCTCCACAGATGCGGACCTTCCCCGGTTCCCCTGGCTTGTTACTCGATGAACGCTTCATGACGGGAACAATGGGTGTGGCGCACTCACTCCAGTCCACCTTAGACAGTACTCCTGAACGTTCTAGCCCTTCCAGCTCAGCTTCCACAGCAGGTCGTATCGCATAAGGTACCGGTCTGGCTTTGAAAAATTTTGGGTTTGCATGTTCTGCAATCTTGATTTTTGCCTTAATTCCTCTCAGTGTTCCCAGTCCCTGTTGGAACACCTCTTTAGCCTCATCCAATATTCTGGACAATCGTTCAGGTTTGACATCTTTTTTTCCGGAATCTACCGTTATTGCTTTTAGGGAGTGCCAGTCCATATTTATTTTCCTGATCCACTCCCGTCCCAGAAGTGGTGGACCTCCCTCAGGTAGTACATATAAGTCCATTCCTTGGTGTTCTTTGCCCTTGTGTATCACCTTGACTTTTATCTTTCCGATGGGGTATACTCTTTGCCCCGTGTATGTCTGCAATACTATCTCCGTATCCCGTAGGGGAATATGTGTGAATAACCTTTTGTAATCTTGCTTATTCATGACCGTCAACGCCGATCCGGTGTCCAATTCCATCTTCACTTGGACTCCTGCTATCTGCAGTGTGACCCAGATAGTTTGTAGGTCAGCTTCCTTACTCACATTGTGAATTCTCAGACTACCCAGTTCCTTGCTGTTGGAGTCTGAATCCGAATTCTGTTCATCCGAACTCTTCTCAGCCACCTTATGTACCTTTCTGCACTTTTCCTGCGGTGACTTTTTGTTGCTGGTCTTCTTTCCTGACCGGCATACTTTAGCTATGTGACCAAGCTTGCCACATTTTCTACATTCCTGATTTTTAAACCAGCATTGGTTCTGATCGTGTGTTGTCTTTCCACAACGATAACATTTCGCTGTACCCAAAGCCATTTGATCTACGCTGAGTACCGCTGCCTTCAGCTGCATTTCCGCAGTGCCTCTCGCTGCGGCTTCGTGCGATGCTGCAATAGTGACAGCCTTATCAAGTGTAAGATCATTCTCTTCAAACAGCCGCTTTTGTGTTCCTTCTTTCGACAATCCACACACGAATTTGTCTCTCAGTGCCTCTGCCAGTCTTTCCCCAAACTGACAGTATTTCGCTAGCTTATGCAGTTCAATTAAATACTCCGCGTTGCTTTCCTCTTTCAGTTGCGTTCTCGCATAAAATTTAAATCGTTCCGCTAACATCAGCGGTGTGGGGTTCAAATGATTTCTCAGGACAGCAACAATATTAGCGAAAGCCTGATCCGCCGGTTTAGCTGGTGATAGAAGATGCTTCAATAGCCCGTATGTCTTCGCACCCATTGAGTTTAGTAAGGTTAGTGCTTTATCTTCATCGGATATTTTATTTGCCTTACAATAAATCTCTATGCGTTCTACATACGTGGCCCAATCTTCAACATCGGGATCGAAATCGTTGATGTTACCACGCTTAGGCATCCTCGCAATCTTCTTGAGAAACAAAAAGAAATTTTTCTTTAAATTTTTTTTTTTTTTAAATGGCGGTTTCCCGCGCTTGTCTTCTTCCCCTGCCTACGAAAATGGCGGCTTCCCGCGTTTGCCTTTCTCCCCCGCTGGCTGTAATGGCGATTGCCGTATTGCTGCGTTCGTCCTCCCCAGCGGTTCTCAAATCGTGCCTCCCAGCCCCTCTTGCAGTCCGGTCCTTTCCCCCGGCTGCGGCTGAGTTCTCCGCGGTTTAAAAAAAAAAAATTTCTCCCGCGCCTTACGCTGTCCCGGTCGCTGCGCCTCGCGGCCTCGGTAGCTGCCCGGCCTTTTTCACCGGTCGCGGTCGAGCTCTCTCTCGACGCTGTTGCGTCTCCCAGCCCGCTTGCAGCCCGGTCTTTTACACCGGCTGCGTTTGCATTCACCGCGGCTCCCGTGCCTTACGCTGCCCCAGTCTCAGCGCCTCTGGCCCTGACTTCTGTCCGGCTCTTTTCCCCGGCCGTGGTCGAGTTCTCTGCCCTTATATCCTCCGTTTTTCCCTCCCCTACTTCACAGCCAACATGGCCGACTTGCTGCTCGTCGCTGATCGGCTTACCCACCACCGTGATAGAAGGGATGATCACTGCCTGTTGCTGATGGAAGGCTTCGTGTCAGGATTCTTCCTTGCTCTTCAGATCCGAGTCTTTTCTCAGCAGGATGATGAGGGCGGATGCCTCTTCTCGACGCCCGTTAAACTGCCTTGGATATATCTCTGCCGCAGGGTAAGATCGTCTTCGTCGCCACTGTTAAGTCTGTGTGTTCTAGTTATGGTTAATAAGAATCACTGCACACAGACCACAAGAGTAAATTCAACAGGTATTTACTAGTCGGAGGTCAGGCTGAACTAAAAGACACAAGACGCTATACAGGCTTATATACCCGAGTGGTCACTACCGGTATTACAGTACACAGGGGCTCTTAAAGGTACATACACTACACGGATGACTTGCTTCCACATTAAAAATGAGTTCTCAGGTGACTGATGAGTCCAATGCGGGACCTACAGTCTCTGTCACAGGTGGGGCAGACGGTGGTTGAAGGGACAGGTGGGTGGGGTGCTTGAGTTGACATGCGCTCCTTGCGCTTGGCTTTCGCTTGTTCCCGGCGAAGAGACTCGAGGTGTTCGGCGCCTTCCCGGATGCTTCTCCTCCACTTTGTGCGGTCTTGGGCCAGGGATTCCCAGGTGTCGGTGGGGATATTACACTTTTTCGAGGAGGCTTTGAGGGGGTCCTTGAAGCATTTCCTCTGTCCACCTGGGGCTCTCTTGCCGTGTCGGAGCTCCGAGTAGAGCGCTTGTTTTGGGAGTCTCGTATCGGGCATGCGGACAATGTGACCCGTCCATCGGAGCTGATCGAGCGTGGTCAAAGCTTCGATGCTGGGGATGTTGGCCTGAGCGAGAACACTGACGTTGGTACGCCTATCCTGCCAATGGATTTGCAGGATCTTGCGGAGGCAGCGTTGGTGGTACTTCTCCAGTGCTTTGATGTGCCTGCTGTACATGGTCCATGTCTCTGAGACATACGGCAGGGCGGGTATCACTGCTGCTCTGTAGACCATGAGCTTAGTGCCGGGTTTGTGGTCCTGTTCTTCAAACACTCTCTTCCTCATGCTTCAATGAGATCCCCTCTCATTCTTCTGAATTCAAGAGAGTACAGGCCTAGTTTACTCAATCTCTTCTCATACGACAGTCCCGCCATCCCAGGAATCAATCTCATGAGCCTTCGTTGCACTCCCTCTATGGCAAGTATATCCTTCCTTAGGTAAGGAGGCCAAAATTGTACACAGTACTCCAGGTGTGGTGTCACCAAGGCCCTATATAATTAGAGTAAGACTTCTTTACTCTTGTACTCAAATCCTCTTGTAATGAAGGCCAGCATACCATTTGCCTTCCTAATGGTTTGCTGCACCTGCACATTCACTTTCAGTGACTCATGTACAAGGACACCCAGGTCCCTTTGAGCATCTGCATTCCCCAATCTTTCACCATTTAGGAAATACTCTGCCTTTCTGTTTTTTCTACCAAAGTGGATAACTTCACATTTATCCACATTCTATTCCATCTGCCATGTTCTCGCCTACTCACTGAGCCTGTCGAGATCCCCTTGAAGCCTCTTCACATCCTCTTCGCAACTGACACTGCCACCTAGCTTTGTATCATCAGCAAATTTGGAAATGTTACATTAAGTCCCCTCATCCAAATCATTGATATAGATTGTGAATAGCTGGGGCCCAAGCACCGATCCTTGCCGTACCCCACTAGTCACAGCCTGCCATCCTGAAAAAGATCCGTTTATCCCTACTCTTTGTTTTCTGTCTGTTAACCAATTCTCAATCCATGCTAGTATATTATCCCCAATTCCATGTGCCCTAATTTTGTTCACCAACCTCTTGTGTGGCACCTTATCGAATGCCTTTTGAAAATCCAAATACACTACATCTACTGGTTCCCCTTAATCCACCCTGCTTGTTACACACTCAAAGAACTCTAATAAATTTGTCAAACACGATTTTCTTTTCATAAAACCATGTTGACTCTGCTTGATTGTATTATGATTTTCTAAATGTCCTGCTACTACTCCCTTTGTTGTTGCAGAGTTTTCAAATCACAGACTGCAACATTACTCAATGTAGTACTTTCTACAAAACCACAGGCTGAAATCTCACAGGGTCTCATTTTCACAAACAGGGACAACACACACAGGCTGTGAAAAGACAGACATTAAGTCAGGGATAACAACAGAAAATGCTGGAAAAACTCAGCAGGCCAGGCAACATCCGTGGAGAGAGAAATAGAGTCAATGTTTCGGGTCGAAACCCTTCTACAGAACTGGGAAGTCAGTGAACTAGATTAACCGCTTCGAGAGAATTGGTTGCTTCAGCGAGTTAGGGTTAGGTTTACTGTCCCTGTCCCTCTGGGCTCGAATCCCGACCGAGTGATGGGATTAAAGTCTTGTGTGGGACCTTATCGAAGGCCTTCTGAAAATCCAGATACATCACATCTACCAGTTCCCCTTTGTCTACTCCACTAGTTACATCCTCAAAGAACTCCAATAGGTTTGTCAAACAGGATTTCCCTTTCATAAATCCATGTTGACTCTGCCCAATCTTACTATTAGTTTCTAAGTGCCCAGTTATTGCATCCTTTATAATAGATGCCAGCATTTTCCCAACTACTGATGCGAGGCTAACAGGTATGTAGATCCCCGTTTTCTCCCTCCCTCCTTTCTTAAATAGCAGGGTTACATTTGCTGTCCTCCAATCTGCAGGAACCGTTCCAGAATCTATAGACTTTTGGAAGATGACAACAAATGCGTCCACTATTCCAATGGCCACCTCTTTCAAAACCCTAGGATGTAGGTCATCTGGTCCTTGGGATTTGTCGACTTTTAGTCCCATTAATTTTGCTAGTACTGTTTTTTTACTACTAATAATAATAATAATTTCTTTAAGTTCCTCATTCTCATCACACCCTTGGTTTTCTCGTATTTCTGGGAGTTTTCTTGTGTCTTCCTCTGTGAAGACAGAAACAAAGTATTTATTTAATTTCTCTGCCATTTCCTCATTCCCCATTATAAACTCAGGAAGGTAAGGGGACCCCAAGTGCAGTGCTGGAGGAGCCTCAGTGTTTGCCCTTGTCCAACAGGTATGCGGTTCTTGCTGCCTGTGTGGATGAGGGAAAAGCCTATAGGATGGATGAGCAGGCTGACCACGGCACCATGGTGCAGGAGGCCAATTAAGTGGCGGGAGTGAAAGGGAATATAGTGGTAGGGGACAGTATAGTCAGGGGGATAAATACTGTTCTCTGCAGCCACGACCGAGAGTTCCGAAGGTTGTGTTGCTTGCCCGGTGCCAGGGTTAAAGACATCTCCTTGCAGCTGGAGGAGGATCCAGTTGTCATGGTCCACGTGGGAACCAATGACATAGGTAGAGCTAGGAATGAGATTCTGCTGAGGGAGTTTGAGGAGCTAGGATCCAAATTAAAAAGCAGAACCTCAAAGGTAATAATCTCTGGATTGTTACCTGAGCCATACGCAAATTGATTCAAACAGATTAGAGGTTTACATGTGTGGCTCAAAGAGTGGTGTGGGAGGAAGGGGCACTGGCACCAGTACTGGGGAAAGAGGGAGCTGTTCCGTCGGGATGGGCTCCACTCAAACCGAGCTGGGACCAGTGTCCTGGCGAACCGAATAACTAGGGCAGTAGACAGGGCTTTAAACTAATCAAGAGGGGGCGGGAGGATTCAGGAAAGAGTAAATTTAAAAGCAGCAAGAGAAATGTCAAGGCTCTAGAGCAGAGTAGGGTTTTGGGTAACAATAAGCAGAGTGGGTCAGACAGGGACAGAGAGAGTAACAAAGGTAATAAGGCATCAGTGACTAAGGTTACATCAGGGAATAATAGAAATAATTCAAAGCTAAAGGCACTATATCTGAATGCACAAGGCATTCGCAACAAAATAGATGAATTAATAGCGCAGATAGAAACTAATAGGTTTGATCTAATAGCCATAACAGAGACGTGGTTGCAAAGTGGCCAAGGTTGGGAACTAAATATTCCAGGATACATAACTTTTAGAAGAGATAGGCAAAATGGAAAAAGGAGGAGCGGTAGCCCTGATAATGGGCCAGAAATTCGTGACCAAATGCGTGAGTACGGTCTGGGTACTCACGCATCTGGCCGTTGGAAATGCCGGCGTTCAGCATGCACAGCGCATGCGGGGAACGCCGGCATTTCCAGTCCTCGGAACGAAGGGGTTCATAGGCACAGCGCGTGCGACTGCACAGGCAGCGCTTGCGCAGTGAACTTCGTCGATTTCATTCATGGATTCAGTGAGGGTAAGTCCTTACAAGTTACACTTGAAAAAAGCATGTGTAAAGTTGTTCCAAGGCTGCGGAGGAAGATATATTTTATCGTGGAGCTTCTGAAAGGCAATATTTTTGTTTGGGAAAGGGAGGGAAGTTATTTTAAGAAATTTTAAGTACGTTTTAAAGTTTAAATTTTTTTTTTTTTTAAACGGGTTTTCAGAACGGTATGTAGAAGGAGCAATTGTGGCTGTGTGAATGGAATGTGAAAATGAGTGTTCTAAAATGAGTAATGTAACATTTCCAGCACTTTTAAGAAAGAAACTTTTCATCAGTAATAAGTAATTATGTATGTATGTCCGCATATATTCCTTTACGTATATGTATGTATGTTTTATATTCCTTTACTTATGTGTATGAATGTATGTTTTTAATTATGATTTTCCAATAAGTTACTTTCTCTGAAAGTCATAATTAAATAATACATTCATACACATAAGTAAAGGAATATATACATAACACGCAAAGGAATATATACAGACATACATACTTTCAGAAGCTCCACGATAAGAAATATCTTCCTCCGCAGCCTCTGGAGCAACTGTACCCATGCTTTTTTCATGTGTAAGTTGTAAGGACTTGACCTCACTGAAAGCATGAATGAAAGCGGCGAATTTTACTGCGCACGTGTTCTGCCTCTGAACCCCTTCGTTCAGAGGACAGGAAATGCCGGTTTTCCCCGCATGCGCTGTGCATGCTGAAAACCGGCATTTCCTCCGGCCAGACGCGTAAGTACCCCGACCGTACTCGCGCATTTGGAAGGGAATTACTGGGCCAACATTTTACATGTCAATAAAATGAAAAATTTAACAATTGCACGATTTGCCCCCTCGCATCTGCGACTGAGGGTCCAAGGAGGTGCATTGCGCAAGAGGTCATCGTCGTACGTATCCTCACACTGTTCCCTTTCGGGAACTGTATGAAGTGGTGGAAGGATTTATGGCCGTGATTAACGCTCATTCCGTGACCGTAACCATCTTTGAACCAGCCATTAGGGTGGTTAGTCCTATGGCGTGAGGGTTTTACGGGCTCCCACAACCCATCTGAGGGGGGGGGCCACCCACACCCACGGACGCAAGTATCCCGCTGGATGTTCACCCAGAATTTATAGTTGGAGCTCCAACTCCACTTGCCGGGACTGTCTGGAGTGGGGTTCGAAACCCTACTCCTTCTGGCCCAGCGGCGGGGATGCTTACTGCTACGCAAAAGGCCCACTCCGCACAAAAGGTGACACCCATACGTTTCCTGCGCCTTTTCCCTCCCCGTGACTGGAGCCCTATGCTGCCACTTGAAAGACTAAGCTATCATCTGCCCTTTTTGCGGCGCCTTTGACTTCTCATTACCAATGATGAGCAGGCGCTGCGCCTCCACCTCCTTGAGGAGATTGCTGAGGTCATCATCAGTTCAATTGTGAGTTCTTTTAATGCCGTGAATTGTGCTCATTCCAGCCATTTCACGTTGCTAATCGGATTGGGCCTTTGGCATAGCGGTAGGATCCCCGCCGCTGGGCCAGATCAAGGTAGGGTTTTGAAACCCCGCTCCAGACAGTCCCGGCAAGTGGAGTCGGAGCTCCGGCTCCAAATTCTGGGTTGACATCCAGTGGGATATTTGCGTCCATGGGTGTGGGTGGCCCCCCCTCCTTGTATAGCTTGTGGGAGCCCGTAAAACCCTCCCGCCATAGGACTAACCGCCCTAATGGCTGGTTCAAAGATGGTTACGGTCACGGAATGAGCGTTAATCATGGCCATAAATCCTTCCACCACTTCATACAGTTCCCCAAAGGGAACAGTGTGAAGACACGTATGACGACGACATTGCTAAATAAATAAATGGAATTTAAAAAATTCTTTTAGGGCTTTTAAAAGTCTTTAAATTGCTTTAATTCTGTTTAAAACTACTTCAGATTCTTCAAAATAATGTAAACGTTTTTAAAAGTTTATAAAAGTTACCAAAAGCTTCAAAAAAACTTCCAAAAACCTATTTAAACTGCTGCTTTGCATGTAAAAATGCTTAGCAGCTTGGCAGAAACATTGGGGGCGTGTCCTGTTAAACTGAGACCTCAAGGGGCGTGTCTCAGTTGCACAACGCGCTACAGGCTTCGCGCTGGCTGCACTCCTGGGCGGCGTGACGTCAGACGCTGCCTGGGAGTCAACATTTTAAAACAGCAATTCCAGGCGCCCCTGAAGCTCAACGGCTGGCGCGTCGGGTAAGTGCAGATCGGGGGCTTACACGCACGGCAAGCCTCCGACTCGAATTTCACAGAATCACAGAAACCCCACAGTGCAGATAGAGGCCATTTCGGCCCATCGAGCCTGCACCGACACATATCCCACCCGATCCCCGTAACCCCTACACACATAACCCCACGTATTTAATCCCCTAACACTAAGGGTCAATTTATCATAGCCAAATTTCTGGGCCAATAAAGGATGGGATAAAGACAGTAGAGAGAAAGGATCTTAGCTCCGAAAATCAAGAAGTAGAATCAGTTTGGGTGGAGCTAAGAAACAGCAAGGGGCAGAAAACATTGGTAGGAGTTGTTTATAGGCCCCAAACAGTAGTTGTAATGTAGGGCAGAGAATAAATCAGGAAATTAGAGGCACATGTAACAAGGGTAATACAGTAATCATGGGGGACTTTAATCTACATATAGACTGGGCAAACCAAATTTGCAATAAGTGTGGAGGACAAATTCATGCAATGTATGCAAGATAGTTTTCTAGATCAGTATGTTGAGGAACCAACTAGGGAACAGGCTATTTTAGATTTAGTATTGTGCAACGAGAAAGGGTTAATTAATAACCTTGTAGTAAAGGGGTCTTTAGGGAAGAGTGACCATAATATAATAGAATTTGATATTGAGTTTGAAAGTGACTTAGTTAAATCCGAAACTAGGGTCTTAAATCAAACAAAGCAAACTATGTAGGTACGAGGGGCGAGTTAGCTAAGGTAGATTGGGAAACTACATTAAAAGGTATGACAGTGGACGAGCAATGGCTAGCACTTAAAGAATTAATAAATAATTTACAACAAATATACATTCCTTTAAGGCACAAAAACCCCACAGGAAAAGTGATCCAACCGTGACTAACACGAGAAGTTAAAGATAGTATTAGATTAAAGGAAGAGGCTTATAATGTTGTCAAAAAGAGCAGTAAGCCTGAGGATTGGGGGGATTTTAGAATTCAGCAAAGGAGGACCAAGAAATTGAGGAAGGGAAATAGAATATGAGAGTAACTATCGAGAGACATAAAAACAGACTGTAAAAGCTTCTATGGGTATGTAAAAAGGAAAAGATTAGCGAAAGTAAATGTGAGTCCCTTACAGGCTGAGACAGGAGAAATTATAATGGGGAATAAGGAAATGGCAGAGAAACAAAACAAATACTTTGACCGTGAATTTGCTGGCGCTCAGAGGGCGGGCTTGGAGGTGGGTCAGAGGTTAAAGTCGTTATGATTGACGGCGGGTTCCAGAACCCACCGTCATCCCACCTCCACACTTCCCGAGTGACAGGTCCCCGATTTGCAAATGGACCAGACACCAAGCGGCAGGAAAGGGATTAAAGGCAATTAACTGCCTATAAACAGGTACTTGTGAGCAATTTTCATTTTTGGGGGGAATTTTCAGCTGCTGGCTCAGGTTTCACGACGTTCGGACAACACGCCAATTAAGTGTGGCATGAACACCAGCTAGCTGCAGACTTCAGAGCTGAAAGTGTAGTGTAAAAGCTGCAGTCTTCAATCTAGTCATTTAGAAATCTCTAAGCTTGGTGATTGAATCATTTGGGGGGCGTATTCCGTTTTTAGGCTGCGAGTCTGTGTTGGGCACTATAGATGCACTCTAACCAGCATTGCTGGACTTTAAAGGCGCACTTACCCTAAACTGTACCACCTCAAGTTGTCACCACAATGATGCCAATCCTTGGTTCAACATAAATTTATTACAAAAATCGCTATTAACAGAAACGATAATTATATCATACCACCCAAGTGAGAACCCTTGTGGTAACTAACGTGACATCTTTCTCTTGTACGTGCTTCTACGTTGTGAGACCCCTGTGGCTTCAGCAGATATGGCGGCAGGCTGCTCACTTCTTTGCTGCACCTGCTTAGATGCTTTTGGCGGCCGTCCTCTGGTTTTGGGAGCCTTCGAGGGCTCCACCAAAGTCTGCTCCTCCTGTGGCTGTGCAGGGGCAGACTCGGCCATTCCTGTTGCCTCAGGCAGATGGGGCTCCGACCGCGGGCTCGGCAGTGGCAGGGGAGTGGGAGCGCTTGGAGAGGAGCCCCCACTTCCATATGCTCGTACATCACCACCCCTCTCATGGGTCACTCGCACTTCACTGCTAGCAAGTTGCTGGAGAGCACCTTGCTGCACATCGGTGTGGCCATGTGGACCTGTCACGGTACTGACATTCCTCATGACAAGGACGTCCATGAATCTCTGGCTTCTCTCCTCAATAGATGCCCATCTATCCTCCATGGATGACCATCTATTTAGAAGTGTTACCTTTTTCTCCTGAGTCTGGTGATTTATGTGCTCCATGGAGGTTGCCATCCTTTCCATTGCAGCACCTATATTGCCCATAGCATTCACCACGGCATTGCTCATGTTTAGCATGGGCTCCTCCATTCTCTGCACACTAGCACTTACTGTGTTAAAAAACCCACTCAGAACCTCCTGCACTTGTTCCTGAAGCTCCAGCACGGCTCTCCTTCTGGATGGCCCCAGAGGCTCAGCATCTACATGCAGCTGAGCAGAGCTAGGAGAGCCCAGCGTCCTCCGACGAAGACTCTCCACTGCTGTCCCTGCCTCCAACATCTTCTCCTGCTCACCTGTGAGCTGTGATACATCAGGTGACAACACTACTCTATCTCGCACAAAACCCACCAAGGTGTGCGTCTCTGCACTGAGGCTGGGTGCACTGAGTGCTGGTGACACTGCTCCCTCAGAGGCTGGAGGCTCCTGCTCTTCCTCCTGTACAGTGGGGAGCGGGGCTCTCGATGGTCCTGTTGGGGAGTAAATGCATGAGTTTGACAAGTGACATGTAGGTTGCAGATACATGTCATTGTGCAGATGCTCAGTACTCATTCTCTATGAACATCATATCCCATATTAGTCACTCATGATTGCTAAATCAATTCTCTCACCAGCTTGCTGTTCCATGCCCGTCTTTCCATCCCCCACTGCAAACTCCTCTGCACCTCCAGCGATCTCCAGGGCTGCCTCCTCAGCACTCGTAAGGTGAGCCAGCGATGGTGGTCCTCCTCCTGTCCTCCCCCTCTCCCTTTTATTGTGGGCTCTCTTCTCCTGTAGTAAGGGATACAAGTGGAGTTTGAGGGAGACTGATGGAGTGAGTGTTAAGAATGCATGACATAGATGTTTAGAGGCAGACTGTGAAGGAGTGAGGTGCACTAACCATCTTCCTTCCCTGTGCATTTTAAGTTGTAGGCATTGCATAAGGGTGTGAGTGTTGCACATCAAGATGGGGACGTGATTCTGTAAAGAGAGGGATGAGTGAGGGTGCAAGGGATGTTAGAGTGAGTTGGGATGTGCAGGGGAAGGTTCCCAATGCAGATTGATGGGGGTGATAAGAGATGGAAGGCAGATTGAAGGTAAGTGTGATGTTATACTCACTTTAGCTGAACTCAACAGATCATTACACCTTTTTCAACACTGAACCCATGTGCGTCTGCACACAGACCTCGCGCTCACCTCCTCAGTAATTTGCAGCCAAGCTGCCTTGGTTTACCGAGGAGGCCTCCTCCTTCCGTTTCCAGGGAAGAGGACCACCTGCTGTCCTCTAACTCCCTCCACAAGAGCATAGAGGGAGCCCTCATCGAACTTGAGTGCAGCCTTATTTTGTTGCGCTGCCATTCCTGCAGCAGCCAGCATTTCTGAGAGAAAAAAGCTAATGCTTCTGCAAAGGGGACATGGCCCCTTTAAATCTTCACTGAAACAACACATCATCAGACGCGAGCATCTGACACGCTTCAAGCAATTGCCTGGAGGGACCCGCACGTCGGCCGTAACGAGGCCAATCAAGGTAAAATTTTACCGATGGGGCGACGGCAACCGGGAGCGGGACCGGAAGCCGCTGACCACTCAACCCGACTCCAACTTGCCTCCGCTGGGAAATTCGCAGCCACAGTGTCTGTCTTCACGAAAGAAGACGCAAAATACTTCCCGGAAATAGTGGAGAACCAAGGGTCTAGCGAGAATGAGGAACTGAAAGATATTAGTATTAGTAAAAAAGTAGTACTGGAGAAATTAATGGAACTGAAAGCCGATAAATCCCCTGGACCTGATGGCCTACATCCTAGGGTTTTGAAAGAGTTGGCTACAGAGATAGTGGATGCATTGATTGTCATTTTCCAAAATTCCATAGATTCTAGAACGGTTCCCGCGGATTGGAAGGTAGCAAATGTAACCCCACTATTTAAGAAAGGAGGGAGAGAGAAAACGGGGAACTACAGACCAGTTAGCCTGACATCAGTAGTAGGGAAAATGCTAGAATCTATTATTAAGGATGTGGTAACAGGGCACTTCGAAAATAATAGGATTGGGCAGAGTCAACACGGATTTATGAAAGGGAAATCGTGTTTGACAAACCTGTTGGGAGTTTTTTGAGGTTGTAACTAGCAGAGAGATTAGGAATAAATGGGACATTTTCGGGTTGGCAGGCTGTAACTAGTCGGGTACCGCAAGGATCAGTGCTTGGGCCTCAGCTATTCACAAGCTCTATCAATGATTTGGATGAGGGGACCAAATGTAATATATCCAAGTTTGCTGATGATACAAAGCTAGGTGGGAATGTAAGTTGTGAGGAGGATGCAAGGAGGCTTCAAGGGGATATAGACAGGCTAAGTGAGTGGGCAAGAACATGGCAAATGGAATATAATGTGGGGAAATGTGAAGTTATCCACTTTGGTAGGAAAAATAGAAAAGCAGAGTATTTTTTTTAAATGGTGAGAGATTGGGAAATGCTGGTGTTCAGAGGGACCTGGGTGTCCTTGTACCCGAATCGCTGAAAGTTAACATGTAGGTACAGCAAGCAATTAGGAAAGCAAATGGTATGTTGGCCTTTATTACAGGAGGATTTGAGTATAAGAGTAAAGACGTCTTACTGCAATTATATAGGGCCCTAGTGAGACCACACCTGGAGTATTGTGGACAGTTTTAGTCTCCTTACCTAAGGAAGGATATACTTGCCACAGAGGGAGTGCAACGAAGGTTCACCAGACTGGTTCCTGGGATGGGAGGATTGTCCTATAAGGAGAGATTGAGTAGACTAGGCCTATATTTTCTGGAGTTTAGGAAAATGAGAGGTGATCTCATTGAAACATACAAAATTCTTACAAGGCTTCACAGGGTAGATGCTGGGAGGATGTTTCCCCTGGCTGGGGAGTCTAGAACCAGGGGTCACAGTCTCAGAATAAGGGGTCGGCCATTTAGGACTGAGATGGGGAGAAATTTCTTCATTCAGAGGGTGGTGAATCTTTGGAATTCTCTACCCCAGAGGGCTGTGAGGCTTAGTCGTTGAGGATATTCAAGACAGAGATTGATAGATTGTTGAATATTAAGGGAATCAAGGGATATGGGGGTAGTTCAGGAAAGTGAAGATGAGGTAGAAGGTCAGCCATGATCTTATTGAATGGCAGAGCAGGCTCGATGGGCCAAATGACCTACTCCTGCTCCTATTTCCTATGGTCTTATGTTTTTATGTCCCATCAGCCTACTCTCAATCATCAGCAAAATGATGGACGGTGTCGTCGTCAATGCTATTACGCAGCACTTGCTCACCAATAACCTGCTCTCCAATGCTCAGTTTGGGTTCTGCCAGGACCACTCGGCTCCAGACCTCATTACAGCCTTGGTCCAAACATGGACAAAAGAGTTTAATTCTAGAGGTGAGGTGAGAGTTACTGCCCTTGACATCAAGGCAGCATTTGACTGAGTGTGGCATCAAGGAGCCCTCGTAAAACTGAAGACAATGGGAATCTGGGGGAAAGCTCTCCACTGGCCGGAGTCATACCTAGCACAAAGGAAGATGGTTGTGGTGGTTGGAGGTCAATCATCACAGCCCCAGGAGATCGCTGCAGGAGTTCCTCAGGGCAGTGTCCCAGGCCCAACCATCTTTAGCTGCTTCATCAATAACCTTCCCTCCATCATAAGGTCAGAAGTGGGGAAGTTCGCTGATGATTGCACAATGTTCAGTTCCATTCGCAACTCCTCAGATAATGAAGCAGTCCGTGCCCGCATGCAGCAAGACCTGGACAACATGCAGGCATGGACTGATAAGTGGCAAGTAACAATTGCACCATACAATTACCAGGCAATGACCATCTCCAACAAGAGAGAATCTAGCCACCTCCCCTTGACATTCAACGGGATTACCATCGCCAAATCCCTCACCATCAACATCCCGGGAGGCCACCATTGACCAGAAACCTAACTGGACCAGCCACATAAATACTGTGGCTACAAGGGCAGGTCAGAGGCTAGGTATTCTGCGGCAAGTGACTCACCTCCCGACTCCCCAAAGCCTTTCCACCATCTACAAGGCACAAGTAAGGAGTGTGATGGAATACTCTCCACTCGCCTGGATGAGTGCAGCTCCAACAACTCAAGAAGCTCGACACCATCCAGGACAAAGCAGCCCGCTTGATTGGCACCCCATCCACCACCTTAAACATTCACTCCCTCCACCACCAGCGTACCGTGGCTGCAGTGTGTACCATCTACAAGATGCACTGCAGCAACTCGCCAAGGCTTCTTCGACAGCACCTCCCAAATCCGCGACCTCTACCACCTAGGACAAGGGCAGCAGGTGCATGGGAAAACCATCACCTGCAAGTTCCCCTTCAAGTCACACAGCATTCTGACTTGTAAATATATAGTCATTCCTTCATCGTCGCTGGGTCAAAATCCTGGAACTCCCTCCCTAACAGCACTGTGGGAGTACATTCACCTCACGGATTGCAGCGGTTCAAGAAGGCGGCTCACCACCACCTTCTCAAGGGCAATTAGGAATGGGCAATAAATGCTGGCCTTGCCAGCGAAGCCCACATCCCATGAATGAATTTTTAAAAATTCATCGATGGCATTTGATCATACTCAGACATTTTATCAGAAGTACAGAACTCTTCTTACTTTAGAAAAACTATTTTTTAAATTAAGTTTTTTTAGTAAACAAGGCCCACTACACTGGGTTATTATGGAACAGCATTAATAGTGTCTTGAACAAGGCTACTGAACAGACTGTCCCACCATTCAGGGTGAACCAACATCACTAAAATTATCTGGTCATTATCACATTACTGTTTGTGGGAGCTTGCTGTGCGTAAAATTGGCTGCCGCATTTCCTACATTGCAACAATGACTACACTTCAAAAGTACTTCATTGGCTGTAAAGCGCTTTGGGACATCCTGAGGTCATGAAAGGCGCTATAGAAATGCAAGTCTTTCTTTTTAAATGAGCAGGTGTATAATGGAAGGGGAGAAAAAAATGAATAGGAAAGAATGAAACTAAAGAATATTCTTACAGTATGTTTGGTTTAATCTACTGTTATATTGCTCCATAATCCTGCCCACAGTGAACCTGAAACTCCTTGCATTTTACAGGCTGATGTGGTCATACTAATTTCAATAACAAAGTTTTGTTCATTCAGCGAAACTCTGGTGGATTTGTGTCATCTTCAAAGCTTCAATAAATATTGGGAAGACCAAAGCCATTGTTTTCGGTCCCCGCCACAAACTCCGTTCCCGAGCCACCGACTCCATCCCCTTCCTAACATCTGTCTGAGGCTGAACCACACTGTTCGCAACACTGGTGTCATATTTGACCCCGAAATGAGCTTCCGACCACATATCCATGGCAAAACTAAGACCGCCTATTTCCACCTCCGTAACATCGCCCGTCTCCACCCCTGCCTCAGCTCATCCGCTGCTGAAACCCTCATCCATGCCTTTGTTACCTCTAGACTGGACTATTCCAACACACTCCTGGCCGGCCTCCCACGTTCTACCCTACGTAAACTTGAGGCCATCCAAAACTCTGCTGTCCGTGTCCTAACTCGCACCAAGTCCCGTTCGCCCATCACCCCTGTGCTCGCTGATCTACATTGACTCCCGGTTAAGCAACGCCTCGATTTCAAAATTCTCATCCAGGTTTTCAAATCCCTGTACGGCCTCACCCCTCCCTATCTCTCTAACCTCCTTCAGCCCCACAACCCCCATGATAACTGCGCTCCTCTAATTAAGCACTCCTGAGCATCGCCGATTTTAATTGCTCAACCATTGGCTGTGCCTTCTGTTGCCTAGGCCCCAAGCTCTGGAATTCCCTCCATAAAACTCTCCTCTCTTTCCTCCTTTAAGACGCTTTAATACTGATTTTGAAAAACATCTTTTCTTCCCCCAGCCAATATGTTTTCCCTTTTCTCCTAAAAGCCATGTTTCGCTGGATAACTGCAGCCTTTTCGTACCTCACCTAAGGGGCCATTCTCACTTGCAAACCTTCACAGAGAATATGCTCAACCCTGCCTTCAGTTGACATTCACATATGTCCATTTTCCCCTGAAAGCCACTGAACAACAAACAGGAGAAGGGACTCTGGCTGCTTTCCCTCCTCTCTAACCCATTTAAGCTGCCCAAACACTACTCCAGCTGAGACTAGTGAACAAGATCAGGAAAGAAATATGGGAACTTCCTAATCTGTATGGCACAGTAGCCCAGGAAGATGAACCACATCTTCATTACAAACACTGCAGATTATTTTACCATATTAAAACTTGGCACCAGGGTATTGAGCTAAACACTTTTTTAAAATACTATTGAAATAATATGGCCAAAACTGAGTGAAGCTATTTTATATTCTTGTTTTTAAAGGCTTACCGTGGAAATTTTGCTGAGTCAGTAAATACAGGCTCATCAGATGCATGGATTTGGAACTTTACAAAGGATCCATTGGTGACTGGCAGTAGTTGAAGGTTGTTGAGGGAATTGTATTGCTCATCACATAGAACATACTCTAGAAGCATTAACTTTTGCTCACATGGGATAGTGTCCAAATCACAATGCTGAAGAATGATTCGTAAAGATGCTGGAGTGATCACATTTAAGTTACTTTGATTTTCTAAAGTGAATACTATGGCCTTAAATACATGACTTGGGACTCGAACCAAAGGTTGAGCCTCTTTTATCAAAACATCCTCAATTGCCTGTCTTATGTCAAGCCGATCATAACAGTGCAAAAAGATGGCTTTGTCAGCTCTTATCCACTTATCTTCACTGGCAGCCAAGCATAGAACATTAAGTTCCAGCAAGCGCTTGATGGTTTCCTTAGTTATCTTAACCCAACGCTCTTTATGGTTCATTTTCTCATAGTCTGGCCATAAACGATACACTGATGAGGGTTTTAGCACTGAGGTTTGAGCCAGAGTAATGGCATCCAGGATAAGTTGGCAGTATGCATAAGGAAGGATTTTCTCTATCAGTAGCTCATTCCACTTGGCTGCTTCATCATATCTTTGGTCTGATTCAACCCACTTGATATGTCTTCGGTTGTCTGAAAGTCCAAAGAAGGCATTTACGTGGACAGGCAATCCAGTCTTGTTGGCCTCGTTATCTGGGAGAGGTAGAAAGAAACTAAGACGTCCTTCAAAGTCTGTTCTTGCGTCAGCTTCTGTAGTTTCAGCTTTACTCAATGGAAAAGCTAGTCCAACATGTGGAGCGTAACTCAACCTCTCAGCCAGATCATCTAAGTTAGGCCATTCACCTGTGCTGCCTGTGCAATTTGTTATTAACCAGTCATTGTGGTGTTCTTCTGTTGCAACGTGATGTGAAATAGCTCTGATGCAGGTAGAAGTTTTAACATTGGAGGCCAATTCCTGGCTTTCAACATTGAGGTTGTGATTAAAAGAGGGAATATACTCAGGCTGCAAAGCAGCTATTTGTAAAAGAACGTTTACATTTCCACTGGTGTCAATGTGCTTAATAGAGACTGATGCAACATTTCTGAGAAACAGGAGACTCATATCTTCATCTGCTCTGAAGGAATCAAAAAGATCAAAAATCTTATCTTTATCATACAAGCTGTCTGATATTTCTGAAGGTTCAGTTCTCAATGGAAACCTAAACAATGTTCCCTTGAAATAATGCTCTTTCAGTGCGTTAGTCCATGTTACGGTCCCAGTCGCTTCCATGGCATATCTGAATGGCCTGAACTGATCTCTGGAGTGTTCAAGAGCTTCCCTGTCCTCTGAATCATCAAGAGCCCATATATACCCTGCTTCCCGGTCTCCAAACAGCTTTTCTTGTGGGTCAAGTATACCAATATATTTCCCACTGAATATGCTGGGTAAATCTATAGAAAAAAAGTTTGAAAAAAGTTTTAAGAGATCACAATGCCACCTGTCTAAGCTCACAGATGTCAATTTAACCTTCACGTTCCAAAAATAAAAATAAAAAGTAAACAGTAAACAGATTTTAGATTCAACAGACTTATCTATGAAATAATTGGTTACCTTGAACATACACGATCAATACACTGGAAGATAACGCACTGGTAATGTTTTATTGCTACCTTTGTTTTATTTTGCACTATTGCTTGTCGGTTTAACAAAAATAAATATAATTTTCACAGCACTCGTTTCGTGCTGTTATGTACTCACAGGTATTGCACAAATAACACCTACAAATAGTTAACTCTTTAAAAATAAAATATTTTAAATGGAATTTTATATAGTTATACAGGCTGTATTATAATGTCATACTATTTTGTATACTAAAAATAAATCTTTCACCTGTGATGTGATAAACAGTATTGAATCCAAGGCCAAATTGGCCAACTTTGCTGGGATCATTTCGCTTTTGACTGATTCCGGTAGTTTGAATGCTATGCCAATCCTCTTCCGAGAACACAGAATCATTATACACTATGAGAGCTGGGCCTAAAGAAGGAAAAACAAAGCAGGGGTTGTAAAGAATACACTGTGAGCAGATGTTTGGAGAACAGCCACTTAACATACTGATTCCCTTCTCAAAGAAAAGGAACTTTAATCCCTTCTTTCTGAGATGTGCATCAATACTATACTGACCATTTATGTCGATGTCAAAATAAACTCTGGCACATTTAATTCAACAATTTTTTTGAGTACCTAACAGTATTAAATGCCTTATTTTATTACCACTTAATAAGGCAGGACCTTATCTTCACATTGCAGTGAGAGTAAATCTGCCAAAGCAGGGCGGGTGAGAAACATGAAGAGCGTTATTGTCACTTTGTCTTTTGGGATTGTAAACTTTCCATCTCTAGCTACATTTGAGGAGATACCAGTATAGAGAATGATAGGATGTAAGTGAGATGTCAACATGAGTCCCCGAGTAGTTACATAAGAACATAAGAAGTAGGAGCAGGAGTAGGCCAGACGGCCCCTCGGGCCTGCTCCGCCATTCAATAAGATCATGGCTGATCCGAACCTAGACTCACGTCCACTTCCCTGCCCTCTCCCCGTAACCCCTAATACCCTTATCTGCTAGGAAACTGTCTATCTCCATTTAAAATTTATTTAATGTTGCAGCTTCCACAGCTCTCTGGGGTAGCAAATTCCATAGATTTACTACCCTCTGAGTGAAGAAGTTTCTCCTCATCTCAGTTTTGAAAGGGCAGCCCCTTATTCTAAGATTATGCCCCCTAGTTCTAGTCTCACCCATCAGTGGAAACATCCTCCCCGCATCCACCCGATCAAGCCCCCTCACAATCTCATATGTTTCGATAAGATCGTCTCTCATTCTTCTGAACTCCAATGAGTAGAGTCCCAACCTACTCAACCTTTCCTCATACGTCAACCCCCTCATCTCCAGGATCAACCAAGTGAACCTTCTCTGAACCGCCTCGAGAGCAAGTATATCTTTTCTTAAATATGGAAACCAAAACTGTACGCAGTATTCCAGGTGTGGCCTCACCAATACCCTGTACAACTGCAGCAAGACTTCCCTGTTTTTATACTCCATCCCCCTCGCAATAAAAGCCAAGATTCCATTGGCCTTCCTGATCACCTGCTGTGCCTGCATCCTAACCTTCTGTGTTTCATGCACCAGGACCCCCAGATCCCTTTGTACTGTAGCACTTTGCAGTTTCTCTCCATTTAGATAATAACTTGCTCTTTGATTTTTTCTGCCAAAGTGCATAACCTCACACTTTCCAACATTATATTCCATCTGCCAAATCTCTGCCGACTCACTTTGCCTGTCTATGTCCTTTTGCAGGTTTTTTATGTCCTCCTCACTCATTGCTTTCCCTCCCATCTTTGTATACCAGTAGTACATTCCTCTTATTAAGAGCTGCATTTGTGGCGAGAAAGCAAAGCCCCAAGTGACTGATTGACTGGGCCGAGAAATTCATGAAGAAAACTGGAGTAACACTGAAAAGGAGAGACGGAAGCAGAAATCTACCGTCTCAAGAGTTATAACAGCACAGAAGGTTGCCATTCGGCCCATCGAGTACATGCCAGCTCTCTGTAGAGCAATCCAGTCAGTCCTATTCCCCCGCTCTATCCCTGTAGCCCTGCAAGTTTATTTCCCTCAAGTGCCTATCCAGTCTCCCCTTGAAAACATTGAGTGTCTCCGCTTCCACCACTTCCGTCGGCAGCGAGTTCCAGGTCCTCACCACTCGCTGCGTAAAAAAGGTTTTCCTCACATCCCCCTTGTATCTCTTGCCCAAAACCTTAAATCTATGTCCCCTAGTCCTTGTACCATCAACTAGTGGGAACAGGCGTTCCTCGTCTAGCCTATCCAAACCCGTCATAACCTTGTCTTCTTCGTCTTAGGCAGTCCCGCGGAACAGAGGATGACTTGCTTCCACACTAAAAATGAGTTCTCAGGTGACTGATGAGTCCAATGCGAGACCTACAGTCTCTGTCACAGGTGGGGCAGACGGTGGTTGAAGGGGCAGGTGGGTGGGGTGCTTGGGTTGACTTGCGCTCCTTCCGCTGTTTGCACTTGGCTTCCGCTTGCTCCTGGCGAAGAGACTCGGTGTTCGGCGCCTTCCTGGATGCTTCTCCTCCACTTTGTGCGGTCTTGGGCCAGGGATTCCCAGGTGTCGGTGGGGATGTTGCACTTTTTCAAGGAGGCTTTGAGGGTGTCCTTGAAGTGTTTCCTCTGTCCACCTGGGGCTCTCTTGACGTGTCAGAGCTCCGAGTAGAGTGCTTGTTTTGGGAGTCTCGTATCGGGCATGTGGACGATGTGGCCCGTCCATCGGAGCTGATCGAGCTTGGTCAAAGCTTCGATGCTGGGGATGTTGGCCTGAGCGAGAACACGGACATTGGTGCGCCTATCCTGCCAATGGATTTGCAGGATCTTGCGGAGGCAGCGTTGGTGGTACCTCTCCAGTGCTTTGAGGTGCCTGCTGTACATGGTCCATGACTCTGAAGCATACAGGAGGGCGGGTATCACAACTGCTCTGTAGACCATGAGCTTGGTGCTGGGTTTGAGATCCTGATTTTCAAACACTCTCTTCCTCAGGCGACCGAAGGCTGCACTGGCACAGTGAAGGCAGTGTTGGACTTCGTCATCGATGTCTGCTCTTGTTGACAGTAGGCTCCCGAGGTATGGAAAGTGGTCCACGTTGTCCAAGGCCTCATCGTGGATTTTGATAATCGGGGAGCAGTACTATGTGTCGGGGGCAGGTTGGTAGAGAACCTTTGTGGATGTTTAGTGTAAGGCCCATTCTCTCGTACGCTTCAGTGAAAGTGTTGACGATGGTTTGGAGTTCGGCCTCAGAGTGTGCGCAAACGCAAGCGTCGTCTGCATTCTGTAATTCAATGACAGAGGATGGGACGACCTTGGATCTGGATTGGAGGCGACGGAGGTTGAACAGTTTCCCGTTTGTTCTGTAGTTTAGCTCCACTCCAGCGGGGAGCTTACTGAGGGTGAGATGGAGCATTGCAGCCAGGAAGATCGAGAAGAGCGTTGGTGCGTTGACACAGCTTTGCTTGACCCCGGTCCGTACGTGAATTGGGTCTGTGGTGGATCCGTTGGTCAGGATCACGGCTTGCATGTCGTCGTGAAGCAGGCGGAGGATGGTGACAAACTTTTGAGGGCAGCCGAATTTGAGGAGGACACTCCATAATCCCTCACGGTTGACGGTGTTGAAGGCCTTTGTGAGGTCAAAGAAGGCCATGTACAGCGGTTGGTGCTGTTCCCTGCATTTCTCTTGTAGTTGATGCGCGGTGAAGATCATGTCCATTGTGCCCCTTAGTGAGCAGAATCCGCATTGCGACTCTGGGAGGAGCTCTTCAGCCACTGGGAGAAGGCGATTGAGGAGGATTCTTGCGATGACTTTCCCTGTGGCAGACAGCAGGGAGACTCCTCTGTAATTACCGCAATCGGACTTGTCACCTTTCTTGAAGATGGTCACAATTATGGGGTCTCTGAGATCCCCTGGCATGCTCTGCTCCTTCCAAATAAGAGAAATTAGTTCATGTATTCGCGCCAATATTGCATCTCCGCCATGTTTTAGCACCTCGGCGCGGGGATTCCATCTGCTCCTGTGGCCTTGTTGTTCTTCAGTTGTCGGATGGCCTTTTCAACCTCATGCCGGGCTGGGGATGTGCCGAGGTGGTGGCGGGTAGCATGCTGGGGGGTGGAGTTGAGGACACTCGCATTGAAGACAGATTCTCAGTTAAGGAGATCTTCGAAGTGCTCTTCCCAGCGGGCACTGACTGCCTCTCTGTTCTTGATGAGTACCTCTCCATTCTTGGCTCGCAGTGGGGTAGGACCTTGGGTGCTTCGGCCGTAGTTGGTCTTGACTGCACTAAAGAATCCACACACGTCGTGGTTGTTGGCTAGCTGCTGGATCTCCTGCGCTTTCTCCACCCACCATCTGTTCTTTAGGTCACGAGTTTTTTGTCGGACCTCGGCCTTCAGGCGTCTGTAGAGCTGCTTTCCAGCTCTCGAGTTCTCTTGCTGTTTCCAGATCAGGAATGCCTTGCGCTTGCGGCTTATTAGCTCCTGGTCATTCTCGTTGAACCAGTCTTGGTGTTTCCTGGTCGAGTGACCGAGCGTCTCTTCACAGGTGCTGATTATGGAGGCTTTGAGTGCAGACCAGGTGCTGTGGGCAGTCTGTATCTCTGAATCACTGGGAGAGAGGTAAAAAGTAATCCAAGTGTGACGTCACCAGAAAGCGGGTAAGTGATTGGTTGGTAAGTATTTCTCCCTTTTTAAGCTTAAATCTCTTTGGTTTATAGTTTCTAAGGTGTGATATTCACCATCTAGAATCGGGGCAGAGGGTATTTAAGAATAATATTAATAAATTTAATTAATTACATAGAATGGGAGATCAGGCGATGTGTTGCTGCTGCAATATGTGGGAGCTGGTGGACACCATTGATGCTCACGGTGATCACATTTGCAGTAAGTGTTGGCTGCTCGAGGAATTCCGGCTCCGTGTTGAAGAGCTGGAGTCCGAGCTTCAAACACTGAGACACATCAGGGAGGGGGAGAGTTACCTGGACTCTGTGTATCACGAGGTATTCACACCAATTAGATTAATTAATTCAAATGTAGTCCGTGGCCAGGGTCAGGATGGTGTGACTAGAAGTGAGGCAGGTACGGGGATCCAGGAGGTAGTGTTGGAGGAGCCGCAGCCCTTGCACTTGTCCAACAGGTTCAAGGCTCTTACTCCCTGTGAGGATGGGAACAGGGACTGCGGGGAGGATGAGCAACCTGGCCACAGTACCGTGGAGCGGGGGGCCATTCAAGTGGGGGGAGTTAAAAGAAATGTTGTAGTGGTAGGGGATATTATCGTTAGGGGGATAGATAGAGTTCTTTGCAGCCGAGAGCGAGAGTCCCGAAGGCTGTGTTGCCTGCCCGGTGCCAGGGTTAAGGACATCTCCTCTGGGCTGGAGAGAAACTTGGAGTGGGAGGAGGAGGATCCAGTTGTCGTGGTCCATGTTGGTACCAACGACATAGATAGGACAAGGAAGGAGGTTCTGCTGAGGGAGTTTAAGCAGCTAGGGGCCAAATTAAAAAGCAGAACCACAAGGGTAATAATCTCTGGATTATTACCTGAGCCACGAGCAAATTTGGCTAGGACAAATAAAATTAGAGAGTTAAATGCGTGGCTCAAAGACTGGTGTGGGAGAAATGGGTTTTGCTTCCTGGGACACTGGCACTAGTACTGGGGCAGGAGGGAGCTGTTCCGTTGGAACGGGCTTCACTTGGCCAGTGCTGGGACTAGAGTCCTGGCGGATCATATAACTAGGGCTGTAGAGAGGGCTTTAAACTAACTAGTGGGGGGGAGGTTCCTAGAGAGCAAATAATAAAAATGACAACAGAGAAGGTCATAGACTTAGGTAGCAGTGGGGAAATTAAAAACCAGAGCGTGTCAGGAAGGGGCAGAAGGTATGGAGTAAAAGGTAAAGTAATAAAAAGGGCAAAAGCAGGAACTAAGTGTCACAAAACATCTTTGAAAGTTCTCTATCCGAATGCACGTAGCATTCGTAACAAAATAGACGAGTTAATGGCACAAATAACTACATATGGGTATGATCTTGTGGCCATTACAGAAACATGGCTGCAGGGTGACAATGCCTGGGAATTAAACATACCAGGTTATTTAACGATCAGGAAGGACAGGCAGGAAGGAAGGGGAGGTGGGGTGGCTATGTTAATAAAGGATGGGATCACTGTAATACAGAGAAATGATATTGGGTCAAAAGATCAGGATAATGAAACAGTTTGGGTGGAGGTAAGGAATAATAAGGGGAAATAAACACTAGTGGGCGTAGCCTATAGGCCTCCGAACAGTGGCAACTCTGTTGGACGGAGTGTCAATCAGGAAATAGTTGAGGGTTGTAATAAGGAAACATCTATAATTATGGGGGATTTTAACTATCATATTAATTGGACAAATCAAATTGGGCAGGGCTGCCTTGAGGATGAGTTCATTGAGTGTATTAGGGATGGGTTTCTTGAGCAGTATGTAACCGAACCGACCAGGGGGCAAGCAACCTTAGATCTGGTCCTGTGTAACGAGACAGGATTAATTAAAAATGTCCTAGTAAAGGATCCCCTTGGAATGAGTGACCATAACATGGTTGAATTCCATATTCAATTAGAGGGTGAAAAGGTTGGATCTCAAACAAGCGTGCTAAGCTTGAATAAAGGAGACTATGAAGGTATGAGAGCGGAATTGAGTAGAGTGGATTGGGAAAATAGATTAAAGGGTAAGACGATACATGATCAGTGGTGTACATTTAAGGAGTTATTTTACAACTTCCAAAAAATATATATTCCACTGAGAAGAAAAGGGTGTAAAAGAAAAGACAGCCATCCGTGGCTAAGTAAAGAAATTAAGGATAGTATTCGACTAAAAACAAGGGCATATAAGGTAGCCAAATCTAGTGGGAGGATAGAGGATTGGGAAAACTTTAAAAGACAGCAAAAAATAACAAAAAGATTGATTAAGAAAGGGAAGATAGATTATGAAAGTAAATTAGCAAAAAATATAAAAACAGATAGTAAGAGTTTTTATAGTAATATAAAAAGAAAAAGGGTGGCTAAAGTAAATGTTGGTCCCTTAGAGGATGAGACCGGGAAATTAATGGTGGGAAATATGGAGATGGCAAAAACAGTGAATGAATATTTTACATCAGTCTTTACAGTAGAAGACACTAAGAATATCCCAACACTGGACAAACAGGAGGCTAAAGGGGGGGGGGGAGGAGCTAAACACGATCAAAATCACTAAGGAAGTGGTACTCGGTAAAATAATGGGACTCAAGGCGGATAAATCACCTGGACCCGATGACTTACATCCTAGGGTCTTGAGGGAAGTGGCGGTAGGGATTGTGGATGCATTGGTAATAATTTTCCAAAACTCCCTGGACTCGGCAAAGGTCCCGGCAGACTGGAAAACTGCTAATGTAACACCCTTATTTAAAAAGGGCAGTAGACAGAAGGCTGGAAACTATAGATCGGTTAGCCTAACATCTGTGGTAGGTAAAATTTTGGAGTCCATTATTAAGGAGACAGTAACAGGACATTTGGATAATCATAATTTAATAGGACAAAGTCAGCATGGTTTTATGAAGGGGAAGTCATGTTTGACAAATTTGCTGGAGTTCTTTGAGGAAGTAACATATAGGGTGGATAAAGGGGAACCAGTGAACGTAGTGTATTTAGACTTCCAAAAGGCATTTGACAAGGTGCCACACAAAAGATTATTGCTTAAGATAAAAAATCACGGGATTGGGGGTAATATTCTGGCATGGATAGAGGATTGGCTATCTAACAGAAGGCAGAGAGTTGGGATAAATGGTTCATTCTCAGACTGGCAATTAGTAACTAGTGGTGTTCCACAGGGGTCAGTGCTGGGTCCCCAACTCTTTACAATCTATATTAACGATTTGGAGGAGGGGACCGAGTGTAGCATATCAAAGTTTGCAGATGATACTAAGATGGGAGGGAAAGTAGTGAGTGAGGAGGACATAAAAAACCTGCAAGGGGACATAGACAGGCTAAGTAAGTGGGCAGAGATTTGGCAGATGGAATACAATACTGGAAAGTGTGAGGTTATGCACTTTGGCAGGAAAAATCGTAGAGCAAGTTATTATCTTAATGGCAAGAAACTGGAAAGTACTGAACTACAAAGGGATCTGGGGGTCCTGGTGCACGAAACTCAAAAGGTTAGTATGCAGGTGCAGCAAGTGATTAAGGCGGCCAATGGAATGTTGGCTTTCATTGCTAGGGGGATAGAATATAAAAATAGGGAGGTATTGCTTCAGTTGTACAAGGTATTGGTGAGACCGCACCTGGAATACTGCATACAGTTTTGGTGTCCATACTTAAGAAAAGACATACTTGCTCTCGAGTCAGTACAAAGAAGGTTCACTCGGTTAATCCCGGGGATGAGGGGATGGACATATGAGGAGAGGTTGAGTAGATTGGGACTCTACTCATTGGAGTTCAGAAGAATGAGAGGCGATCTTATTGAAACATATAAGATTGTGAAGGGGTTGGATCGGGTGGATGCGGGGAGGATGTTCCCGATGATGGGTGAAACTAGAACTAGGGGGCATAGTCTTAGAATAAGGGGCTGCTCTTTCAAAACTGAGATGAGGAGGAACTACTTCACTCAGAGGGTGGTAGGTCCATGGAATTTGCTGCCCCAAAAAGCTGTAGAAGCTACATCATTACATAAATTTAAAACAGAAATAGACAGTTTCCTAGAAGTAAAGGGAATTAAGGGTTACGGGGAGCGGGCAGGAATTTGGACGAGTCTAGGTTCGGATCGGTCATGGCCCTGTGGGCAGCGGAGCGGGCCCAGGGGCTGTGTAGCCTGATCCTGCTCCTATTTCGTGTGTCTAATTCTGTTAGATTCAGGAGATGGTTCTGTGATAGTGGATTGGCGGTTAGGATCAGATCAGCCATGATCTTATTGAATGGCGGAGCAGGCTCGAGGGGCCGATTGGCCTACTCCTGCTCCTATTTCTTATGAGTCGTCAGGTTGGTTGTGAGGCGCAGGCTGAATAGGGCTTTCTTAGCAGGGTCTTTGAGTGCTCCAGCGTTGATTTTCCTGCGGCATTGCTTCTGTTGCCGCCGCTGTTTTGGGGCTACGTTGATGGAGATGACAGAGTGGATTAGACGGTAGTCTGTCCAACAGTCGTCAGCTCCTGTCATGGTGTGGGTGATGTGGATGTCCTTGCGGTCCCTCGCTCGGACAATGACGCAGTCCAGCAGATGCCAGTGCTTGGAGCGAGGGTATTGCCATGAAGCCTTGTACTTGTCTCTCTGACAGAACAAGGTGTTGGTTATGACAAGGCTATGTTCAAAGCATTTTGTCAGGAGGAGGGTACCGTTGGAGTTGGCTTTCCCTGCCCCTTCTCCGCCGATCACACCTCCCCAGAGGTCTGTGTCCTTTCCAATTCTGGCGTTGAAGTCGCCCGTTGGGATTCGGGACAGGGATTGTTCGAGGCTGGTGTAGAATTCCTCTTTGGTCTTGTCTGTGGCTTCCAGTGTTGGGGCGTATGTACTGATGACCGTAGCGCACTGGTTCCGGGCTAGGGTGAGCCGTAGAGTCATGAGGCGTTCGTTTATTCCACAAGGGGAGTCTCCGAGATGTTCAACTAGCTCATGTTTTATGGTGAAGCCAACCCCGTGGAGGCGGCGTTCTTCTTCAGGTTTGCCTTTCCAGAAGAAGGTGTAACCACCGCCTTGCTCCTTGAGCTGGCCTTCCCCTGCCCGCCGGGTCTCGCTTAGGGCAGCGATGTCTATGCCAAAATGTCTGAGCTCCTGGGCAACGATAGCAGTACAGCGTTCTGGTCTGTCGCTGTTGGGGTTGTCCATGAGGGTCCTGACGTTCCAGGTCCCAAACTTAATTTTAAAGGGTGGAAGAAGCCTGTGCGTGAATTCTTTTAATGTGGGGTGGCCGTTGCACACCAGCTACCACACGGGCTTGACAGAGCAAGGTCTTGGTCCAATGGCAAGGGGATCCAAGACGATTGGAGACCAGGCTCTGCTACATCGGCCTAGCACACACACACACAAACATACTCCTACTGACCTCCTCCCTTCTTCCCGCAGGTCTTCTCTGCCTTGTACACCTCTATCAAATCACCCCTCAACCTCCTTTGCTCTAATGAAAACAAATCCAGCTTCTCTAACCTGTCCTTGTACCTAAGAGCCCCCATCCCCGGAACCATTCTGGCAAATCTTCTCTCCGCCCTCTCAAGGGCCTTCACATCATTCCTAAAGTGTGGTAACCAGAACAGGACGCAATACTCCAGTTCAAAATCAAATCAAATCAAATCAAATCAACTTTTATTGTCATTGTTAGTGCACAAGTGCAGTACAACGAAATGTAGGCTTGCGGCTCCCGAGAGTGTACATTTAGATTAAGACATTTAAACATTCAACATACATTTGGCTTGTAGTATATTAACACAAATATGACCATAATAAAGTGCATTGGCAGATGTGCAGGCTTTAGAGTTTATTTGTGGAGTTCAGTAGGATGACAGCCCTGGGAAAGAAGCTGTTCCTAAATCTGGTCGTACGGGTGCGAATGCATCTGTAGCGTCTCCCAGATGGCAGGAGGGCGA
Organism: Somniosus microcephalus; assembly: GCF_052327205.1. Classification (NCBI taxonomy): domain Eukaryota; kingdom Metazoa; phylum Chordata; class Chondrichthyes; order Squaliformes; family Somniosidae; genus Somniosus; species Somniosus microcephalus. Next base: position 43,154,044 of record NC_141014.1, read on the forward strand.
ACAGACTGTGGCTGGGGTGGGTAGGGTCTTTGATGATGGACCGTGACCTCCGTAGACAGCGTTTCTGGTATATGTGCTCTATGGTCGGTAGCCGGGTGCCAGTAATGCGTTGGGCAGTTTTGACTACCCGCTGCAGGGCTTTCCGGTCATAGTAGCTACAGCTGCCATACCATACTGTGATACAGTTTGTCAGGATGCTCTCTATTGTGCAGCGGTAAAAGTTAGAGAGGATCAGGGGTGACAGGTTACATCCCTTCAGCCTCCTTAGGAAATATAGGCGCTGCTGGGCCTTCTTCACCAGAGAGGCATAGATAGGGTAGATAAAGAGGAACTTTTCCCCTTAGTAGGGGGGTCAATAACAAGGGGGCATAGATTCAGGGTAAGGGGCAGGAGATTTAGAGGGGATTTGAGGAGGAACTTTTTCACCCAGAGGGTGGTTGGAATCTGGAACTCACTGCCTGAAAGGGTGGTAGAGGCAGGAACCCTCACAACATTCAAGAAGCATTTGGATGAGCACTTGAAATGCCATTGCATACAAGGCTATGGACCAAATGCTGGAAAATGGGATTAGACAGGACAGGGATGGATGGGCGGCGCGGACACGATGGGCCGAATGGCCTCTTTCTGTGCTGTAAAACTCTATGACTCTAGGAGGTATTGAGGGACCAGGAGAGGTCTTCCGTGATGTGGACTCCGAGGAACTTAAAGCTGTCCACCCTTTCCACCACAGCCCCATTGATGTGGATGGGGGTGTGACTTCCGCCTTTAGACTTCCTGAAGTCCACAATGATTTCTTTGGTTTTCTTGATGTTAAGGGCCAGGTTGTTATCGGCGCACCATTTCACGAGATGCTGGGCCTCCTCCCTGTAGGCTGACTCATCGTTGTTGGTGATCTGGCCTACTACCGTGGTGTCATCCGCAAACTTGATGATGGTGTTGGAACCATGAACAGCCACACAGTCGTGGGTGAAGAGGGAGTAGAGGAGGGGGCTCAGCACACATCCTTGTGGGGCCCCCGTGTTCAGGGTCAGTGGGGGGGAGGTGTGGTTACCTAATTTGACAGACTGGGGTCTGTTTATTAGGAAGTCCAGGGTCCAGTTGCAGAGGGAAGTGTTCAGGCCAAGAGTTTGGAGTTTGGTGGCCAGCTTGTTGGGGACGATAGTGTTGAATGCTGAGCTGTAGTCTATGAACAGCATTCTGATGTAGGTCTCCTTACCATCTAAGTGATTCAGTGCCGAGTGTAGAGCAGTTGTGATTGCATCCTCCGTTGATCTGTTTGCACGATAGGCAAACTGGTGTTGGTCAAGAGAGGCGGGAACACTGGCTTTGATGTAGGCTAAGACCAGTCTCTCGAAACACTTCATTATGATGGGTGTGAGTGCGACAGGTCGATAGTCGTTCAGGCACGTCACAGCCGTTTGTTTTGGCACAGGAATAATGGTAGTTGTGGCCTAACCAGCGCTTTATAAAGTTTCAACATAACTTCTCTACTTTTGTACTCAATACTGTGGTGTATGTAACCTGTTCCACCTTAAGAGAACTTAAGCCTGTTCCACCTTAAGAGATGTACTACTTTCTCTGGCTGCTGTATATGTAATACCGGTGGTGACCACCGGTATATAAGCACTGTGTAGTAATATTGTATTTTAGTATAGTCCTGACCTCCAACCAGTAAAGACCTGTTGAACTTTAATCTTGTAGTCTGTGTTAGTAATTATAACTAGAACACACAGACTTAACAGTGGCGGCGAGTCCGATTCTTACCCTGTGGCAGTTTATATCCACGGCGGCTTCGTCCACAGAACGGACGTCGAAGAGAGGCTTCCACCCTCATCACCCTGCTGGAAGACACGGCGCGCGGCAGACATCGAGAAACCAGAGTGCAGAAGACATCCTGAACTCGAAGCCTCCATCAGCGGCTGTCAGCTATCTTCTTTCTTCCTCGGTGGTGGGTAAGCCGGGCAGCGACGCGACCAGAAAGTCGGCCGCGTTGGCTGTACAGACGGGGAGGGAAGACGGAGGAATAAGGGCGGTGAGATCGATCGCGACCGGAGATAAGGGCCGGGCCGCATTCGGGCCGAAAGGTGCAGCGCGGGGACATCGATCGCGGCTGGTGATAAGGGCCGGGCCGCATTTGGGCTAAAAAGGCGCAGCGTCTGGGGCAACTGAAGGCGCGAGAGCCGCGGTGAAGCGGAGACGGCGTCGGGGGACGGGTGAAGACCGCCAAGCGCGGGAAAACCGCCATTTTGTAGGCGGAGGACGAAGACAAGAGCGGGAAGCCGCCATCTTGGATAAAAATTAAAATAAATTAAATTGCAACGATGCCTAAACATGGGAACATTAACACCTTTGATAGCGACATCGAAGATTGGGCCATGTATGTAGAACGCATACAAAATTATTGTAAAGCAAATAAAATTCCAGATGAAGAGAAAGCACTAACATTATTAAACTTAATGGGTGCGAAGACATACGGGCAATTGAAACACCTTTTATCACCAGATGAACCGGCGGATAAGACGTTCGAGGAGATTGTTACTGTCCTGAAAAATCATCTAAACCCCACGCCGCTGATGCTAGCGGAACGATTTAAATTTTACAGCAGAAGGCAGCTGAAGGATGAAAGCAATGCTGAATATTTAATGGAATTGCGTAAGCTAGCAAAGTACTGTCAGTTTGGAACGAGACTGACGGAGGCGCTACGAGATAAATTTGTGTGTGGTTTATTAAAAGAAGATACACAAAAGCGACTGCTCGAGGAGAATGAGCTGACGCTTGAGAAAGCGGTCACTATGGCAGCAGCACACGAAGCCGCAGCGAGAGGCACGGCAGTAATGCAGCTACGGTCACCGGAACTCAGTACAAATAAATTGGGTTTGAGTACTGTAAAATGTTATCGTTGTGGAAAGACAACGCACGATCAGAACCAGTGTTGGTTTAAAAACCAAGAATGCAGAACGTGTGGCAGGCTTGGCCATATAGCTAAAGTATGCCGGTCAGGAAAGAAGACCAGCAACAAAAAGTCACCGCAAGGAAAATACATTAAAGGTACACAAGGTGACAAAGAACAGTTCGACCGAACAGAAGTCAGATTCAGACGCTAGCAGTAATGAACTGGGTAGCTTAAGAGTACACAACGTTGGTAAGGATGCAGATCTCCAAACAATTTGGGTCACCCTTCAGATAGCAGGAGTCCAAGTAAAGATGGAATTGGACACTGGATCGGCATTGACGGTCATGAATAAGAAAGATTACAAAAGGTTATTCCAACATATTCCCTTACGGGATACGGAGATTATATTGAAAACATACACGGGGCAAAGAGTGTACCCCATCGGAAAGATAGAGGTAAAAGTGGTCCACAAGGGCGAAGAAAGCCAAGTAATGGACTTATATGTGCTACCTGAAGGAGGTCCACCACTACTGGGACGGGAGTGGATTAGGAAAATGAATATGGACTGGCACTCCTTGAAGGCACTAACGGTAGATTCCGGGGAAACAGATGTCAAACCTAAACGATTGTCCAAAATATTGGATGATGCTAAAGAGGTGTTCCAGCAGGGACTGGGAACACTGAGAGGAATTACGGCAAACATCAAGATTGATGAAGATGCACACCCAAAAATTTTTAAAGCCAGACCGGTACCCTATGCAATACGACCTACTGTAGAAGCGGAACTGGAAGCGCTGGAACGTTCAGGTGTACTGTCTAAGGTAGATTGGAGTGAGTGGGCTACGCCCATTGTTCCCGTTATGAAACGTCCTTCGAGCAACAAGCCAGGAGAACCAGGGAAGGTTCGCATCTGTGGAGATTTCAAAATCACCGTTAATCCGGTGCTTCACACGGTGCAGTATCCGCTTCCGCGGATTGAGGATATTTTTGCTTCGTTGTCTGGCGGGAAACACTTCACCAAGATAGACCTGGCGCAGGCGTACTTGCAGATGGAGGTTGAAGAAGAGTCACGCCAATACCTCACGATCAACACGCATCGAGGTTTGTACCGGTACAATAGGCTGGTTTTTGGAGTGGCATCGGCTCCAGCAATTTGGCAGAGGGCCATGGAGCAGGTATTACAGGGAATTCCAGGCACACAATGTTACCTGGACGATATTCTGATTACAGGTGATGGTGATGAAGAACACCTCGCAAACTTGGAACTGGTGCTCAACAGACTGAAAGAGTATGGACTTAGAGTTAATCGGCAGAAATGTGAGTTCTTCCAGAAGCGGATCTCGTACTGTGGTCATGTCATTGACTGGGAGGGGCTTCATAAGTCTCCTGACAAGATAGAGGCAGTTGTAAAGGCTCCCGCTCCAGATAATGTCTCTCAGTTGAGGTCGTTTCTAGGATTAATTAACTATTACCATAAATTTCTACCAAATCTATCCACGGTACTGCACCCGCTAAACGCTCTTTTACAGAAGGGGGTACCATGGGAATGGAGCGAAAACTGTAAGAAGGCATTTCGCAAAAGCAAAGAATTGATCACCTCAGAGGAAGTGTTGGCTCACTTCAACCCGACACTGCCTATTCGGTTGGCTTGTGATGCTTCTCCATATGGTATTGGGGCAGTACTCTCACACAAGTTGCCAAATGGCACGGAAAGGCCAGTCGCATTTGCATCCAGATCATTGACCTCCGCTGAGCGCAACTATGCGCAGATCGATAGGGAGGCTCTCAGCCTTGTATGGGGAGTGAAGAAGTTTAATCATTACCTGCAGGGCCAAAAATTCACACTTCTGACAGACCATCAGCCGTTGGTATCCATTTTTAACCCTAAGAAGGGTGTTTCAGTGATGACAGCACAGCGTCTCCAGAGATGGTCCCTTTTCCTAGGGGCACATCAATATCAAATAGAATTCAAAGGTACGAAGCAGCATGGCAATGCTGATGGGCTGTCGCGCCTGCCACTACCTGAAGAAGAAGAAACGACGAAAGTTGACCCTGTTGAGTTATTTCATTCGACCATCATCGAGTGTTTACCAGTCACCAATGCAAGTATTGAAAGAGAAACCAGGAACGACCCGACACTGTCCAGAGTCTACGAGGTGACAGTGAAAGGATGGCCAACACGTGGTGATCCTCTGTTACCGGCATTCTCGGCAAGGCGAGACCAGCTGTCCGTCTGCCATGGTACTTTGATGTACGGGACAAGAGTGATTATTCCTCCCAAGTTAAGGGAAAGAGTTCTAAAAGAACTGCATGAAGGTCATCTGGGGGGAGTTAAGATGAAAAGTCTTGCTAGGGCTTATGTATGGTGGCCGGGTATTGACCAACAGATAGAGGAGTTGACGAAAAGCTGCGCTGGGTGCCAAAAAGTGCAAAATGCACCTCCGATCGCACCACTACACCCATGGGAATGGCCTTCAGCCCCATGGCAACGCGTACATATTGACTTTGCTGGTCCATTCATGGACTCCATGTTCCTAATTGCGGTGGACGCACATTCCAAATGGCCAGAAGTGATCAAGATGAATACCACTACTTCAGAAAAGACAATTGCGGTGTTAAGAACAATATTCGCAAGGAACGGATTGCCAGAACAGATCTGTTCGGACAACGGACCACAGTTCGTGTCGGAAGAATTCCAAAAATTCTTAAAGAAGAATGGGGTGAAACATTATACCTCTGCCCCATATCATCCGGCGACAAACGGGTTGGCCGAGAGATTTGTCCAAACATTCAAAAAGGCAATAAAGGCCATGAACGATGATCAGATTCCGCTACAGCACAAGGTGGACAATTTCCTAATGGCATATCGAAACGCCGCTCATGCAGTGACTAACCAAAGTCCTGCCATGATGTTTTATAACAGGAGGTTGCGGTCCAGGTTGGACTTGTTAAAACCAAATGTGCGGAGGGAAGTGGAAAACAAACAGTTCCGGCATATTAATAACAAGCCCACTCGAAGTTTCGACGTAGGACAACCAGTGTTGGCAAGGGGCTGTGGAAACGAAAAATGGCAGTCCGGAACAATTCGGGCCAGACAAGGACCTCTAATGTACACAGTAGATATTGGTAACAATGTGATAAGGCGTCATGCGGATCAACTGGTAGAATCGAGAGCAAGGGTCGAACCCATGGTTGCGACAGAGACAACTGTGGAAGACGTTAATGAACCTGAAGCATCTACCTCGGCAGGGAATGTACCTGAGGATGATAACACCCAATGCATGGGAGACCAACTAGAGGAGTCACCTCAGCAACAGGAATCAGAGACCACTGAAAGGCGCTATCCAAACCGAATCAGAAGGCCTCCTGAGAGACTGAACCTTTGAACTGTTTATACCTGAAGTTATATATGTTATGTTAAATGGGGCTATGATTGTTAAGCTAAAAAGGGAGGATTGTGGTGTATGTAACCTGTTCCACCTTAAGAGAACTTAAGCCTGTTCCACCTTAAGAGATGTACTACTTTCTCTGGCTGCTGTATACGTAATACCGGTGGTGACCACCGGTATATAAGCACTGTGTAGTAATATTGTATTTTAGTATAGTCCCGACCTCCAACCAGGAAAGACCTGTGTGCTTTTCTGGCTGTCTCAAGCAGCAAGAGGAGAAGGAGCTGCCAAAACAAGAGAGTGGAGAGTGGTGGTCTCCTGACCAGGAAGAGGAGTAGCAGAAAGATAGATCACCACCTCCACCTCCTCCAACATCTTCAAACAACTGAGGTGCCTGGAGAGATTGGACAGAGGAGGAGAAGGAGAAAGGAGGCCTACATCAACATCAACCGGGGAGAGGCCTTTTCTATCACTGCCTCCCCAAATTGGCCTCCACTTCAGGAGAGAGGGGAGAGAAACATCAGAAAAAAAACCACCAACTGTTTGGAAGGAGGGAAGATTCATCTCGTTTGAAACATCTACAGGTGGGTGTTATTTGGGGCACTCTCCCAAGACTTTGTATTTTAGGTGGGGGGAGAAAAGAAGAAGCAAGGCCGGACCATCAAGGGGTGTAGTGTGTGTGTGTGTGGCTCTTGTTAAAAGCTAGGCCACACACACCACTAATTAGCACCCCTACTATTGCCTGCCCTGGGAGAGCTGGAGCTGACCAGGTGAAGTCTCTAATTTCATTAATTACATCGTTAAGACCTGTTGCAGGACTGAGCCTGGGCTTCTCCAGCTTTTCCAGGTGAAGACATCTTCTCCCCCTGCCAGAAGACCATCACCAAAGACTTTTAAACTACATCAGAGAGTGCCCCCCTGCCAACACCCACCCACCATCCTGAGTGGCAACACTGTCCTTGTGGTCTCCCTCCTTCCTACCCCCCCTCTCTCTCTCTCTATCTCTCTCTGCCTGTCTTTCTAAGGCACCTCAGTCCCATCACCTTTTATTAATTGCCTATTGAGCAGAGGGGAGAGGGCCCCTCCCCCAATTTCATTCAGTAAGGGGAGAGGTGTGTCCTCATTTTAATCAGCTCCCTCTGCTCAATAGAGGACAGAAAAATATATATATTACCTGAGGCCATTAACATCTTCAGGCCTGTGACTTGGGGTGAGTGTAGCCCTTAAAGCACCCCAGAATGGTAACTACATCATCGCCGGTGGCGGGGCAAGCCAAGACTTATGCGGGAGCGGCAGCCACAGCCACAGCTGCTCCCGTTGCTTCTGCTGCCCCGTCACCATTTAAACTGATAACGAAAAAGCTTGGGGTGAAGAGCTACACGCACCCGACTATGACCATCGAGGCCTGCATCAAAGCCATGGCTGGGGTTGTCGGCCCCTCAGCCATCGTCGCGGCCTCGAAAATGTACGGGAAGGCTGTGTTCTTCCTGGGGTCGGAGCGGGCGGTGTCCCTGGCCGTCACCAAGGGGCTCACCGTGGGCGGGACCTTCCTGCCGGTGGATCCTCTCGAGGCCACCGCGCAGAAGATTGTCATCTCTAACGTCCCGCCCTATGTTCCCGGTGAGCTCCTCCTTCCCCATTTGCGTCAGCTTGGGGAGGTGAGGTCGGGGATCACGCCTATCCCGCTCGGCTTCCGGGAGGCCAGCCTTCGCCACGTCTTCTCCTTCCGGCGCCAGCTGTTTATCCAGCTGGCGCGGGAGGAGGACACTGACGGAGCGTTCGTCGTCCTCCACGAGGGGACCGCCTATCGCGTCTTTTGGACGTCGGACGGTGTGCGGTGCCACGCCTGCAAGGAGGTGGGGCATATCAGGAGGAACTGCCCTGCCTCCAAGGCCGCCGGATCATCTCGTGCGGCCAAGGCGGGCGCCGCCGCTGCTCCTCCCCCCGGGTCTGCCCGCGCGTCAAGTACGTCTGATGCGCGGTTGATGTCGGGGGCCGATGCCACCAAGGCCTCCGGCGGGGGGGAGGGAGCGTGTCCGGTCGGAAAAAAGGCGCGGGGAAAGAAAAAACACCTTAGGGCGGGTCCCCCCGTGGATGGCGAGCCCTTGCCCCTTGAGCCCCTTACACCCGCGCTCCTCGCGGAGTTGACCGGGGCAGATGCGAGCAGGAGGGGCCTCGTGCCCGAGCCTGTGGCCGCAACCGCCGCAGCGGTATTGCCATTACCTGCGGCTGGGCTCGGGCCCGAGGAACCCGACAAACCTGCTCCGCCGGAGGGAGTTGAGGAGGAGGCCTTTGCAGGCATGGAGGTCTCCCTTGCTCCCTCCGCGCTAAAAAGGCGCGACACCCTGGATGAGGAGGAGGACCGGGAAGAGGAGGGTCCCTCCGAACAGGGGGAGTCGTCGCCCGCCGCGGGTGCTGCGCCCCACCCCACCGCTGTCACCATCACCGGCGATCGGCAGGGGTCGCCTGTCCCTCGGGAGGCTGAGGCAGATGTGTCTGTGCAGCACGTGCCTCCCGGGGATGGGGACGAGACCCTGCCCGTGGGGGGGGTCGCGGATCAACCCGCGGCTGAAATAGACTATTTATCGGTGCCGTTACCCCTCGACGGGTCGGGTGGCCTAGGGTCTGGGTCGGGCGAGTTCCAAGAAAGTGAGCTCGCCCAAAGCGGCCCGGTCATTTCCCAGGGGCTGCTCGACCTGGTCGAGGATTTAGCCAAAGACGCCCCATCTGCCGGGTCAGAGGCCGGTGGCGCGGAAGAGGAAGGCCCTCTGGCTGTGTCTCGGGCGCCGGACGTCCTGGGGGAGTTCGGATTTGTGTTCTCCCCGATTTCTCCGTTCGATTTGGCGTCTGGGTCGGAGGGGGGCTCCGAACCGCCGCCGCCGTCTTCTGGCCCGGCGCCCCCGGAGGAGCCCAGGGAGAATTCCTCCGCCACCGATCCTGGGGGTGGGATCCGGGCGGAGGCGGGGCCGGCTGTTGCGGCCGAGCCGTCCGCTGCGCACTGCGCGGTGGGCGGGTCGGCCGCTGGAGACGACCCCCTGGAGGAGGATGGGGACTCGGTGATGGGCACGGAGGACGAGTCGGACTCCGGTGCCGACGAGGCGGTGGACGACCTCGTGCCCCTTGCCGAGTCTCCCCTCATTCCCGCAAGGGAACTCCGGGATTTTATGGCCACGTGCCTGGGTCGGCGCGGGAAGGTCCGGCTGGCCCTCGACAGGTGGTCGGAGCTGGCGCTGCTCATTGATTCCGTCCGCGCCGCCGTTAAGACCATGGACGCGGACGAGGGTGTGAACCCACTTGAGCTGCGTCGGCTCAGAACATTTCTCACTGGGCTGCTGAGGAGGTGGCGGCTGACTAGCGGCTGCGCTTCCTCCCCCCGTTAGTTGTAGGTAGAGGTTGCACTATGCTTCTGACATGAAGATAACCATAGCCAGCCTCAACATCAACGGCAGCGGGGAGGCGCGCCGCAGATTCAATAACTTCTCGGTCCTTCGGGACGGGAAGTATGCGGTGTGCTTCCTGCAAGAAACCCACACCGTTCCGGGAGACGAAGCCACGTGGCTCCTGGAGTGGCAAGGAGGGGTCAGCATGAGTCACCTCTCCAATAATTCCAGCGGGGTGGCTATCTTGCTGGCCCCGCATTTTCAGCTGGAGATCTTGGGGGTCAAGGAGCACGTGCCGGGCCGCTTGCTCCAGGTCACTGTTCACCTGGGGGGCGTGCCGCTCCATCTAGTGAACGTGTATGCCCCTCAGGCCGGTGCGCAGCAAGTGCGCTTCTTTGAAGAAGTGTCCGCTCTTCTGGGCTCCATCGACGTGAGCGAGTGCGTCATCCTCGGGGGGGATTTTAACTGTACCCTCGAGGCGAGGGACCGTACGGGTCCCCCGCGATGCCCGCCGGCGATGGAGAAGTTGAGGGACCTGGTCGGGTCCTTCGACTTGGTGGACGTCTGGCGAAATCTTCATCCCGACTCCAGCGCCTTCACTTACGTGAGGTCTGGAGGAGGAGGGTCCAGAATCAACCGCCTCTACATTTCCCGGGCGTACGTATCCTGCGTTCCGGCGGCTTCCATGCGGCCGGTGCCGTGCACGGACCACCACCTGGTGTGGGCGGAGCTCGTCCCGCTGCGCGCTCGGGGCGGGTCCGCGTACTGGCACTTTAACAACCAGCTGCTGGAGGACGCGCGGTTCCGGGATTCGTTTCGTCGGTTCTGGGCCGACTGGAGAAGGAAGCAGGGGGGCTTCCCCTCCTTGAGGCTGTGGTGGGACGTGGGCAAGGCTCACGTGCGTCTCTTCTGTCAGGAGTATGCGAAGGGGTCGACCAAGAGGCGGGAGGCCCGGGTCGGGCGGTTGGAGAAGGAGGTGCTCGACCTGGAGTCCCGTCTCGGTCAAGTCGTCGGGGACTCAGCCCTGCGGAAGGTGTACGAAGAGAAGAAGGGCGCGCTGAAGGACCTGCAGCTCGTCGGGTCCCGAGGCGCGTACGTGAGGTCGCGGATCCAGCTCCTGCGGGACCTGGACCGCGGCTCCCCCTTCTTCTACTCGCTGGAAAAAAGACGAGGGGTCAGTAAGCAGCTCTTGGGGCTGCTGGCCGACGACGGATCTCTGGTCTCGGATCCGGAGGGAATCAGCGCGGAGACCCGCGCCTACTACGGGGCTCTGTTCTCTCCGGATCCGTCCAGCGAGGATGCGCGCAGAGTTTTGTGGGAGGACCTGCCGAAGGTCAGTCCGGAGGGCGCCGAAAAATTGGACGCTCCGCTAAGCCTGGCGGAGCTGACCGGCGCCCTCCGCCAGCTCTCTAGGGGAAAGTCCCCGGGGCTGGACGGGCTGACCGTGGAGTTCCACAGGGCGTTCTGGGACGTCTTGGGGGGCGACTACGTGTGGGTCCTGGGGGAAAGTTTGGCGACCGGGGAGATGCCCCTCTCTTGGCGCAGGGCGGTCATTGTCCTGCTGCCTAAGAGGGGCGATCTCCGCCTCCTCAAGAACTGGCGTCCGGTCTCCCTCCTTAGCACAGACTATAAAATCTTTGCCAGGACTATGTCTGCTCGCCTTGGCACCGTGCTGGCCCACATGATCCACCCCGACCAGTCCTACACGGTCCCGGGCCGGACCATCCACGACAACATCCATCTGGTCCGGGACCTGGTCCACCACTCCCAGAGGGCTGGTCTGTCGGTCGCCTTCCTCTCCCTGGATCAGGAGAAGGCGTTCGACAGGGTGGATCACGAGTATCTTTTCGGGACTCTGCGCGCATTCGGGTTCGGGACGCATTTCGTCGCCCGGATCCGACTTCTGTACGCCGCCGCAGAGTGTCTGATTAAAGTTAACGGGTCCTTGACGGCGCCCCTTCGCTTCGGGAGGGGGGTGCGTCAGGGATGCCCCATGTCCGGTCAGTTATACGCCATTTGCGTGGAGCCATTCCTGCGCCTCTTGCGGAAGAGGTTGACGGGACTGGCTCTGCAAGGGCCGGGCGTGGAGGTGGTCCTCTCGGCTTACGCCGATGACGTGCTCCTCATGGTCACGGATCCCGCTGACTTGCGGAGGATGCGGGAATGCCAGCAGATTTACTCGGACGCATCCTCCGCCAAGATCAACTGGGAGAAATGTTCCGGACTCCTGGTGGGTCAGTGGCGGGTGGACTCCCTGCCGGAGGAGTTCAGGCCTTTCGCCTGGAGCACCACGCACCTCCTCTATTTGGGAGTCTACCTTAGCCCTGCCGAGGACGCTTGGCCGGCGAACTGGCAAGAGCTGGAGGCCAAAGTCACCGCTCGCCTAGGACGCTGGACAGGACTGCTCCGAGTGTTGTCCTACAGGGGTCGAGCGCTGGTCATAAACCAGCTGGTGGCTGCCATGTTGTGGTACCGGTTGGTCACTTTGATCCCTCCCCCTGCGTTTGTCGCCAAGATACAGAAGAAGCTCATCGACTTCTTCTGGGACAAAAGGAAGCACTGGGTCTCTGCTGCGGTTCTGTGTCTCCCGCTTAGGGAGGGCGGTCAGGCACTGGTGTGCCTTCGCACCCAGGCTGCGACTTTCCGTCTTCAGACGCTGCAGAGATACCTGTACGTAGAGAATCCTCCGAGATGGTGTGCGCTGGCGACGTTTTTCTTCCGTCAGCTGCACGGCCTCAATTACGACACGCAGCTCCTGTTTGTGAAAGTGGGCTGCAGGCGTGCCGGCCTGCAGGAGCTGCCTGTCTTCTACCAGGAACTACTATGGGTTTGGAACTATGTCGCTTCCAGGCGGAGCTCTCCCCCGTCAGGAGCGGCGGCTCTCCTTCGGGAGCCGCTGCTCAGGAATCCGCACCTCCGTGAATGTGGGTTCGGGCGGCTGGCGGAGGGTGGGGCTGTGGCTGGCGGTGTGACCAGAGTCGGGGACCTGCTCGATGTCGGAGGAGCGGGCTGGATGGCGCCGGAGGAGCTGGCGTGGCGCCTGTCCTGGGCCAATGTCCGGCTCGCGGCCGAAGCCATCGAGTCGGTGAAAGTGGCACTGGGCCCCGATTCCACTAGGTGTATCGAGGCGGCTCAAGCACGTGGGGCGATCCCGTCCGAGCTTACCCCCGTCCGGACGGAATTCCTTATTGGCGCCCGGCCCCGAAACTCCCCTCGGGAGCCGGCGCCTCACAACTTGAGCCGTCTCGAGGAAATACCCTCCGTGCCTTTTCATTCCGCGCGGAGGGGTTTCCTGTACGGGCTGCTCCTGCACACTCTCCACTTTGCCATCTTCGTCTGCCGTCCAGACACGCCTTGGCGTGGCGTCTTGCCGACTGGCGGTGGCGGAGGTCCCCAATGGAGGGCTCTCTACGCAGGAGTCCTCCCTTGTTCCATCGGGGACTTGGCCTGGAGGGTGTTGCACGGAGCGGTCCCGTGCAATAAGGTTTTAAGTAGGTTCACGGACTCCCAGGCCGCCTGTGTTTTTTGCGGCCTGGAGGAGTCCGTTTTCCACGTTTATATGGAGTGTGAGAGGTTGCAGCCCCTCTTTCACACTTAAAGGGGCTGCTCCTCGATTTTTGGTTGCACTTCAGTCCCACGCTCTTGATCTACGGTCACCCGGTGCGGAGGGGAGCGGATAGGCTGGAGGACCTCCTTGTGGGCCTGCTCCTGGGCCTGGCTAAAAGAGCAATCAATTGGTCCAGGCAGCGGGCGATCGAGGGGGTCGTCCAGCCGGATTGCCTGCCTCTCTTCCGCGGCCATGTTCGCGCCCGGGTGGCCCTGGAGATGGAGCACGCGGTGTCCGCTGGTACGCTTGAGTATTTCCGCGACCGTTGGGCGCCGCGGGGGCTGGAGTGCATCGTCAATTTGGAACACCAAATTTTAATTTGATTTATTAAGGTTTAGTTGAACTTTTGTTTATTTACAGTAGATTCGGTTTAAATTTTAAATTTTGGTTCAAATAAAAAGAGGACCTCCAACCAGTAAAGACCTGTTGAACTTTAATCTTGTAGTCTGTGTTAGTAATTACAACTAGAACACACAGACTTAACAAATACCTCTATTTATGAAGCCCAGGATCCCATATGCTTTGTTAACCACTCTCTCGATATGTCCTGCCACCTTCAGGGACCTATGCACATTAACTCCCAGGTCCCGCTGTCCCTGCACACTCTTTAAAACTGTGCCATTAAGTGTATATTGCCTCTCTCATTTCCTTCTACCAAAATGCATCATCTCACACTTGTCTATATTAAATTCCATCTGCCACATGTCTGCCCATTCTGTTAGCCATTCTATGTCCTGTTGCAGTCGATTGGTATCATCCTCACTGTTTGCCACACCCCCAGGTTTGGTGTCATCGGCAAATTTAGAAATTCTACTCTGTATTCCAATATCCAGGTCATTTATATATCAAAAAAAGCAGTAGCCCCAGCACTGACCCTTGAGGAACACTACTGTCTACCATCCTCCAGTCTGAAAAACAGTCATTAACCATAACTTGCTGTTTTCTGTCCTTAAGCTAATTCCTTATCCAAGATGCCACTGACCCACCTATTCCATGAGCCTTAATTTTGTTAACCAGCCTTCTATGTGGTACTTTGTCAAACACCTTCCTAAAATCCATGTAGACAACATCCATTGCATTCCCTTCATCAATCCTCCCTGTTACTTCATCAAAAAATTCAATTAGATTAGTCAAACATGATCTGCCTTTTACAAATCCGTGTTGGCTCTCCTTAATTAGCTTAAACCTCTCCAAGTGCCTGTTAATTTTTTCCTTGATTATTGTTTCTAAAACTTTACCCACCACTGATGTTAAACTGACCGGCCTGTAGTTACTAGGATTGTCCTTACACCCTTTCTTGAACAATGGTGTCACATTTGCCACTTTCCAATCCTCAGGCACCTCCCCCACATCTAGGGAAGATTGTCTCACTTATGTTGACAAAATTAGAATGGTCCTCAACATGTCACCATAGTGACATAATCCAGGGAATTACAGACCAGTCAGCTTAACATCGGTGGTAGGAAAAATAATGGAATCCCTACTAAAGGAGAGAATAGAAGAACATCGAGAAACGTAAAGTATAATAATGAATAGTCAGCATGAATTTCAAAAGGGGAAGTCTTGCTTGACCAACCTTATTGAATTTTTTGAAGAGGTAATGGAGAGAGTGGACAATGGTAATGCAGTAGATGTAATTTATCTAGATTTTCAAAAGGCCTTCAATAAGGTACCCCATCATAGACTAATGAACAAGGTCAGAGAATGTGGAGTCAGAGGACAAGTAGCAGAATGAATTGCTGGCTGGCTTCAAGACAGAAAGCAGAGAGTGGGGGTAAAGGGTAGCTATTCACTGTGGCAGAAGGTGGGTAGTAGTGTTCCACAAGGATCAGTGCTGGGACCACTGCTGTTCACAATTTACATTAACGATTTAGACTTTGGAATCAAAAACACAATTTCTAAATTTGCGGATGATACCAAATTGGGGGGATAGTCAATACTGAGAAGGATTGCAACAAATTACAGGAGGACATTAATAAACTTGCAGAATGGGCAAATAATTGGCAAATGAAATTCAACACAGATAAATGTGAGGTATTACATTTTGGTGGGAAGAATAGGGAGGTCACTTATTACTTGGAGGGTGCGAGTCTAGGTGGGGTAGAGGAATAAAGGGATCCCGGAGTACAAATACACAAATCACTAAAAGTTGCGCCACAGGTCGGCAAGGCCATAAAAAAAGCAAACCAAGTACTAGGGTTTATTTCTAGAGGGCTAGAATCGAAAAGTAGGGAAGTTATGCTAAACCTGTATCGAACCTTGGTTAGACCACACTTGGAGTACTGCGTACATTTCTGGTCGCCATATTATAAAAAGGATATAGAGACACTGGAGAGGGTGCAGAGAAGATTTACAAGGATGATACCAGAAATGCGAGGGTCTACATATCAGTAAAGGATGAACAGGCTGGGTCTCTTTTCTCTTTTAAAAAGGCGGCTGAGGGGTGACCTAATAGAGGTGTTTAACATTATGAAAGGTTTTGATCGAGTGGATACAGAGAGAGTGTTTCCACTTGTGGGGAAGAGCATAACTAGAGGCCGTCAATATAAGATAGTCACCAAGAAATCCAATAGGGAATTCAGAAGAAACTTCTTTACCCAGAGAGTGGTGAGAATGTGGAACTCGCTACCACGGGGAGTGGTTGAAGCGAATAGTATAGATGTATTTAAGGGGAGGCTGGACAAGCAAGGGAGAAGGGAATAGAGGGTTATGCTGATAGATTTAGATGAGGAAAGACGGGAGGAGGCTCGAGTGGAGCATAAATGCCGGCATGGACTGGTTGGGCCGAATGGCCTGTTTCTGTGCCGTATATCCGGTGTAATCCTATGTAATAGTGGGTAGCACTGTATCTTTTAATCATAATTTGTTTTGGAGCTTGTGAATGTGGAACTGAGGCACAGAGTATGCAACATCTCCTGCAATGCCCATCGTTAGAGGAACCCTGCACTGTTGCAGATCTTGCCGAATCCAACAACAAGGCCCAAAAATGTGTCCAGTTCTGGCTGGGCTATGTATAGACTGTCCGTGGACATGATAAGAAGAAGTTACCTTGAGAAAAACAAACCTGAAGTTCTAAATCCCCTTTATAATCTTTGTTGTCTTTCATCAGCTCACATACCTTGAAACTTTTTAAGATCCTTCATAAACACAGTTGTAGTCCCGTAAGTTCGTTCATCAAATATAAACACCACCTCATTGGCCTCAGCGTCATCTGCATTTTGAATCAGCTCCTGTGGAGAAAGAAATTAGAGAACACCGTTAACACTCACTGCATGGTGTAGCAGTCCCATCCCTTCAATGTCGCTCAAGTCAATTGTCTCCAATTAATTTACAATGTCTGATAATCGTAATGGCAATGACACTACAGGGACATTTAACAAAAATGATAGCAAGGGAATGATCACAGCTGAATAAGTAACATTTTGTTCTGTTCAGTAATATACCATGTAGAACATTTACCTTAAGAATCTGGCCACCATCAGGGTATCGGCGCAGTATCTCTTTCAGGTAGTCAATAAATGGTGGAGCAGTTGCACCAAATTTCTTCCTACATAAATCAAAAATAATCTGTGATTTGAACTTTAATTTCTATGTTAACATTGTATCATTGTTATTGCTGTACCCAATTGTTTTCTTTGGGGGAATTTTTCAGGGGGTCAGCAGGCACGTTCAGTGGCGGGTCGGTGGGAATTTTTTTTTTTTTAAACAGCGGATCAGGACCCCGCTGTCAACCCGCCGCCACTTACCTTTCCCAGATGTCAGGTCTATCAGTGCTGAACAGACCCGACGCTGCGCGTCGGGGGAGGCAAATCAGGTCATTATGACCTTGTTTACAGCCCATTAAGAAGTATTTTGAGCTCACCTTTACATTTTACGAGGTCGCCCACGGGGTCCACGCTGCACGGGGATCGCGTCAGGTAAGCAGGTCGGGAGTTGTATGACCATGGAATCATCTCATTACTTAACATCTGCAAATGTGCTTTAAAAGCTCCCATCTCACAGCTGTTCACTATCCAAGCACAGAAGCTGTTACTTACTGCATTTGGAAGACAGATTGAGCTTTATGCAGGTTGCAAGTGTTTGGCGTAAACTCTCTATCCAGTGTCACTTCATTGGAACAACCTCTCTCACCACTGACAGATCATTTTTGTCATCTCAAGTTCACCTGCCATCTAGTACATCAGCATCAGTGCCCTTGAAACTATCTCACCTTGGTCCTCAGAATCCTACCATGATCAGCACCAACAACACCACCAACCTTCTCCACAATCAACTGTTGCTGCACAAGACAGAGGGCATCAGCACCCAACCACATTACTGCCCGGGAGGCCAGGGATGGCCTCATCATGGCCAGATTTACTTTACTTGACGCTGTACACCCTGGCTGCCATATGATGCACCAGGTTGGCATCACCCCACACCATAAAGCATCCCTACAATGCCCAAGCCATTCCTTTCACATTCATGACCATTGCAGGGGTTACCGTTATGTCTCACCATTCACTGCAACTCACTAAGCCACTTCCAAAGGTGCACACAGATCTGTCCAAGAACACAAAGTGCTGAAAATAAAGGTTTCAATGTTTGACACCACATTAACAGAAACTTTACATGAGCATTGCATAAAACACCCAAGTGCCTACCCTTGTGTGTTGTTAGTTGGTATGATTGGACTAGGATGAGGGTGAGTGTGAGGGGTAGCTAGTGAGATGGGGAAGTGATAATGTAGATAGAGAGGGATGGATGGAGATGCAAGGTAAGTTGGTGTGAGTAAGGATGTGCAGGGGGTTGGGAACCTGTGCAGGGAGACAGAGGAAAGGGAAGCAAGGATAGAAGCAAAAGACAGGAAGGAGAAAAGCAAAAGTGGCAGTCAGAGAAATCAAGGGTTTAAATCATACATGGCCACAGTAAATAATAATTCTAAAAGGTCTAAGAGTGTTAAAAAAAACAAGCCTGAAGGCTTTGTGTCTTAATGCGAGGAGCATTTGTAATAAGGTGGATGAATTAGCTGCGCAAATAGATGTAAACGGATATGATATAATTGGGATTACGGAGACATGGTTCCCGGGTGACCAAGGCTGGGAATTCAACATCCAGGGGTATTCAATATTCAGGAAAGAGAGGCAAAAAGGAAAATGAGGTGGGGTAGCATTGCTGGTTAAAGAGGGGATTAACACAATAGTAAGGAAGGATATTAGCTCTGATGATGTGGAATTTGTATGGGTAGAGCGGAGAAATACCAAGGGGCAGAAAACGTTAGTGGGAGTTGTATACAGACCCCCAAACAGTAATGCTGAGGTTGGGGATGGCATTAAACGGGAAATTAGACACGCGTGCAATAAGGGCACAGCAGTTATCATGGGTGATTTTAATCTACATATAGATTGGCTAACCAAATTAGTAACAATACTGTGGAGGAGGAATTCCTGGAATGTATACAGGATGATTTACTGGACCAATATGTCGAGGAACCAACTAGAGATCAGGCCATCTTAGACTGGGTATCATGTAATGAGAAAGGATTAATTAGCAATCTTGTTGTGCGTGGCCCCTTGGGGCGGAGCGATCATAATATGATCGAATTCTTCATTAAAATGGAGAGTGAAGTATTTGACTCAGAGACTAGGGTCCTGAATTTAAATAAAGGAAACTACGATGGTATGACGCGCGAGTTGGCTAGGGTGGATTGGGGAACGTTACTTAAAGGGTTGACGGTGGATAGGCAATGGCAAACATTTAAAGATCGCATGGATGAACTACAGAATTTGTTCATCCCTGTTTGGCATAAAAATAAAACAAAAAAGGTGACTCAACCGTGGCTAACAAGTGAAATTAGGGATAGCATAAGATCCAAGGAGAGGACATATAAATTGGCTAGAAAAAGCAGCAAACCTGAGGAATGGGAGCAGTTTAGGATTCAGCAAAGGAGGACGAAGGGATTAATTAAGAGGGGGGAAATAGAGTATAAGAGTAAGCTTGCACGGAACATAAAAACTGACTGTAAAAGCTTCTATAGATATGTGAAGAGAAAAAGATTGGTGAAGTCAAGCGTAGGTCCCTTGCAGTCAGAATCAGGGGACTTTATAATGGGGAACAAAGAAATGACAGAACAATTAAATACATACTTTGGTTCTGTCTTCACAAAGGAGGACACAAATAACCTCCCAGAGATCTCAGGGAACATAGGGTCTAATGAGAGGGAGGAACTGAATTAAATCAGTATTTGTAGGGAAATGGTGTTAGGGAAATTGACGGCATTGAAGGCCGATAAATCCCCAGGGCCTGAAAATCTACATCCTAGTGTACTTAAGGAAGTGGCCCTAGAAATAGTAGATGCATTGCTGGTCATCTTCCAAAATTCTATAGACTCTGGAACAGTTCCCATGGAGTGGAGGGTAGCTAATGTAACGCCACTATTCAAAAAAGGTGGTAGAGAGAAAACGGGGAATTATAGACCGGTAAGCCTGACACCGGTAGTGGGGAAAATGCTCGAGTCCATTATAAAAGATGTAATAGCGGAGCACTTGGAAAACAGTGACAGGATCGGACAAAGTCAACATGGATTTACAAAAGGTAAATCATGCTTGACTAATGTACTGGAATTTTTTTGAGGATGTAACTGGTAGAATAGATGAGGGAGAACCAGTGGATGTAGTATATTTGGACTTTCAGAAGGCTTTTGATAAGGTCCCGCATAAGAGATTAGCGTGTAAAGTTAAAGCACGTGGGATTGGGGGTAAGGTACTGACTTGGATAGAGAACTGGTTGGCAGACAGGAAGCAAAGAATTGGAATAAACAGGTCTTTTTCTGAGTGGCAGACAGTGACTAGTGGGGTACCGCAGGGATCGGTGCTAGGACCCGTTATTCACAATATATATTAATGATCTAGACGAGGGAACTAGATGTAATATCTCCAAGTTTGCAGACGACACAAAGCTGCGTGGGCGTGTGTGCTGTGAAGAGGATGCCGAGAAACTCCAGTATGATTTGGACAGGTTGGGAGATTGGGCAGATGCATGGCAGATGCAGTATAATGTGGGTAAATGCGAGGTTATCCACTTTGGTGGCAAAAACAGGAAGGCAGATTATTATCTGAACGGCAATAGATTGGGAGAAGGGGAAGTGCAACGAGACCTGGGTGTCCTTGTGTACCAGTCACTGAAGGTAAACATGCAGGTGCAGCAGGCAGTTAAGAAGGCAAATGGTATGTTGGCCTTCATAGCGAAAGGATTCGAGTACAGGAGCAAGGATGTCTTGCTGCAGTTGTACAGGGCCTTGGTGAGACCACACCTTGAGTAATGTGTGCAGTTTTGGTCGCCTTATCTGAGAAAGGATGTTCTTGCCATGGAGGGAGTGCAGCAAAGATTCACCAGACTGATACCTGGGATGGCAGGAATGACGTATGAGGAGAGATTGGGCTTATATTCGCTGGAGATTAGAAGAATGAGAGGGGATCTCATTGAAACTTATGAAATTCTAACAGGACTAGACAGACTAGATGCAGCAAGGATGTTCCCGATGGCGGGGGAGTCCAGAACCAGGGGTCACAGTCTAAAAATAAGGGGTAAGCCATTTAGGACAGAGATGAGGAGGAATTTCTTCACCCAGAGAGTGGTGAACTTGTGGAATTCTCTACCACAAAAGGCAGTTGAAGCCAGTTCATTAAATATATTCAAGAAGGAGTTAGATATATTTCTTAAGGCTAAAGGGATCAAGGGATACGGGGAGAAAGCAGGGACACAGTACTGAATTTGGATGATCAGCCATGATCTCATTAAATGGCGGAGGAGGCTCGACGGGCCGAATACATAAACATAAGAAGTAGGAGCAGGAGTAGGCCATACGGCCCCTCGGGCCTGCTCCGCCATTTAATAGGATCATGGCTGATCCGAACCTAGACTCACGTCCACTTCCGTGCCCATTCCCCGTAACCCCTAATTCCCTTATCAGCTAGGAAACTGTCTATCTCCGTTTTAAATTTATTTAATGTCGCAGCTTCCACAGCTCTCCGAGGTAGCAAATTCCATAGATTCACCACCCTCTGAGTGAAGAAGTTTCTCCTCATCTCAGTTTTGAAAGGGCAGCCCCTTATTCTAAGATTATGCCCCCTAGTTCTAGTCTCATCCATCAGTGGAAACATCCTCCACGCATCCACCCGATCAAGCCCCCTCACAATCTTATATGTTTCGATAAGATCGCCTCTCATTCTTCTGAATTCCAATGAGTAGAGGCCCAACCTACTCAACCTTTCCTCATAAGTCAACCCCCTCATCTCCGGAATCAACCGAGTGAACCTTCTCTGAACTGCCTCGAGAGCAAATATATCTTTTCTTAAATATGGAAACCAAAACTGTACGCAGTATTCCAGGTGTGGCCTCACCAATACCCTGTATAACTGAAGCAAGACTTCCCTGCTTTTATACTCCATCCCCCTTGCAATAAAAGCCAAGATTCCATTGGCCTTCCTGATCACCTGCTGTGCCTGCATACTAACTGTTGACTGTTGAATCCGTGAATGTTGATGTATGGTGTCCTTCAATAAAGACTGCAGAGGAACAATCAACAGGTGTTTACTGGATGCAGGTTACTCTAAAAACTAAAGTACAGATCCCTACTCAGGGTTTATATACAGGTGTGGTCACTGCCGGTACTACAGTATACAGGAGCTGTAAAAAGTAGTTCTCCCCTTAAAGGTACGTGCACTACAATTCCTCCCCTTTTAGATTAACAGTACCATAACATTCATTTAACAATTAACACTTTTAACATGCAATATTAACTGCAAATAGTCCATTTATAAATTCAGTCTTTGGGGCGGCTTCCTGATCCTTTCTGGATAGCGTCTTTCCTGAGTGTCTTGCTTTTGGTGCGGAGGCGATTCTGGCCCCCTGTCGTCGGTTGGTTCATCAGCTCCCGATGCTACTGTTTCTGGGGTAGATGCTACCTGTATGTCGGTTCATCACCAGGTACGCGAGACCTGGGGTTGACTCGTTCCTGTGACGCTAGGATCTGGTCGACATGGCGTCTCACAATGTTCTCCCCAACATCCACTGTGTACATTAGTGGCCCCTGCCGTGTGCATATCGTTCCTGGTTGCCATTTCTCTGTTCGGTGGTCGCGGGCCAAGATTGGTTGCCCTACATTGAAGCTCCTTGTCGGCTTCTCATTGATGTGCTGGAATTGCTTATTCTCAACATCTCTTCTTACATTTGGTCTGAGCAAATCCAGACGAGATCTCAACCTTCGGTTAAAGAACATCATGGCCGGGGTCTGGTTGGTGACTGCATGTGTCGCATTTCTGTAGGCCAACAGGAAATTGTCCACCTTATGCTGCAGTGGAATGTCGTCATCGCACATGGCCCTTACTGCTTTTTTAAAGGTTTGTACGAACCTCTCAGCCAATCCATTGGTGGCTGGATGATACGGGGCGGAGGTGTAATGCCTTACCCCATTCCTTTTCATAAATCTTCGAAACTCTTCGGACACAAACTGTGGTCCGTTATCAGAGCAAATCTGCTCTGGCAAGCCGTTCCTGACAAAGATGGTCCGTAGGACTGCAATAGTTTTCTCCGTGGAGGTGGAGGACATTTTGATCACCTCAGGCCATTTTGAGTGCGCATCCACAGCTATTAAAAACATTGAGCCCATGAATGGACCAGCAAAATCAATATGCACCCGTTGCCATGGAGATGAGGGCCACTCCCATGGGTGTAGAGGGGCATGTGGTGGTGCATTTTGGACCTTCTGGCATCCTGAGCAGCTCTTTGTCAGGTCCTCGATTTGCTGATCGAGCCCCGGCCACCACACATAAGCCCTAGCAAGGCTTTTCATTTTCACCCCTCCCAGATGGCCTTCGTGAAGCTCATTGAGCACTCTCTCCCTTAACTTGGGCGGAATTACCACTCGGGATCTACACATCAAGGTCCCCTGGCATACTGACAGCTGTTCTCTTCTGGATGAGAATGCTGGCAACAGTGAGTCGGCATGTGCTGGCCATCCCTTCACCGTCAAATCATATACCCGAGACAGTGTCGGGTCATTTCGGGTCTCCTTCTCTATACCAGCATTAGTTACTGGCAAGCGTTCAATTATAGTCGAATGAAATATTTCGACAGGATCCACTGCTGGTGCTTCCTCCGCAGTAGGCAGTGGCAGGCGTGAGTGATAGCCCATCAGCGTTTCCATGCTGTTTCGTGCCCTTATACAGGTAGGCTATCCTTTATCCGAAAACCTCGGGACCAGCCGAGTTTCGGATAAAGGAGAATTTCGGATTTCGGAAGGTGGGTCGGCGGGGGGGGGTCGGCGGGGGTCGTGCGCACGACTTACGCTGACGCTCAGCGTAAGTCAGTCGGGGTCGGCGGGGGTCGGGGCCGGCGGTTGGTTTCCTTTTAATCTAGCATTCTGACACACTGAGTATATGACTTGCCCGTGGTCCTGGAGATCTGGTTTAAATGTAAAATCTTTGTGGAAGGTGGATCCTATTAGTCTTGAGCTTTGGAGTGCACGTCATGCCTGATGTGAGAAATTCACTGTCCGAGAGGCCGTGGTGCATTCAAAACTGTACACTGATCTTGCAAATTCTTGTCCTCATCACAAACAGTGTTAGGGATGAAAAGTGATTGGAGTAACCCAGGTGACTCAGTGAGTAAATACATTTCTGCAAAGGATCTGAGATTAGTGGGGTTGCATAATCCGCAAAATTCAAAATCAGAACACCAAGTCCTGCTGGCGGTTGTCGGGGTCGGCGGTTGTCGGGGCCGGCGGTTGTCGGGGCTGGCGGGGTCGGCGGTTGTCGGGGCTGGCGGGGGGGTCAGCGGTTGTCGGGGCTGGCGGGGTCGGCGGTTGTCGGGGCCGGCGGGGGGGTCGTGCGCACGACTTACCCTTTATCCGAACTTCCGAAACCGGAACCCTCTAAAAACCGAAGGTTTTTTCGTTCAGCGTAAGTCGTACACACGACTTACGCTGAACGAAAAAACCTTCGGTTTTTAGAGGGTTTCGGTTTTCGGAAGTCCGGATAAAGGGTAGTCTACCTGTACTCAATATCATGTTGGTGCGCCCCTAGAAAAAGGGACCATCTTTGTAGCCGTTGCGCAGTCATCACCGGAACGCCCTTCTTTGGATTAAAGATGGAGACAAGTGGTTGGTGGTCAGTCAGCAAGGTGAACTTCTGCCCGTGCAGATAGTGGTTGAACTTTTTCACTCCCCACACTAGGCGGAGGGCCTCCCTGTCAATCTGGGCGTAGTTACGCTCGTCTTGAGGTTAGTGACCGAGACACAAAGGCTACTGGCATCTCTGAGCCGTCTGGGAATTTGTGCGACAGCACCGCTCCAATGCCATAGGGTGATGCATCACACGCCAGCCGAATTGGTAGTGCTGGGTTGAAATGAGCCAACACCTCTTTTGATGTGATCAATTCTTTGCACTTCTGGAAAGCTCGTTTACATTCGTCATTCCACTTCCATGGTACCCCTGTTTGCAGTAGGGCGTTCAGTGGGTGTAGAACTGTAGACAAATTCGGCAAGAACTTAAGGTAGTAGTTCACCAACCCGAGGAACGACCTCAGTTGTGACACATTTTCTGGTGCTGGAGCCTTGACTACTGCCTCAATCTTTTCAGGGGACTTATGTAACCCCTCTTCATCAATAACGTGGCCACAATACGAGATCTGCTTCTGGAAAAACTCACATTTGTGGCGATTAGCTCGGAGCCCATAATCCTTCAATCTAGTGAGCACCTGCTCCAGGTTGGCGAGGTGATCACTGTCATTTTCGGCCGTGACCAGGATGTCGTCCAAATAACACTGGGTCCCTGGAATCCCTTGCAGGACTTGATCCCTTGCCCTTTGCCAAATAGCCGGAGCTGATGCTACCCCGAACACCAGCCGGTTGTATTGGTAGAGACCTTTATGAGTGTTGATCGTGAAGTACTGTTTCGAGGCTTCTTCCACCTCCGTTTGCAGGTACGCCTGGGCCAGATCAATCTTAGTGAAGCGTTTCCCTCCAGATAGCGAGGCGAAAATATCTTCAATCCGCAGAAGCGGATATTGTACAGTGTGAAGGACTGGGTTCACTGTCACCTTAAAGTCCCCACAGATGCAAACCTTCTTTGGTTCCCCAGGCGTATTACTCAACGACCTCTTCATTACAGGAACGATGGGTGTAGCCCACTCGCTCCAGTCCACTTTGGATAGTACTCCTGAACGTTCCAAACCTTCCAGCGCTGCTTCGACGGCTGGGCGGATCGCATAAGGCACCGGTCTGGCCTTAAAAAACTTTGGGCTTGCATTTTCCTCTATTTTGATCGTTGCTGTTATGCCTTTTAGTGTTCCGAGTCCCTCCTGGAACACTTCTTGTGCGTCAGTTAGCATTTTTGACAGTCGTCCCGGTGTGACGTTGTCATCCTTTTTGGCATCTACAGTCAGTGCTTGTAAGGAATGCCAATCCAGCTGTATCTTCCGGATCCATTCACGCCCTAGTAGTGGTGGTCCTCCATCTGGCAATACATATATGTCCATTTTTGGTGTTTCCTTGCCGTTGTATATCACGTTCACCCTTATTTTTCCTTTGGGGTAGACTTTTTGCCCCGTGTACGTCTTCAAGACAATCTCTGTATCTCTCAAGGGTATATGTGAGAATAGCCGCTAGTAGTCCCTTCGGTTTATGACTGTTGGGGCTGATCCTGTGTCCAATTCCATTTTCACTTGGACTCCGTCTATCTTGAGCGTGACCCAGATAGTTTGGTGATCCTCCATTTTGATTGCATGATGTAGTTTCAGACAACCCAGCTCCTTGCTTCCGGAGTCTGTATCACTTTTCTGTTCGTCTGAACTACTCTCCGTCACCTTATGTACCTTTTTGTACTTCTCCTGTGGAGATTTCTTGCTGCTGGTTTTCTTTCCCGACCTGCAGACACTTGCTATGTGTCCTACTTTTCCACACTGTCTGCACACTTGGTCCTTGAACCAACAATCCTTATGGTCGTGTGTTGTTCTGCCGCAGCGATAACACTTCACTGCTGCATATGACATTTCATTTGTGCCATATTCTTGCGATCTCCGTTGTATCTCTGCAGCGCCCCGTGCGGCTGCTTCGTGTGATGCTGCCATGCTGAAAGCCTTGTCCAGCGTAAGATCCTTTTCTGATAGAAACCGTTTCTGGGTTCCTTCACTTTGAAGCCCACACACAAACTTGTCCCTTAAAGTATCTGCTAGTCCCGTTCCAAACTGGCAGTGTTTCGATAGTTTGCGCAGTTCCGTTAAATACTCAGCATTACTTTCGTCTTTATGCTGGTTCCTTTTGTGAAACTTAAATCTTTCTGCTATCAGCAGGGTGTGGGGTTTAAGTGGTCCTGTAGGATTGCCACTATGCTTTCAAAATCCTTTTCCACTGGCTTCTCTGGGGTTATTAGGTTTCGCAGTAAGCCGTACGTTTTTGCACCCATTGAATTCAACAATACCAGTGCTTTCCTGGCATCTGGCACTTCATTCGCCTTGCAGTACACTTCTACATGTTCTATATATGTTGCCCAATCTTCGACTTCATTGTCGAACGCTGTGACACTGCCACTCTTCTGCATCCCTGGGTGTGGTTAGACTGGCTAAAAATGGCGTCTCCCGCGCTCTCCCTTCTTCTCCGCTGGCTCAAAATGGCGTCTCCCGCGCTTCTTTCTTCCCCCGTGGACGCTGCTCAGCCCTTGAAACCCCAGCCGCGCTCTGCGCGTTTTCCCTTCTCTCGTTGACGCCGCTCGGTCTTCAACCCCGGCTGCGCCCTGTGCGCTTTACCCTCTCTCTTACCCAGTCGACGCTGCTCGGCCTTTTTCTGTGCCATCGGTCGGCTCCAGCCGCCGCCGTCCGGGAAGGGTCTGCGCCGTACCTGCTGCCAGCCCACTGCGCTGGATCGTCTCGACTGGGGAACCAAGCCCAGCTCTCCACAGCCTCCTCTATGATGTTCAAGTCCTCTCCGGATGGTCGACGCCCGCACTGGTGGAATCGGCCTTCTTCTACAGAGTTGCAGGTAGGTTCGAATCGACTCGTCGCCACTGTTGAATCCGTGAATGTTGATGTATGGTGTCCTTCAATGAATCGACAGAGACTGCAGAGGAACAATCAACAGGTGTTTACTGGATGCAGGTTACTCTAAAAACTAAAGTACAGATCCCTACTCAGGGTTTATATACAGGTGTGGTCACTGCCGGTACTACAGTATACAGGAGCTGTAAAAAAGTTCTCCCCTTAAAGGTACATACACTACACTAACCTTCTGTGTTTCATGCACCAGGACCCCCAGATCCCTTTGTACGGTAGCACTTTGCAGTTTCTCTCCATTTAGATAATAACTTGCCCTTTGATTTTTTCTGCCAAAGTGCATAACCTCACACTTTCCAACATTATATTCCATCTGCCAAATTTCTGCCCATTCACTTAGCTTGTCTATGTCCTTTTGCAGGTTTTTTATGTCCTCCTCACTCACTGCTTTCCCTCCTATCTTTGTATCGTTGGCAAACTTGGATATATTGCACTTGGTCCCCTCCTCCAAATCGTTAATATAGATTGTAAAGAGTTGGGGTCCCAGCACTGACCCCTGCGGAACACCACTAGTTACTGATTGCCAACCCGAGAATGAACCATTTATCCCAACTCTCTGTTTTCTGTTAGATAGCCAATCTTCCACCCATGCTAGTATATTACCCCCAATCCTGTGATTTTTTCCCGTGAATGGCCTACTCCTGCTCCTATCTTCTATGTTTCTATGAGTAGGGTAGGGAAGGCAGAGTGATGGGGATGTGATGAGTGGCACAGCAGGATGAGGTTGAGTGTGGCTTTGCAGTAACGTTTCGTGATCTACTGTGATCATTGAAAGGTTTGCGCCACTGCAGCTTGGTCCTCCTGACGACATCTCTGCTTGTGTCCTCCTGTGCAATGTGCAACCAGGCTGCGTTGGTCTCCTGAGATGGTCTCTTCCGCCCATTGGAAGGGAAGAAAACCTCCCTGTGTGCTTAACTCCCTCCATAAGCATCTAGAGGGAGTCATGGGAGAGCCTGGGTGCAGCCGTGCACCTCTGTGCAGTGCTTGTCAGCGTTTGTAGCACCTCAATGCTGTAGAACACTGACAGCACAATTGTCAAACTAAATTTGCAGATGGTCCCTTTAAGGAAACTGGCTAATGACACGTCATCAAATGATGATATCAGACCTGCTTCCTTAGTTGGCCAGGAAACGTGCTGGGCCCAATCAGAGGAAAATCACTTTGGACAGCAGGCTGAAGCCAGTATCGAGGCCTGGACCCACCACCGACATCGCCCGCCACGGTAGGGGAAATCACGGCCTTTGTCTCTGGATGCCACTGTGGTCCACAGTCTGCTTGGTCCAAAGCTTTATAATATATGGTCACCAGACCAAGCCTGGCATGCAAGATTCACCTGAACCAACCTCCCATGAGCAGACAATGATTTATTCATCCAAAAAAAAATATTTTTTGAACCATGGAATAGGGAAATCACTGAGACTATACAGAAGAACTCCTTCACAAACATTACTTGGCATGGCCCAGGTCCAACCTTGATTATTCTCATTTTCTAAAGCACCTTTCTTGACCTTGCTCAGTCCAGGTTTGTGCATAATAAGAAATGGAAAAGGGAAAAAAACAAGTAGAGCCAAGAAAAATAGGCAGAAACAGAACTCAAGAAAGAACAGTATCAGAAAGACCACCCAGTAGGGAAGTGGGACCAGGGGACATAAATTTAAATTGGTGTAAACTAAATTTAAAACAGATATTAGGAAGAACTTCGCTGAACAAATAAGTGTGTGGAATTATCTGCCAGGCTGACTAAAAACAGTAGCGACGTTGAGAATGCAACTGGATGTTAAAATCGGAAGGGTAGAGCGACATCAGAATAAACTTTAATGGGCCAAACAACTTCCTTTCATCCTTGAATTTTCTTATGTTCTAATGTACAATATTTAAAGAAAAGTATGCATTGGGTATCTAACTAGTCCTGCTGAAGATCTGATTAGAACTTGTTGCTATTTATAGAGGTTATTTGTGACAGGGGGCTGTGTAAAGAAATCTAGGCCAAAGTTTCTAAAATATCAGAAGCTTGACTAGGTGCAGAGACTTGTTGAGGTCTTTTAGACAACAACCGCTTACTGTTCCATACTTGGCACTGAACATTGGTCAGATTAGTTAGTCTGGTTTCTGTTGAACAAATGATGTGCGTCACAGAGAAATACATAAGCCACCCTCTCAACATAGTTGCTGCTTTGACACATCCCTGGGCCCTTCCTGCACCGTACCTCGTTTTCTTGCTACCTGTTCGACTTTCACGGTGCAGCAACGAAGCCATCATAAGAGATGCTGCTGCATACCTAAATAAATGTCAAATAAATCAGTCACTAGTACCCATCGAACATTAAGAGACTCGAGCCAAAAATACACATTTTCAATTTCTTAGATGCACATTCCCAATAACCAGTTTTCAGAGGTAAAAGAGCATGCACTTACTTATTGTTCCATCCGGATCCCCCAATAACCCTTGTTCTCTGAAGGAGGATCATCTACACTCATCCACACATATGTTTAGCCCATTTACTTCATTGGAACCTTTTTAAAAGACCCTCAAAAACATGATCACATAGCAGGCACTTACCCATAAATGCTATGCTTAACAAACAGGATTTTTTCAACCCAGTTTCCTAAGGATCAAATCAGAAGAGTGTGTTGAGAACACCTCAACTACTAGTAATTACGGTGTTAAAAAAAATTGCATTTATTTTTTGGATTGGGTCGTCCACATATCCACAATTGGTTAGCAATAAGGCAGTGCTTGATGGGAGAAGGGACAACAAGGAAACTTGGCAAAGGATTCACATGAAGAGTTTTTTCATAAGTAACAGAAGATAAAATAACTTGTCAGATTTAGAGCAGTGTCTAGGACATATATACACACGAGCAATAGTAACTCAGTATATAAAGGTCTACCCTAAATTACTTAATATGTTCAGCATAAGGATTCGTGTAAAAATCACTGTGTAGCTGCAATAAAACTCTTGCGAATCATCTTCTGCTGGCTGTGAGGAATGTAGCCAGACTTTGGGTGCCAATCCCTGGGGTATTTACTGAGCACCTATATCCAGAGTACACATCGCACCCTGCCGCTGACATCCTGCAACAGCTTCACAGACTGATGGTTGAATCCAGCCTGAAGCAGGCTGCCCATTGAGGTGAAAAACCACCAACTTTTGATGAAAGGCTATCCTCAACTGCAGTGCCCTAGGCCCAACTATCTTTAGCTCCTCCATCATAAGGCGAGAGGTGGGGACGTTCACTGACAATTGCGGTGTTCAGCTCCATTCGCAATTCCTCAGATACTGAAACAGTCCATGACCATGGACAGGGCGCTAACACTCAACACCAACCTGAAGACATGTTCAAGCCGCCACAACCTCCCACTCCGTCCCATCACCTCCCCTCCTCATCCCTTTCCTCACCTCACAAACCTCATCCCCCTTTCCCCCCCTTTCCTCACCCCATCTCCTTTCCTCCTCACCCCTCGGTGTATTAGTGGTTTTTCGCTCCTTCGCCTTTCCGCGGGATCCCGGCCGCTCTCGGGCCGCCCACCCACCGACCGTTAGTATTTGAACTGGCGCGCGGGACAGGACAGGCCCCGCCCCCGGCCACAGCTCCGCTCAGGGCGAGGAGGTGAATTTAATGAATATAAGCTCCCCAAAGATATTTTTTATCTACAGAAAAAAATAGTCTATTTGTTGTTGTGCTAAACCCGGGTGCAGGGTGAGCCGCCCCAGGGGTTGTGCCTGAGCTCTCCGTTGGTTAATGGGGCAGGAGGCTGGTTTGAGGGATTGGACTTTGCCTCAGTGCCATCAGTAGATGGGCTGCCAACCCAAGGTGGGCATTGTCCTATTTATCACCTGTGTGAGGCCAGGCTCTCCCCAGGATGAAGAAACCAGATCAAAAAAGTCTTATTCCAGATAGTTGGAAAAATTAGATCTTGACCCACCAAAACGAAACCCCAGTTTTGGCTCCATGTTGGCGTGAATTCCTTCCTGGCACAGATTGCTGCCATGCAGTATTGGGGAAAATAGAGATACCTCTTTCCTTTCAGGTAATCAAAAAAAAATGGGGGGTAAAAGAGAGGCAGACGGTGTGCAAGTGATACTGTGAACAACGTATTTGTGGTTTTCTGATTCCCACTTTCTGATCTGCTTGTTAATGGTCTACCATAATATCCTCAGATAGTAAATATAAAGGTTAAAGAGAGCCCTAGTTCGCGCTAAAGAGAGTGTCCTGGCCAATATTTATCCCTCAATCAACATCACTAAAACAGATTATCTGGTCATTGTTTGTGGGAGCTTGCTGTGCGCAGATTGGCTGCCCCGTTTCCTACATTACAACAGCGACTACATTTCAAAACTACTTCATTGGCAGAAAAGCACTTTGGGATGTCCGGTGGTCGTGAAAGGCGCTATAGAAATGCAAGTCTTACATTTTCTTTCTTTCTACTCTGCCGAACTGTCACATAATCTTTTCTATTCAATACTCTGTTTTTCTCTCCACGGATGCTGCCTGACCTGCTGAGTGTTTACAGCATTTTCTGTTGTTGTGTCACATAATCCTAATCAACATACACGGAGAAAGCTGTAAACTTACATAGGATTTCACAGCCACTCCTTGCTCCTGTGCTCTGAGCTTCAAATGCCGGATAGATGCAGCATGGAACAGAAGATTTGTTTAGAATTCCCCTCCTGTTACATCACAAAGTGCTATCTTTGTTAAGTTTAATGGGGCCAACAGTGGGCAATGGGAATTTGTGTAATGTTAGCAGGTAAAGGTAACTGAGTACAGGAAATTCTTCTCAGAAACATGCCTTTACTTTCAAAGTTCAATGTAGTAAAACAGGAACTCCGAAATGGCTCCAGATAGGAGGGGGGGAGGAGATTCACTCATATTTCACTGTTCATTTTTTCAGTTCTGACAAAGGGTTACACCCAGAATGTGAACTTGTCTGCCCTGTCCATGGATGCTGATTGACTTGCTGAGTGTTTCCAGCATTTTCTGTTTTTGCTACTGAGATATCCCCTCTTTCATTATTTGAAAGGGTTACCTTTAATTTTTTGGCTACTCATTTTACAGGTTGAGCACTTTGGAGAATTTTCTGGTGGATCTGCTCCTGGGCCAAACCTGACCAAGTGTGTTACGGACAGGTTGGTGATGCGTAGGAATGTTGGGCCGGATTTGTCAAACTGCTTGCTCATGCATTGAGCCCAGGTGACCCTTGAGTGCCAATATGTGGTGCCTACTGCCTCACTGATTGCTTGTGTGACTGTATGACATGATATGGAATTCTTGTTTGATTTTCCCCTATTTTATTATTTTGTATTTGGATTTATTTTGGCTATTTTTGATTAAAACTACCTTGGGTGGCATTTTAATCGATTTATCCCTTGGGGAGACACCTGCTGCATTCCAGTAAGGTTGGTCTAGCTCAATCTAGCAATTCCCTGGCCTGCTTAAAATACGTCCCTTTCATTTTATACTGATGTTTGCTGTTACCTCTTCCTATATGCATTGCTTTATGATGTTGTGCCATTATAACTGCATCATAAGTGCGGTGGAAACCCCATTTAGGCACATATACGGGATTTTTGCCACATTAAAGTTACAGCAGTGTAGCAGCAGAAAGTCAGAGGAAATTCCGGGTCAATCTCTTCTATTCAGTACGTGCCCATTGAGTAGACTCAGCCTATATTCTCTGGAGTTTAGAAGAATGAGCGGTGATCTCATTGAAACATACAAAATTCTTACAGGGCTTGACAGGGTAGATGTTGGGAGGATGTGTCCCCTGGCTGGGGAGTCTTGAACCAGGGGTCACAGTCTCAGAATAAGGGGTTGGCCATTTAGGACTGAGATGAGGAGAAATTTCTTCACTCAGAGGGTGGTGAATCTTTGGATTTCTCTACCCCAGAGGGCTGTGGAGGCTCAGTCGTTGAGTATATTCAAGACAGAGATTGATAGATTTTTGAATATTAAGGGAATCGAGGGATTTGGGGATAGTTCAGGAAAGTGGAGATGAGGTAGAAGATCAGCCATGATCTTATTGAATGGTGGAGCAGGCTCGAGGGGCCGAATGGCCGACTCCCGCTCCTATTTCTTATGTTCTTATTATGTTCATGTCATCAGCAAATTTATAGACACTCTGTTCTGTATCATTCACAAATACTGTGACTAGTAGGAGTCCCAGAAGAGGTCCCTGTAAAACACCACTGACTACTTTTCCATTCATCCTCTGATGGTAAACCAATTCTCAATCTTCATATAAGGAACTTTACCTTTTGAAAATCCAAGTAAACTATGTTTCCTGGATTACCCTCACCCGCGAGCTCAGTTATCCCCTCATCAATTCCAATAGCTGTGTGAGCAATTACTTATTACTTCTAAGACCATGCTGGCTGTTCCCTGTGATTGCTGTGCTCATTGTATGTTCATTTATAATGCCCTGTAGAACACACTCAAAGCATTTTTCCCCTTAAGTACGTTATACTAATCAGCATGTCGTCACCAGGTTTGTGCCTTACTCCTTTTTTAAATATTGGTACTACATTAACTATCCTTTAGTCCTCTGTACAACTCTAGTATTTAAGAAGTGCTGACAATATCAACCAAATTCTCATTAATGTCCTCCTAGTATCCCATCTGGCTGAGGAGTCTTGTGGATATATAGTCCTACCAGTTTCTGCATAACACACTCTTTATTCACTTCTGTATGGAGTTTTGCCCTTTTGCTGTGACTGGAATGTGTCTTCAGTTATCCTTTGTGAAACTGCTGAAAAGAATCCATTCAATCTAGCTGCCATAGCCTGATCATTTGCAGTAGTTTTTATCAATTTCTCCTTTACTGGACCCAGTTCTTTTTTGACCTACCTTCTATTGTTAACATAGTTGTAAATCTTTTGGGGTTCCCCTTCACATTGGAGCAATATTAAAGGAGTATCAGACTCGTGCTATTCCTGAGCCAGTCTTGATGTTTGACTTAATGCAAAGAGGGTAAGAAAGACTTGCATTTATATAGCGCCTTTCATGACCACCGGACGTCCCAAAGCGCTTTACAGCCAATGAAGTACTTTTGAAGTGTAGCCACTGTTGTAATGTAGGAAACGCGGCAACAATTTGTGCACAGCAAGCTCCCACAAACAGCAAAGTGATAATGACCAGACAAACTGTTTTAGATGTTGATTGAGGGATAAATATTGATTAGGACACTGGAGAGAACTCCCCTGCTCTTCTTCAAAATAGTGCCATAGGATCTTTCACGTCCACCTGAGACAGCAGACGGGGCCTCGGTTTAACGTCTCATTCGAAAGACAGCACCTCCAACAGTGCAGTACTCCCTCAGTACTGCACTCAAGTGTCAGCCTAGATTTTTGTGCTCAAGTCTCTGGATTGGGACTTGAACCCACAACCTTCTGACTCAGAGGTGAGAGCGCTACCAACTGGTAAGAAATCAGTTCCCCTACAATGTGACAGCCATACAATTCATTGTTTATCTTTAAGTTAAAACAGTACCTTTTGCTTGGCAACATTTTCCCGGGCACCCATCGCCTGTCAAGAGGAAAAAAGTTTCAGCAAATATGTTCAAACAAAACCATCCCATAATTCCTTGGAATGGTTAGGGAGCATCACCGACAGCAGAATGTGCTCGTCACTGGGAGATCTGAATTCTAAAAGCTCTTGTGCTTCCCGCAGGCCTTTTCTCTGTTGTTGCCAATTCTCTCCCCTCCCCTCCTAAGGGTACATGTTCACAGGCACTGGGCATCATCTAGTACCTCGCCCAAGTGACCATTCTTCACATGAGCTTAGCACCTACTGTTGGCAAGTTATTTGACCTGAGGTGTCGGAGTCGAGCCCAAAACTGTTCTCAACAGCCATCCATTGAAGGGCCCTTTGTAGCAGGCATCACTGGATAGTGAGCAGGAGTATGAACCAGGGACTGAGGCTATTATAATGCCCCACCTGCAGCTCCAGCTGACTCTTGGAAATGCAACAGGCACCATGGGCTTTGCTGATCTGTATCACTAAACAGAGTCGATTTTGCCTGAACCAGTGGCATTGGGTGCTACAATGGCACAAAAATAATCAATTCTCAACAAGTGCCCTCAGGAGAGCACTACGAACATAACTGGTTCTAACAAACTAAAAATGTGTCAAGTTAGAATATGATATTATTCCCCATCATCAATAAAACATGTATCTTGCTGTCTAGAAATTACTAAACAGGGTCATGACAGTATTCAGTTGACCATTGGGAGAGCTAGTCATGTTTTTTTAAACTAAAGCCAATCTATGGCAAATAATCTTTTACTGAAGGATACTTCCCTGCGGATTTACAGCTTGTGAGATTAGATCCCATGGAGTTTGATTGAAAATATAGATCAGCATTTTTGTTGAATATCATTTGAAAGTTGCGATTTATTTTCCAAATCAGTGTTGGATGACTCTTGCTGTTTGTTATCTAGTTTCTTTGTGGTTTATTCTCAAACTGATGTTCCCGAGTAAGAGGGCTGAGAAGGAAAGCAAAGGTGGAAGCCATGGTACAATCAAGCCCAGAGTGTTTAATGTATTGGACAGAGCGTGTTCTATAAAGATTAGAGGCAGTTAGTACCAAGGCTGTAATTAATGAAAGGGTTTATCAAAGATACAATAAATAGTGAAATAAAACCTGGAGTTGTTAATGTGACACTACTCCCCTTATTATATTATTAGACCTCAACTTTGCTATCACTCCAGAGTGGTATTTTTTATTTTGCTGACTGGAGCTGTTAGGGTAGGTGCTGGTGGCCGTGTGTGCTTCAGATCGTTGGCTCTGATGACATCTATACTAAAGGATTAACAAACCTGTTATTATTGCTCCAAGCTTTCGCTTTTAAAATTATTCATATTTTCCCCTTTCCTCTTTTGATAGAATGATACAGCACAGAAGGAGGCCTTTCGGCCCATCGTGTCTGAGCTGGCTCTTTGAAAGACCTATCCAGTTAGTCCCACTCCCTGCTCTATCCCCATAGCTCTGCAAATTTTCCCCCTTGAAGTATTTATTCAATTTCCTTTTGAAAGTTGCGATTGAATCTGCTTCCACCATCTTTCAGGCAGCACATTCCAGATCACAACAACTCGCTGTATTAAAAAAAAAACTCATCTCCCCTCTGGTTCTTTTACCACTATCTCCTTGGCCAAGAGGGCAGGCTGATGACCTGTAGCCATGTCTCTGCCTACACAATTCTATCAGCATCTACAAGGAGGTGTGTCAAAGCAGTCCTCCAGTGTTCCGTTTCATTGTGATGAATGAATTGCACCTCCACATCACCCATCCTGGGGCTTCTTTAATTAAGGTTTTCAGTTTATATTCGGGTCATTTCTATGATGTGAGACTGTATTCATCAGGAACTAGATTCAGACTGCTCATATTCATTTCTCGTAGAACCCTTGCAGTTAGCAGCAGAGACTTAATTCCATTAATTTGGGCTAGATTTGTCCAACCCACTTCCCCTTCCTAGGTCAGTATATGATAGAAAGAGGTTACCAACTTATGTTATAAATGTAGTTTCCTTGAAGAGAATCTAGTCTCAACCTTTCCTACTGGTTGGTGGTTATTCTATCAGTAAACAGCGTGGTAACAGGGCACTTAGAAAATAATAATAGGATTGGGCAGAGTCAACACTGCAATTTGGATTTTCAGAAGGCATTCGATAAGGTGCCACACAAGAGGTTATTAAACAAAATTAGGGCTCATGGGATTGGGGGTAATATACTCGCATGGATTGAGGATTAGTTAACGGACAGAAAACAGAGTAGAAATAAATGGGTCATTTTCGGGTTGGCAGGCTGTAACTAGTGGGGTACTGCAAGGATCAGTGCTTGGGCCTCAGCCAATCACAATCTATACAGGTTGAGCGTCCCGAATCTGGCAACCTCGGGACCGAGGCCGAGCCGGTTTTCGTGTTTTTCCGGACTTCGGAACGTGTTTCTGATGTCCGAAGTCCGGAAACGCCCGAGCCCAGGTTGCAATATTTCCGGACTTCAGACATCAGAAACACGTTCAGAGTCCAGAAATGCCTGGGCCCAGGTTGTGATATTTCCGGTTTTTGGTAAGCCTCCCTCAGGGTGTCCGGATTCCTGAACATTTTATGGATTCCAGACAACCCTGCCACCAATCGTCCTGGAGTCCGGATTCCGGAACTCTGGAATTTGGAGGCTCAACCTGTATCAATGATTTGGATGAGGGGACCAAATGTAATATATCCAAGTTTGCTGATGATACAAAGCTGGGTGGGAATGTAAGTTGTGAGGAGGATGCAAAGAGGCTTCAAGGGGATATGGACATGCTAAGTGAATGGGCAAGAACATGGCAAATGGAATATTATGTGGAGAAATGCGAAGTTATCCACTTTGGTAGGAAAAATAGAAAAGCAGAGTATTTTTTAAATGGTGAGAGATTGGGAAATGTTGGTGTTCAGGGGAACCTGGGTGTCTTTGTACATGAATCACTGAAAGTTAACATGCAGGTACAACAAGCAATTAGGAAAGCAAATAGTATGAGAGCGATAGATTTTTGGATATTAAGGGAATCAAGGCATATGGGGATAGTGCAGGAAAGTGGAGTTGAGGTAAAAGATCAGCCGTGATTTCATTGCCTACTCCTGCTCCTATTTCTTATGTTCTAAATACACAAATCACTAAAAATTGCAACACAGGTTAGCAAGGCCATGCTAAATCTGTATGTGTACACTTCTGGTCGCCATGTTATAAAAAGGATATCAAGGCACTGGAGAGGGTGCAGAGAAGATTTACAAGGATGATACCAGAAACGCGAGGGTATACGTATCTGGAAAGGATGAACAGGTTGGGTCTCTTTTCTTTTGAAAAAAGAAGGCTGAGGGGTGACCTAATACTGTAGAGGTCTTTAAAATGATGAAAGGATTTGATAAAGTGGGTGATTTTGCCAATGGGGACGTGATGGAGGCAGGACTGCTGCTTGATGGGTTTTAGTCCCGCCTCCATCGACGTCCGGCCAACC
The DNA here is from genome assembly GCF_052327205.1 of Somniosus microcephalus. NCBI lineage: Eukaryota > Metazoa > Chordata > Chondrichthyes > Squaliformes > Somniosidae > Somniosus > Somniosus microcephalus. The sequence continues at coordinate 43,192,394 of NC_141014.1, forward strand.
CACGCTATTTTCCCTTGATTGACCTTATTAAGCCCGCCCAGTGGGTTTAGCAGGCCAAATAAAGGAAAGCCGGTTACTGGTGATGTCAAGTGACGTTTCATCTGTCAAGAGCTTTTGACAGATGAATTGTCATCGTTTGAGAGCTCTAACACTGACAATCTGTCTTCTAAGTTGCGACCTGGAACACAGGCTTACTTAGAGATCTCTCCTGAGCAGAAAGCAGATGCATTTGAGAATGCAGTGGCCATTCTGCTTTCTCTGCCGGTGAGACGAGGGACTCCCAAGACCTGAAGGGTTGAAGCATGGAGGAAGAAGCAAAGGTAAGTAAAGCTTTTAAAACACTTAAGACTCACATCACACACTTACCTCTGCACACATGCACCCATCACTCACCTGCACACCGGACATCTTGGCCCCTCCATCCCCGCAGACCCACAGCTCGCCTCGCTGACCCTGGCGAAGTTCGGCGCTGTCAGGAAGCCCACACTTTAGGTGGCAAAATAGGGATTATCCAAAAAACTGCCTGTTAACTACCTGCCCGCCTCGAGGAGGCAGCTCCCAGCGCGGGTCAGGTACCCGCCTCCTGGGAAGATGGCACGGAGGCGGGTGGGATGGGTACCCGCCCCCAGATTCTGCCATTTTCCTGGCAGTCCTGCCTCCATACCCGCCTCCCCAGGGCTGGCAAAATCGCCCCCTGAGAGAATGTTTCCACTTGTGGGGAAGAGCATAACTAGAGGCCATCAATATAAGATAGTCACCAAGAAATCCAATAGGGAATTCAGAAGAAACTTCTTTACCCAGAGAGTGGTGAGAATGTGGAACTTACTACTACAGGGAGTGGTTGAAGCGAATAGTATAGATTTATTTAAGGGGCGGTTAGACAAGCGTATGAGGGAGAAGGGAATAGAGGTTTATGCCGACAGTTAAATGAGGAAAGACGGGAGGAGGCTCGAGTGGAGCATAAACGCCGACATGGACTAGTTGGGCCGAATGGCCTGTTTCTGTGCTGTATATCCTATGTATATAATCTATTGTCCATGCATTACCTTTCCAGCTTGTGCAGCACATTTACAAGCTGCTCTTTATTTGTGCGCCTCATGATTTTAAAATGCTAAATCAGAAGTGGTGGTTTGGGGATATAACTGTGCCACAGAGTTTTAGAACAGCCATTTTGTCCCTAGCTTTCTCCACATAGTACTTTAGTGATCACAGTCCTGCCCTTGGGGAGTTACCAAGTGCAGGCTGTCTGACACCTTCCCACGGGGAGTGAATGAAAACTGGAGGGTCAGTCATTCTGGCTAGAATGAGATTCAGAGACCTGGCAGCAGTTCAGTTGCTCTTGCTGTAGGTGGCGTGTGATACAGAGCAATGTAGGATAAGAATAGGGGAAAAGATACAGAAAAATAACTTACCAAAAGAATAGAAGTCGAATGAATAAAATAACTAGATGGAACATTGTCCTTACAGCTCTAGAACTTACGTTGGAATCCAGGTCAAAATTGATGTAACGTTAAGACTCCGCTTTCTGATAACAATTCTTAGTGAAATTCGTTTGAATGAGAGGGAATTAACCCAGTTCAAAATGAGCATGGGTCTACTGGACCAAACTGCATGTGACCGGCCTCCTCTTATCATACACTGCTTGAATCATAAAGGTTGTCCCAGTGTCATCCTAGTCACATGATGTAATCATAGTTGTCACTAACCCCAGAGGCTCATTGGACGAAGTTCAAATTTCATTAAAATTTCAATTTTAATTAATAAAAGACATACAGATATGAAATGCAGGTTATCCCTCTGTGGTCCCCTTGGTAAGTAGGTCCGCAGTACTTGAGGGCGCTGTTGATGATTGACCAGCAAGCTTGGTTTACTAATGGAAGCTGGAGGGTTTGGGATTCTTCCCACTCAGTTTCTGATAATCCTGCATCCAGTGCCCTAATGGGTAGGATGGTCCTAGCTAGACAAACTTACCAGTAACCTGTGCCAGTAAACTGTGTGGCTTTATTTAAACTCGAGCACTACTCCCACTGAGGTATTAGGCAGGGAGTTCCAAGATTCTGATCCAGTGATGTTAAAGGACTAACAAAATGTCTATGTTTCCCACTTCTGTGTTTGCCAGTCCTCTATTTTTCTGCCCATTAAAGTGAGTAAGTGGAAAACTGCGGGCTGGCGAGCGTGGCAGTGAAAAATCTCAATCCAGGGGCTGGATTTTACCAGCCCTGAGGAGGCAGGTTTGGAGGCGGGACTGGTGAGAACATTTGAAAAAATGACGGTGGGTTCCAATCCCGTCGTCAACCCGCCTCTGCGCAACTTTGCCAGAGGCAGGCTTGCAGAGTCCGTTTCAGTCGCGCCTCCAGGTGGCGGGATAGGCCCTTCAGGCACTTAACTACCACTTAAGTACCTCTATAATCCCATTTTGAGAGGCCTTTCAAATTTTGCCACATTTCCAACGTGCTGCACGTCTCTCCTGAAACACGCCAGCTAATCCTGTTGGGTTCACAAGTGGCTGGCTTCCTAACAGCTGCAGCTCCACCATAAAAACAGAGCTCTTAACGAGGATCAGTTGCAGGTGGCAGAACTTTGTTTTTTCAGGTCTTGGAGAACTTTTTGCAGGTCCACTGATCTTGGAAGTGGTGAAGCTGAGATCCTGTGACCTCCTGGGAAAACCTCTCCCAACATTGACTGAGCGCTTCCTCAACAGAGATATCTACTAGCAGCATGGGAACCATTTATTTCCCTTTGTCCTGGTCTTCAGGTTTGGAGGACGAGCAGCTGCGGCAGCAGCAGAACCAGGCACAACAGCAGCAACAACAGGAATGCCAACCTGCTGCTCACCCACCTGATGGTGCACAGGGCAGAAGGCACCAGCGCAGGGAAGTACGTCGCCGCAGGAGATACCCCTAAAACAAGGTTTACAGGATGAGGATGAGTTTCCTCAACATGACTGAGCAGCAGTGCCAAAGGAGGCTGAGACTTTCGTGAGAGGTAGTCAGTGACATCTGCGCAATGCTGCACCAACACCTGGAGCCCAGAGGAGCAGGTGGCCACCCCTTAGAGTCACCACCGCACTCAACTTTTTTGCTTCAGGCTCCTTCCAGGGATCATCAGCGGCATCTCCCAGTCAGCCACACACACTTGCATCATGCAGGTAACCGATGCCCTCTTTGCCAAGGCGCACAATTACATATACTTCTCCACGGATCAAGCAAGTGTAACCGTGCGTGCGGTTGGCTTTGCAAATATGACAGGCTTGCCAAGGGTGCAGGGTGTCGTAGACTGCACACATGTGGCCCTTAAGGCACCCCATCACAACCCAGCTCTCTTTGTCAACCGCAAGGGCTTCCACTCCCTCAACGTGCAGCTGGTGTGTAACCACAAGAAGGACATTTTGCATGTTTGCGCCAAGTACCCTGGCAGTTGCCATGACTCGTTCATCCTGCGGCAGTCTAGTGTGCCTCCGTCCTTCAGTCCACCAAACCAACTTTGCGGATGGCTACTTGGAGACAAAGGCTATCTCCTGAAGACGTGGCTAATGACATTGTTCAGGTGGCCATCCAACGAAGCTGAGGAGCGCGACAACTCCAGCCACATTTCGACCAGATCCATCATCGAGCAAACCATTGGCTTGCTGAAAATGCGATTCAGATGCCTTGACAGATCAGGTGGAGCCCTGCAGTACTCAGCAGCCAGGGTCTCCAGAATCGTCGTGGTCTGCTGTGCACTGCACAACATTGCACAGCATCATGGCTTGCAGCTGCCTGAGGAACAAGTGGCTCAGCGCATAGCCTCCTCAGATGAGGAGGAGAATGAGAACGAAGACCTTGCGGATGCGCATCAACTAGCTGCAGCAGCACGCAAGCACATAGCTGCCTGGGATGCAAGGGATGGACTCATCTTGGCCAGATTTGCTTAAGTTGTCCATTCAAACACATGTGCCTGGCAGCTTCTTACCACACCATAGACAATGGACAAGAACCTGTGGCTTCCCATCACTCGGACCACCATTATGACAAATATAATTCGCCCTGAGCCCTTATTGTGGAACTTCCATTTCCGAAATGACGGAGTCCAGAACTTCAACAGTTTGCCATCACTTCATTTTAATACATTGACTAAAGGATGGCATTTAACAATTAAACACAACAGAACACCCAAATAACTACCCTTGTGACTACTTGTGCTTTATCTTCCTCTTACACGTGCTCCTACGTGGTGCTTCCCCTGTAGCTTCAGCAGATGTGGTGGCCCCTTGCTCACTCTCATGCTGCTCCTGCTTCAACACGCGTCCTCTGGGGTTGCGAGCCTGTGAGGGCTCACCAACAGTCTGCTCATCCTGTGGCTGTGCAGGGGCTGAGACGCCCATCTCAATTGGGTGAGGACACTGGTGGGGCTCTGACCAAGGGCTCTGCAGTGGCATGGGAGTGTGAACTCTTGGAGAGGAGCCCCCACTTCCTTGTTCTCTGCCACCAACATCCCTCTCATGGGTCAGCCCCACTTCCGAGCTAGCAAGTGGCTTGACAGCACCTTGCTGCACATCAGGGGGGCCATGAGGACCCGTTTCTGCACTGACAGTCCTACTCCAGAGGACTTCCATGAAGGTCTAGTTTCTCTGATCAATAGCTGTCCATCGCTCCTCCAGAGATGTCAGTCTATTCTGAACATTCACCATGTTTTCCACACTCTAGCGACTTAGCTCCTCCATGGCTGTAGCCATCCTCTCCTTTACCGTAGCTATCTTTTCCACAGAGGTTGCCATCCTTGCCGCGGTGATGTGTTCATTCGCCAATGCCTCCACAAAGGCTCTGCTCATTGGACTCCTCCATCCACTCCACACTTGCAGTGACCCCGGAGACAAAACCTGCCAGAGACTCCTGCACCTGTTCCTGGAGTTCCAGCTTTCGCTCTCCTTCTGGATGGACTCGGAGGCACAGGGTCGAAATGCAGCTGAGCAGAGCTGGGAGCGCCCTGCGGCCTCCGATGAGGACTCTCCATTGCTGTCCCTGTCTCCACCATCTGCTGATGCTCACTTGTGAGCTATTATACACCAGGTGACAACACTACTCTATGTCCCGAAGATCCCACCGAGGTGTGTGTATCTGCGCTGGTGCTGGGTGCGCTTAATTCTGCTGATGCTGCGCCCTCAGAGGTTGCAGGTTCCTCTGAGGAGTCTTCCAGCTCAGCCTCTTCCTCCTGGACAGTGGGGAGGGGGGCTGTCGATGGTCCTGTGGGGGAGTAAAGGCATGAGTTAAACATGTGATATAGACGTAGCATGTACATGGAATAGTGCAGATGATCATAAGTCAATCTGTTTGAGCATATCAGTCACTCATGCAATGTCAATGAGAGAGATGCAAATTCTGTCACCACCAGATGTGCCCGTCTGTCCATCCCCCACTTCCACATCCTCCTCGGCGCCAACAATCTCTAGGGCCACCTCCTCTGCGCTGGTAAGATGGGCTATTGGGGGTGGCCCTCGTCCGGTCTTCGCCCTCTCCCTTTTATTGTGGGCTCTCTTTTCCTGCAATGAGGCAAACAAGTGGAGTTTGAGTGAGCATGATGGAGTGAGTGTAGAGAATCCATAGCATAGATGCTTAGAAGGATACAAAGATGGAGTGAGGTCCCAATACTAAAGGGCCCTCCCTGTGTGGTGTTAGTTGTTATAGCATAACAGTGATGGGGAGTATGGGTCGAATAGTTAAGTGATTGTGCACATTGAGAGAGAGTGATGGTTAAGGGTGTAAGGGATGTAAGGGTAAAGTGGGATGTGTAGGAGTAGGTTGACAATGCAGAGTGATGGTGTTGAGAGGAGATGGGGAGCAGAATTAGGGTAAAGGTGATGGTATACTCACTTTGCCTGTTCGGACAAGGTCATTGAACCTCTTTCGGCACTGCAGCCAGGTTCTGCTGCACGTCGATTTGGAACTGACCTCCTGGGCAATTTGCAGCCACACAGCTTTGGTCTGCTGAGGAGGTTTTTTCTTCCCAGAGGATGGAACGAGCACCTCCTTTTGTGCTCTGGCTCCCTCCATCAGAGCATGAAGTGAGTCATCATTAAATCATGGTGAGGCCTTGGGCCTTGAAGTCAACATTGCACTAGCGCCAAAAACTATTTTGAACAGAAGCAAACACAAGCGTTTAGGCACAAAATGAACCAAGGCTGCATGGAGCCCTTAAATGCAACTGGAGAAATGACATCATCAGAGGCGAGTTTCAGGCCCAAAAACTAATTGGACCAGGGGTTCGCACATGCTGGGAATCAATTGCCCAATTAGGCCAAAATCGCAATATTTTCCCGCCCAACAGCGGAGACGGGACCGGGACTCGCTAACCACCTGACCCCCACCCACCCCGCCACCAATGGCAAAATCGAGCCCATATGTGTCCAAGTTAGGATCATGTGTCATTTGGAGGTGATCTTGTTCCTATGACTTTCTCGCTGTTTGAGGTCACAAGGCTGGGAGGTGCTGTCGAAGTGGTGAGTCGCTGTCGTGCGCTCCATAGATGGTGTGTACTGCAGTCAGTGTGCCAGTAGTAGCCATTGATCAGGGGTGTCAACTTTTTTTTTTGCTACTGAGGCCCCCCCACCCCGTGTTATAAAAATTCTACGGACCCCGGTGGGAGAAAGGGGTGTGTGAGGGGCGGGGATGGGGGTTCATCTCACATGGTAACCGTCAAAGTTCACTTGGCCTCAGCCCCTCAACGCGAACAGGGATAGCTTTCCACCACCTGCTGAAACTAGTCAATCCCCCGTGGTGTGGACCCTGGCTGAGAACCCCTGCTCTAGATGAGTGCAGTTTACACAGAGTGCTGCGAGTTGGGTGAGTCAGGGTGTTGGGTGAGGAGCGGAAGGAGGAGCTCCCTTGCTTCACCTTGGTTTTTCCTAACTCTTCACCCTGTAGGAATTGGTTCTTACTTTACACCAAGGAAAGAGTCCGAGAGCGGGAGCAATCAAACAACAACAACTGCGAAACCACTAAAGTGACGTCACAACCAGGGAAGGAGCTGATTGGTAAGTAGGACCTGGTGAGTATTTCTACAGTCCAGTCGTTAATGTAAAAGTAAGGTCTCTAGTTTAGAGTAAGTAGTGTTTAAAGGGAAGTAAGGTCTCGAGTGTATTTAATATTCTTTAATTTAAAGGAAGTAAAGGGAATAAATGAAGGGTAGGACATGGTAGGGCAGCTCGGCTGCGTGGAGTGCTCCTCCTGTGCTATGTGGGAAGTCAGGCACACTTTAGGTGTCCAGGGCGAACACATGTGCAGGAAGTGTCTCCAGCTGCAGTTACTTGAAATCTGCGTTTCGGAGCTGGAGCTGCAGCTGGAGTCACTGTGGAGCATCGGCGAAGCTGAGATCTTCGTAGATAGCATGTTTAACGAGGTGGTCACACCGCAGGTAAAGAGTGCACCGGCAGACAGGAAATGGGTGCCCGCCAGACAGAGTAAAAGAACTAGGAAGGTATTGCAGGAGTCCCCTGGGTCCATCTCCCTCTCCAACAGATTTTCCGTTTTGGATACTGCTGGGGGAGATGGTTTCTCAGGGGAATGCAGCAAGAGCCAAGTCTGTGGCACTACGAGTGGCTCAGCTGCACAGGAGGGGAGGAAATAGAGTGGGAGAGCAATAGTGATAGGGGATTATATCGTAAGGGGAACAGATAGACGTTGCTGTGGCCACAGACCTGATTCCAGGATGGTATGTTGCCTCCCTGGTGCCAGGGTCAAGGATGTCACTGAACGGCTGCAGGGCATTCTGAAGGGTGAGGGCGAACAGTCAGAGGTCGTGGTTCACATTGGGACCAACGACATGGGTAGAGAGGGATGAGGTCCTGCAACAAGAATTTAGGGAGCTAGGTAGCAGATTAAAAAGCAGGACCTCAAAGGTTGTAATCTCTGGATTACTCCCGGTGCCACATGCTAGTGAGCATAGGAATGAGGATAGAGCAGATGAATGCATGGCTAAAGAGTTGGTGCAGGAGGGAGGGCTTTAGTTTCCTGGATCACTGGGTCTGCTTCTGGGGAAGGTGGGACCTGTACAAGTCGGACGGGTTGCACCTGAACCAGAACGGGACCAACATCCTTGCGGGGGGGGATCGTTAATAATGTGGAGGACTGCAACAAATTACAGGAAAGCAGAATGGGCATATAATTGGCAAATGAAATTCAATGCAGATAAATGTGAGATATTACATTTTGGTAGGAAGAATAGGGAGGTCACTTATTACCTGGAGGGTGCAAATCTGGGTGGGGTGGAGGAACAAAGGGATCTTGGAGTACAAATACACAAATTGGAACGGGACCAACATCCTTGCGGGGAGGTTTGCTAGTACTGTTGGGCGGGGGGGGGGTTTAAATTAACTTGGCAGGGGGATGGGATACGGAGTGGAGCTATAGTAGGGGGTGATGCACAGCCAAATATCGAGGGAAAAACAAGCCAGTCTGGAAGGCAGAGCAAATATGTAACTGCACAAGGGAGTATGGCATGGCTGGATGGCATTTATTTGAATGCAAGGAGTCTTGCGAGTAAGGCAGATGAATTGAAGGTGTTGATGAACACATGGGAGTATGATATTGTTGCTATCACAGAGCCATGGTTGAGGGAGGGACAGGACTGGCAGCTCAATATTCCGGGGTATAGAATCTTCAGGCGAGACAGAGGGGGATGTAAAAGAGGGGGTGTCGCAATATTAATCAAGGAGTCAATTACTGCTGTAAGGAGGGATGATATCTTAGCAGGTTCCTCTAATGAGGCCATATGGGTAGAACTTAAAAACAGAAAGGGGGCAAGCACTTTGCTGGGAGTGTACTATAGGCCCCCAATCGTCAGGGGGAGATAGAGGAACAGATATGTAGGCAAATCTCAGAGAAGTGTGGAAATAATAAGGTAATAATAGTAGGGGATTTCAACTTCCCCAATATTAACTGGGATAGTCAGGGTGTGAAAGGCTTAGAGGGTGTGGAATTCTTAAAGAATTCTAAAGGAGAGCTTTTTGAGCCAGCATGTAGAAAGTCCTACAAGAGAGGGGGCGGTACTGGACCTAATTCTAGGGAATGTAGCCGGGCAAGTGGTAGAAGTGTCAGTAGGAGAGCATTTTGGTGACAGTGACAATAATTCGGTGAGATTTAAGGTAGTCATGGAAAAGGACAATGATGGACCGGAAATAAAGGTTCTAAATTGGGGGAAGGCCGATTTTAATATGATAAGGCAGGATCTGGCCAAAGTGGACTGGGATCAGCTACTTGTAGGAAAATCCACATCAGAGCAGTGGGAGTCTTTCAGAAAGGAAATAGAGAGAGTACAATGCCAACATGTTCCCGTAAAGGTCAAGGGTGGGAGATGACACGAAAATTGGCGGAGTGGTAGATAGCGAGGAGGGAAGCCTCAGGCTACAAGACAATATAGATGGATTGGTTAGATGGGCAGAACAGTGGCAAATGGAATTTAACCCTGAAAAGTGTGAGGTGATGCATTTTGGGAGGACTAACAAGGCAAGGGAATACACAATGAATGGTAGGACCCTAGGAAGGACAGAGGATCAGAGGGACCTTGGTGTGCATGTACATAGATCCCTGAAGGCAGCAGGACAGGTAGATAAGGTGGTTAAAAAGGCATATGGGATTTTTGCCTTCATTAGCCGAGCCATAGAATATAAGAGCAGGGAGGTTATGATGGAGCTGTACAAAACGCCAGTTAGGCCACAGCTGGAATACTGTGTGCAGTTCTGGTCACCACACTATAGGAGGGATGTGATTGCTTTGGAGATGGTGCAGAGGAGATTCACCAGGATGTTACCTGGACTGGAGCGCTTCAGCTATGAAGAGAGACTGGACAGGCTGGGGTTGTTTTCCTTGGAGCAGAGAAGGCTGAGGGGGGATCTGATTGAGGTGTACAAAATTATGAGGGGCATAGATAGGGTCGATAGAAAGGAACTTTTCCCCTTAGTGGAGGGGTCAATAACCAGGGGGCATAGTTTCAAGGTAAGGGGCAGGAGGTTTAGAGGGGATTTGAGAAAAAAAAATTTCACCCAGAGGGTGGTTGGAATCTGGATCTCATTGCCTCAAAGGGTGGTAGAGGCAGGAACCCTCACAACATTCAAGAAGCATTTAGATGAGCACTTGAAACGCCATAGCATACAAGGCTACGGACCGAGTGCTGGAAAATGGGATGAGAATAGACAGGGCTTGATGGCTGGCGCGGACACGATGGGCTGAAGGGCCTCTTTCTGTGCTGTATGACTCTATGATGTTGAGCTTATTCAGTGTTACTGTAGCTGTCAAATGTTTTGTCTTATAATACTCCTGTGCAGCGCCTTGGGACGTTTTTCTATGTTAAAGGTGCTATATATATATATATATACAAGTTATTGTTATTGTAGTTGCACCCATCCAGGCGAGTGGCGAGTATCCATCACATTTCAGAATTGAGGCTTGTAGATGGTGGAGAAGCTTTGAGGGGCCAGGAGGTGAAGCACTCATTGCGGAGTAGCCAGCCTCTGCCCTGCTTTTATAAACATGCTATTGATCTGTTAGTCCCATTAAGCTTCTAGTTAGTTAACCCAAAATGTTGATGATGGTTGGAGAACTTGTCAATGGTGGTACTGTTGAAGGCCTGGGGAAGTGGTTGGAGCTTTTCTTTTTGCAGATGGTCATTGCTCAGCCCTTATATGGCATGAATATTACTTGTCAGCCCAAGCCTGGATGTTGTCCAGATGCTGCTGGAGACTGACATTTGCTGCTTCATTAACTTTCAATGGAGTTGAACACTATGGGCTGGATTTTGTCAATGGGGACTGTAGGGGTTGCAACATTTCCCCTATTTCCCTGAAGATTGAAAAATATTGGTCCACATCGCAGACGAAAAATTGCGTGACCTGAATTGTCTCAACATCAGGACTTTAAGATTAAAGTGGTACCCTTTGAGTTTTGAACTGTGCAAATTGCAGAGCGGTCTGAAAATGGCGTGGACAACAATGGAATCGAGGAATTCGTGGAAATGTTCGCACACATTGAGACAACATATCTTAATAAAGTCGTTCCCTGGAGTTTGGGCAATCACAAAAGGTTTTAAAATGGCAGAGAAAGCATGGCAAAAGGACAAGCAAGCAGCTCCAGAGGTCTGTGTGTATAAAGTGGGAGGATCTAGCAGTGGCTGAGTCAGACCTGTCAATCAAAACAGGGAGGTTCCCCTTCTCTTCAGAGGCAAGGTCTGTTTATTGACTTAAGCAATTACCCACTTGAGAGTAGAAACCGCAAAACAATCGGCTATGTTTACACAGCCATTCAGACATTCAATAACTACTCAGACACACAATGAGACACTGAAACCATGGACCGGATCTTGAATGGGAACAGTTTAAGAACTGAATGGATTTAAATCACCCAGCATTCTGGACAATAGGGCTGTTGCATTCTCTTTTGTTTTAGCCCAGGTGAACTCCGGGTGTGGGCGGGATCATTTCGGCCCCACAGTGCAGACACACTAACCCAGTCCAACCACTTTGAGTTAGCCAATCACAGCTTTTCTCTTGTGAATTGGAACTTTTTGGGCGCGAATCTTCCAGACAGGCAAACAGCAGGGGGGGGGGCAGGGGGCTCACCAGGTATATAAGATAGCTGCTGAGAAGCTATCGCTCTCTCTTTACTTCCTGGGACCACAGGTGAGCCTCTCTCTCTCTCTCTCTCACTTCGCTGGACCACAGGTGAGCCTCTCTCTCTCTCTCACTTCACTGGACCACAGGTGAGCCTCTCTCTCTCTCTCTCTCACTTCGCTGGACCACAGGTGAGCCTCTCTCTCTCTCTCTCTCACTTCGCTGGACCACATGTGAGCAGAGTTTCTGACTCCTCATCAAAGCAACCGAGTAAGGAGTTGGGGGATGGTGAATTAAGGGGATATTGCTAAGATTGTTTAAATAACATTGTAGTCACTTACCCCTCGTTTTTACCGTCTGCATTCCCCCATTTAAGCAATTTTACTGTAATTACTGTGTTCGTGTGGTATAGTTTATAATTTGATTGTAGTTCATTTAGTTAATAAAGCTTGATTTTATTTCTCTCATCCAAACCACGTGTCCGTTTTTAATATCATTTAATTATAAGCCCTGCAGTCAGAACTGGAAGGTGGGGTAGCGATTCGAAACCGCTGTTTGAAAATTGGTTTATTGGAAATTGGTTTACATTGTAGCAGCAGGCTGCCTGACCAGGTGAATTACCGTAAACCAGTTAAGAGATGCCCTCCTTACAGGACGTGATGGAGGTGGGACTACCACTTTTTGGGTTGTAGTCCCGTCTCCATTGACTTGTGGCCAACCTACGCTATTTTCCCTTGATTGACCTTGTTAAGCCCGCCCAGCAGGCCAATTAAGGGACACCTGGTTACTGGTGACGTCAGTGATTGACATTTCATCTGTCAAAAGATTTTGACAGATGAAAAATCAACATTTGACAGCTCTGTGAAGCTGTCAAACACCGATAATCTGTCTTCTAACTTGAGTCCGTCTACTCAGACTCAGTTAGAGATCTCTCCAGACCAGAAAGCAGAATGCTGCAGATTTTGACATTTCAGCGGCCATTCTGCTTTCTGTGCCGGTGAGATGAGGGACTCCCGAGAGCTTAAGGAAGGAAGCCTGCAGGAGAAAGTAAAGGTAAGTAGAACTTATTAAAACACTTTACACACACCTCACACACTTACCTCTTCACAGTTGCACCCATCACTCGCCTGCACAACGGACATCTCGACCCCCTGCAGACCGGCGGTCCGCCTCGCTAACTTGGCGTGGTTCGGAGCCATCGGGAAGCCCACACTTCAGGGCTAAAAATAGGGATGAGGCAAAAAACTGCCTGTTAACTACCTGTTAACAGGCAGTTAATTGACACAAATACCCTTCCCGCCTCGGGGAGGCAGCTCCCAGCACAGGTTGGATACCCACCTCCTGGGGCATTGGCACGGAGGCGAGTTGGGGGCGGGGTGGGTTCATGCCCCCTGATTCTGCAATTTTCCCACCACTCCCGCCTCCACGGGGCTTGGAAATTCGAGCCCTATGAATCAGAAGTGAACTGCCCCACTCCTCGCATTATGGAAGAGGGAAGTCATTGATAAGCAACTGAAAATGAAAATTAGCTGACTTGCCAGAGACATCAAAAATGAAGTCAAGACAGTGATTTAACATCACGTTATTAATACATCTGTGATAACATGATTAATACATTATAAGATTAAAAACAGGATATTATTTATTAACTAACAGAGTTTTAATCTTTACATTTTTAAAATTTGTTTGTGGGATGTGGGCATCGTTGGCAAGGCCATCATTTATTGCCCATCCCTAATTGCCCTTGAGAAGGTGGTGGTGAGCCGCCGTCTTGAACCGCTGCAGTCCGTGTGGTGAAGGTACTCCCACAGTGCTGTTAGGGAGTTCCAGGATTTTGACCAAGCGACGAGGAAGGAACGGCGATATACTTCTAAGTCAGGATGGTGTGTGACTTGGAGGGGAATTTGGAGGTGGTGGTGTTCCCATGCGTCTGCTGCCCTTGTCCTTCTAGGTGGAAGAGGTCACGGGTTTGGGAGGTGCTGTCGAAGAAGCCTTGGCGAGTTGCTGCAGTGCATCTTGTAGATGGTACACACTGCAGCCACGGTATGCCGGTGGTGGAGGGAGTGAATGTTTAAGATGTTGGATGGGGTGCCAATCAAGCGGGCTGCTTTATCCTGAATGGTGTCGAGCTTCTTGAGTGTTGTTGGAGCTGCACTCATCCAGGCAAGTGGAGAGTATTCCATCACACTCCTTAATTGTGTCTTGTAGATGGTGGAAAGGCTTTGGGGAGTCAGGAGGTGAGACACTCGCCGCAGAATACCTAGCCTCTGACCTGCTCTTGTTGCCACCGTATTTATGTGGCTGTTACTGCCACTTATCAGCCCAAGCCTGAACGTCATCCAGGTCTTGTTGCATGCGGGCATGGACTGCTTCATTATCTGAGGAGTTGCGAATGGCGCTGAACACTGTGCAGTCATCAGCGAACATCCCCATTTCTGACCTTATGTTGGAGGGAAGGTCATTGATGAAGCAGCTGAAGATGGTTGGGCCTAGGACACTGCCCTGAGGAACTCCTGCAGCGATGTCCTGGGGCTGTGATGATTGACCTTCAACCACCACAACCATCTTCCTTTGTGCTAGGTATGACTCCAGCCAGTGCAGCGTTTTACCCGATTCCCATTGACTTCCGTTTTACTAGGGCTCTTTGATGCCAGACTCAGTCAAATGCTGCCTTGATGTCAAAGGCAGTCACTCTCACCTCACCTCTGGAATTCAGCTCCTTTGTCCATGTTTGGACCAAGACTGTAATGAGGTCTGGAGCCGAGTGGTCTTGGCGGAACCCAAACTAGGCATCAGTGAGCAGGTTATTGGTGAGTAAGTGCTGCTTGATAGCACTGTCGACAACACCTTTCATCACTTTGCTGATGATTGAGAGTAGACTGATGGGGCGGTAATTGGCCGGGTTGGATTTGTCCTGCATTTTGTGGACAGGACATACCTGGGCAGTTTTCCACATTGTCGGATAGATGCCATCGTTGTAGCTGTACTGAAACAGCTTGGCTAGAGGCGCAGCTAGTTCTGGAGCTCAAGTCTTCAGCACGATAGCCGGAATGCTGTCGGGGCCCATTGACTTTACTGTATCCAGTGCGCTCAGCCGGAGGAGATGCAACACCTGCCCTTTTACCTCCACCCTTCCCACTGTCCAGGGCCCCAAACACCCCTTCCAGGTGAAACAGCGATTTACTGATACTACTTGCAATTTAATATACTGTATTCGCTGCTCACGATGCGGTCTCCTCTACATTGGGGAGACCAAATGCAGATTGGGTGACCGCTTTGCGGAACACCTCCGTTCAGTCCGTAAGGGTGACCCCGAGCTTCCGGTGGCCTGTCACTTTAATTCTCCGCTCCACTCCCACTCAGACCTCACCGCCCTCGGCCTCTTACACTGTTCCAATGAAACTCAGCGTAAGCTCGAGGAACAGCACCTCATCTTCCGATTAGGCACTTTACAGCCTTTTGGACTCAACATAGAGTTCAACAATTTCAGATCAGAACCTCTGCTCCTATTCTTTTTTTCCATTTATTTTTTCTCTCTCCCACATGGCAGCTGTCTTTCATTCTGCCAGTGCCATTTACACTTCATCGAGAGTCATCTTTTGTTTCTTAACTTGTCTCATTACCATCTCCTTTTGCCTTGCACCATCTCTTAATGTCTCACAGTCTCTCCTGCCTTCCATCCTATCACAGACCTTCCCTTTTGTTCTTTCCTCTCCTCCCCCCTTTCCCTGCCCCTACACTTGCGTAAAAACCTGTTCGATCTCCAGCTTTTTCCAGTTCTGACGAAGGGTCATCGACCTGAAACGTTAACTCTGTTTCTCTCTCTCCCCAGATGTTGCCTGACCTGCTGAGTATTTCCAGCATTTTCTGTTTTTATTTCAGATTTCCAGCATCCGCAGTATTTTGCTTTTGTGATAAAGAAGGCAGCTGTTCAACAGTTTTTTTGGATCAGGTTACTCCAGGGAATGAGCGTGCAAAGTCTCCAGACTGCGAGAACACTGCCTTTAACATTCCTTTACCTTAAACCTCCAGAGGCTAATATTTTATAATGAATGGCGTATCGTAAAATGCAGTTTCAGTACTGGCCATAAAATGATGGGAGCATTTCTGGATTAGCAGTGACGTGGCAGGAGCTGTACTCCACTCCCTGCACACCCTAGGAACCTCAGAGGCCATTCAACTCACCAGATCCTACAGAGTCTCAGGCTCTGTAGCTCTTTGTGATATGTGACAAAATGAAAGCAGATAACTTTGATATTCTGGTTTAAGAGTCTCTTTTGTAACAATAAAGAGAAGTTAAAATGAAAATGCTAGAAATATGCAGCAGGTTTGCCAGTATCTGTAACGAGAAAAGAACCATGAATATTTTGGGTGCATACCCTTTGCCAGACTGGGATGAATGAGATAAATGCCCCTTATAGGGCAGCACAAGTGATTGGAAAGGTTCACATATTCTGCCTCTCATCACAAAGAAACAGTTAATGGGTTGAATAGCCTGTGAGTAAGAAGATGCTGTTGAACATTAAATACATATCCACAGATGTGGCAATAGTTCCCACACAACAGCAAAACGGGCTGCAGTAATGGATGTGACCTTGAGAATAATGTTCGGGGGGGTGGCGGGGAGCGTGTTGAAAGAACCTAAAGACGGAGAAAGAAAGAAATACAGATATTAATAGCTGTTCTGCATAAATTGATATTGACAATGAACTTTTAAACATCGGTATGAGTCACTGAAGGGTTAAAATGAAAAATTGAACACAGATCTGCCTTTGTACGCTACCAGTCTGGCCAATCAGACATTGTTCAGCCTCCACTCCATTTCTCATACGGGATTTAGCTGGAATGTGTCGACTGCCACATCTCCTCCCCCAGTGCAAAGCTGTCACCTCTCTGCATCTCCTCCCCCAGTGCAAAGCCAATCAGATCGAAGGACAAGAGTCACTCCTCCCGCTGAAGCCAGTGCTGCATGAAGGTTTTGTGCAGAGTAATTCAAAACCTCGAGATATAATTAGCGTACATTCATCAGCAGACTCGGGAGCGATCGGCATGAACGTCCCATTGTTGCCACCCTGTTACATGACAACACAAAGCACTTCACATAAGAACATAAGAAATAGGAGCAGGAGTCGGCCATTCAATGAGATCATGGCTGATCTTCTGCCTCAACTCCATTCACCGGCCCTATCGCCATATCCCTTGATGCCCTTACTAGTCAGAAATCTATTGACTTCTGTTTTGAATATGCCCAATGACTGAGCCTCCACAGCCCTCTGGGGTAGAGAATTCCAAAGATTCACCACCCTCTGTGTGAAGAAATTTCTTCTCATCTCAGTCCTGAATGGCCGACCCTTTATCCTGAGGCTGTGGCCCCTGGTTCTAGACTCCCCAGCCAAGGGAAACATTCTCCCAGCATCCACCCTATCAAGCCCTGTAATAATTTTGTACACATAATGAATTACTTTATGCAGCGCAGTAACTTGTGTTACACACACAGATAATAGTCACAAAAATAAACAAAGGGTATATGGTTACAGAGATAATACAAAGAGTTTTAACAGAAAATGTATTTTAAAAATAGAAATTTCAGTGACATTGGAACTCACTGATATTCCAGGCTATAATCTAACCCAACAGGTCAGGTGACTGTGAACTCGAGGAGTGTAAAGTATCACAGTGTAAACGGCAAGATTTAATGCAGATTCTAGGCTTGCTGTCGTTAATATTTTTCTGTTCCTTACCATCATCAGGAGAGTCCCGGTGTATTGGTGTAATAATTGTGACTGGAGGAATTGAACTAAACAGCAGATTACAGGAAACCCCTTGTTCAAGCTTCTAGGACCATTGACAGCAAGTACAGCACAGGAAGTTGTTGCAGTCAGACATCAAGACAGCCGAAAGCAACAGATCAATTTTAACGTTAATATTGGTTTGGGCCCGGAAGCATATTCAATGCGTTTATTCTTCTTCATTATAGACACTATTAACAGCGATTGCATCACAGGCTGGCATTCCCAGCTCTAAAACAAATACTTGACAGAGAAGAGGAGAAAGGAACAAAATTAAAATTACATCGGATATACGGCACAGAAACAGGCCGTTCGGCCCAACCAGTCCATGCCGGCGTTTATGCTCCTCACGAGCCTCCTCCCGTCTTTCCTCATCTAAATCTATCAGCATAACCCTCTATTCCCTTCTCCCTCATATGCTTCTCTAACTGCCCCTTAAATGCATCGATACTATTCGCTTCAACCACTCCCTGTGTGGCTGTTCATGGTTCCAACACCATCATCAAGTTTGCGGATGACACCACGGTAATAGGCCAGATCACCAACAACGATGAGTCAGCCTACAGGGAGGAGGTCCAGCATCTCGTGAAGTGGTGCGCCGATAACAACCTGGCCCTTAACATCAAGAAAACCAAAG
Organism: Somniosus microcephalus; assembly: GCF_052327205.1. Taxonomy (NCBI): domain Eukaryota; kingdom Metazoa; phylum Chordata; class Chondrichthyes; order Squaliformes; family Somniosidae; genus Somniosus; species Somniosus microcephalus. Next base: position 43,210,398 of record NC_141014.1, read on the forward strand.
AAATCATTGTGGACTTCAGGAAGTCTAAAGGCGGAAGTCACACCCCCATCCACATCAATGGGGCTGTGGTGGAAAGGGTGGACAGCTTTAAGTTCCTCGGAGTCCACATCACGGAAGACCTCTCCTGGTCCCTCAATACCTCCTCTCTGGTGAAGAAGGCCCAGCAGCGCCTATATTTCCTAAGGAGGCTGAAGGGATGTAACCTGTCACCCCTGATCCTCTCTAACTTTTACCGCTGCACAATAGAGAGCATCCTGATGAACTGTATCACAGTATGGTACGGCAGCTGTAGCTACTATGACCGGAAAGCCCTGCAGCGGGTAGTCAAAACTGCCCAACGCATTACCGGCACCCGGCTACCGACCATAGAGCACATATACCAGAAACGCTGTTTACGGAGGTCACGGACCATCATCAAAGACCCTACCCACCCCAGCCACAGTCTGTTCGCCCTCCTGCCATCTGGGAGACGCTACAGATGCATTCGCACCCGTACGACCAGATTTAGGAACAGCTTCTTTCCCAGGGCTGTCATCCTACTGAACTCCACAAATAAACTCTAAAGCCTGCACATCTGCCAATGCACTTTATTATGGTTATGTTTATGTTAATGTATTATAAGCCAAATGTATGTTGAATGTTTAAATGTCTTAATCTAAATGTACACTCTCGGGAGCCGCAAGCCTACATTTCGTTGTACTGCACTTGTGCACTAACAATGACAATAAAGTTGGTGATGATTATGATTCTGATGATGATTCTGATGATGATTATGATTCTGATTATGATGATGATTCTGATGATGATGATGATCTTATATTGATGGCCTCTAGTTATGCCACAAGTAGAAACATTCTGTCTGTATCCACTCTATCAACATTTTCCAGAATTTTAAAGACCTCTATTAGGTCACCCCTCAGCAATGTTAGAGTCTGTTCATTGCCTACAGTGATCTGTTTGCTTGTCTGTTGGTCGAAGGGTACATTAACACGACAAGGTTAGCCTCAGTGTAAAGCACGTTTCGCACAGATGCTAAACTTTTAAATAAATTTATGGCTTGATCTGCCTCGAGTGACACTGCTTCCTCCAGTTGGACCCCGATTCTAGATTCAGACTGCAGTCACACCCTAATGTAGGGTAATGCACCATTATTCTGACAGACATGTTTTACAGAATTGAATTAACATCATGTTCCGTGTCTGCAATGTATAACATGATTTTAAATGTGTTTACAAAGAATGTATTAATGATTTCTCTACACATAGGTTACAGAAAGAATCTTTCCCATGCATAGGAAATCGAACAGTACCCCTTTGCACAGACACACTGTTTGAGTACTGCTTACTCTGCACTGTACATATTGTAAATATTTGGCTGCTTATGCATTGTAGTGGGTTCCCCAACTACCTTCCCTAAGGAGAAGCTAGATCAAAAAAAATTGAGGAGGAATAGAAGGCTCGCTGATAGGGTGAGATGAAGAGGGATGGGGGGAGGTTGGTGGGGAGCAGAAACATCAGCATGGACCCAATGGGCAGAATGTCCTGTTTCTGCTGAACATACTATAATTCTATTCTGCTCTCCTACTACCTGGCTACCTCCTTCCCTCTGCCTGCAATCACTCTGTCTGGCACTGCTCTCCCTGGTAGATTTAAGAACATAAATAGGAGCAGGAGTCAGCCATACAGCCCCTTGAGCCTGCTCCGCCATTCAATAAGATCATGGCTACCTCAACTCCAACTTCCTGCCCTATCTCCATATCCCTTGATTCCCTCAGTGCCCAAACATCTATCGATCTCAGCCTTGAATCTACTCAATGACTGAGCATCCCCAAAATAGCCATTAACTGGTCCAGGCAGCGGGCGGTCGAGGGAGTCGTTCGGCCTGACTGCCTGCCCCTCTTCCACAGCCATGTTCGCGCCCGGGTGGCCCTGGAGATGGAGCACGCGGTGTCCGCCGGCACGCTTGAGTACTTCCGCGACCGGTGGGCGCCGCGGGGACTGGAGTGCATAATCAATTCGGACAACCAAATTTTAATTTGATTTGTTAAGGTTAATTTAAAGTTTGATTAATTTACAGATAATTTGTTTTTTGGTCCAATCAAAAGAGTACACTTGATCCCCAAAATAGCCATTAACTGGTCCAGGCAGCGGGCAGTCGAGGGAGTCGTTCGGCCTGATTGCCTGCCTCTCTTCCGCGGCCATGTTCCCACCCGGGTGGCACTGGAGATGGAGCACGCGATGTCCGCCGGCACGCTCGAGGCCTTCCGCGACCGGTGGGCGTTGCGGGGACTGGAGTGCATCATCAACCTGGCCAATCAGATTTTAATTTAAGTTGTTAAGTTTCCTTTAATGTTTTATTAGTTACAGTTTATTTGTTTAAGCACCCAACCAAAAGAGTACACTCAGTCCCCTCATCTAAGTCATTGAAATTTCCCTGTCTGCAGGGCTTTGCCAGGCTGATAACCCTGCTCTTGCACTGTTCAGTCTGGCTGCAGAGGCGGAACCTTTTTGCAGCGCTCGGGCGGCGCTGGAGGTGTAGCCGGTCGAGTTTGGATGTGAGACGCGGTGCAATGGCGGCGGGAGCGGGGCTGCTGAGGGTGAGTGAGGGCTGAGCTGAGCTGAGGGTGAGTGAGGGCTGAGTCGGGGGGAGCGGCACTTGGTTCAATAGTGCGGGGACTGAATATGGGTCTCGGGCTGCCAGACTTGATTGCCGAGCTCGAGGGGCTGGAGCTGAGGACCGGGTCCTGCTGTGGAGCCACTGACTCTCCCCAAGGCACCTTCGCTTCCTCAATAATGTGACTTTCTTCAGGTACAAGCACAGGCATTGTGTTGGCAGAATATTCGACTGTGGGGGCATCGGGGATGAGCTCGAGCCTGCTCCATCCTTACATTTTCTGCACAGTGAGGAGCAGATACTCCAGCCAGTTTGCCTCTCCTTAGCCCGGGGTACCGAGACCAATTGTAACGTGCACGACTGGTTTGTGCAGCTAAGTATGGTGCATCAGAGGAAACTTGGCAATTTAAAGTTCATAGATAACATCGATACCAATGGAAAGCATTACCAATCTGCTTTCTAAAGTTTTTGAGATGATTTCAAAGTAAAAATGAAGCTTGAACAATTTATCGATGTCACGAGGAGTGAATCCTCTAGTTATTTATAATTTATATATAATATAGTGTGACTTGCCTCTTTCCATTTCCCCAGAGGCTGTTATGGTAGATCGTATGTCAGTACCTGGGTGTGCACAATGTGATACTAGGATTTGTTTTGCTTAATGATTATTACAGCCTTAAAAAAAAAAATTAAAGCATTAAAAGTTGTAACATGGTAGTACCTTCCGCAACGTTCATAGTGCTAAACCATTCATAGAAATCTTCACCGGCTGATTTCCTCACAGTATTAAATGGAACAAAAAAGAATATCCATTAACATAGGGAAACATAGAGAAAGGCACCAAAGATCAGAGGATTTGTAATGTTGCTCCCAGATTTTCTGGTGTGTAATAAAAAGGGTCTTTAGCAGGAATGGACACTCTTTGTGTTAAGCCATTTTAATGCTTACTAAGAGTCTATTGACAAATCATTGAATTTTTCTTAGGAACTTTGTGACAGATATGTTTACCTTCAAGTGAGATCAGTCAATACTGTTCTTTAAGTGTGTGTCTTAGCAATGCAGTGCCACACGTATGTACTGCAGAGCAGTTTATGGCTCCACAGTAATAACCGGTCATTAAGGGTTTGAATAGAGCCTTAAATTTATTGGTAATTATGTGACTACATAATGAAGAGAAGGAGCTATTCCTAGCATTCACTATTAGCAAGGACAAGTTCAGAGTTAGAAAAATGGTGCAGACTCCTCCCAGCTAACAAGGTCTCCTGAGACCTCAGCATAACCTCTACACACAAAGGGTGGTCAAAGTTTGGAACTCTCTTCCGCAAACGGCAATTGATGCGAGATCAGTTGTTAATTTTAAATCTGAGATTGATAGATTTTTGTTAGCCAAAGGTATTAAGGGATATGGGGCAAAGGCGGGTATATGGAGTTAGCTCACAGATCAGCCATGATCTCATTGATTGATGGAACAGGCTCGAGGGGCTAAATGGCCTACTCCTGTTCCTGTGTTCCTCAGCGCAATTTGCTGTTTGTACTCTGCAACCAGCAGCACCACAAGCACATTGCACATTACAGGGAGTGCAGTGCAGCCCGGCCCTGATTCCAGGGCGAGTTGTGCAGCCCGATCTCCTGATGATGGACCGAGTGGTACAGCCCGAACTCCTGAGGCCAAGTCACGCCTTATCATAGAGTCATAGAGTTTTTTAGCACAGAAAGAGGCCCTTCGGCCCATCGTGTCTGCGCCGCCCATCCTGCCTTGTAGCTTATTGACACTAATGCCAGTCACATTTTTACTGATGAGAATACTGACGAAGGATATGTCCTATATACTTGATAAAGAATCAGTCACTGATGAAGCAATGATTATGTTGCACCATCTCTGATGTAAGCTCACATTCGATTTGTGATTCAGATCCTCAACGCGCACTAAAATTAGGATGATTAGGTGGAAAATCCCGATGTAGGAAATAAATCTATTGGACTTTGCCTTTGTGTATTTAGGGTTTAATATATGATGCCGTATTTAGTTTGCTTCAAGTTGACCTGTATTAAGCCAACACAAATCAAGATCTTTATCCAAGTCTGATTATAGTACAGCATTGCTTGACGACCATTTCACTTTTGTTTATCAGATATCAAGAAATTAGTGGAAACATGTATCTCTCAGTATTTTGTCAACTACAACACATGAAAAGGTAACCTAGCTATCAAAGGAATTACAGCTTTGTTGAGTAAAGGAGTAGTGATCAGTTTGTATAAAATGTTAGTTAGGCCATAGTTGGAGACTGTGTGGAGTTTTGGGCATCCCATTATTGAAAGGACATTAAGGCCACAGTGTAGATTCACCAGGATGAGGTCAGGGTTTGGAAGCTAGAGTTATGAGGAGAGACTTGAGATACCCCTGGAGCTGACGGCCTACATCCTAGGGTTCTAAAAGAGGTGGCTGAAGAGATAGTGGATGCATTGGTTTTGATCTTCCAAAATTCTCTAGATTCTGGAATGGTCCCAGCAGATTGGAAGGTTGCAAATGTAACACCGCTATTCAAGAAAGGAGAGAGAGAGAAAAAACAGGGAATTACAGGCCAGTTAGCCTGACATCAGTCATTGGGAAAATGCTGGAATCCATTGTTAAGGAAGTGGTATCAGGGCACTTAGAAAATCATAAAACCATGTTGACTCTGCCTAATCATGTTATGAAAGGGAAATCGTGTTTGAGTTAGAGTTTTTTGAGGATGTAACTAGCAGGGTAGATAAAGGGGAACCAGTGGATGTAGTATATTTGGATTTCCAAAAGGCATTCGATAAGGTGCCACATAAAAGGTTCTTACACAAGATTAGGGCTCATGGGGTTGGGGGGTAATATAGTAGCATGGATAGAGGACTGGTTAACGGACAGAAAACAGAGAGTAGGGATAAGGATAAACGGATCTTTTTCAGGTTGTCAGGCTGTAACTAGTGTGGTGCCGTAAGCATCAGTGTTGGGGCCTCAGTTATTTACAATCTATATCAATGACCTAGATGAAGGGACCGAGTGTAATGTATCCAAATTTGCTGATGATACAAAGCTAGGTGTGACAGTAAGCTGTGAGGAGAACACAAAGGGGTGGATTTTGTGAATGAGATGTGCTGGAGGCGGGTCTGTTGCTTGTCGGGTCTAAGTCCCACCTCCATCATGTTCTGGCCAGCCAGAGGGATTTTCCCCTGATTGATCTTGTTAAGCCCACCCTGCGGGCTCAACAGGCCAATTAGGGGGAAGTCATTAACAGAGCACGTCAATGTCTGACGTGCCATCTGTCAAGATTTCTTGAAAGAAGAAATGTCAGCGTTTGACAGCTCTGTGAAGCTGTCAAACACTGACATTCTGTGTAGTTTGCTGAGTCCTTGTGTTCAGGACTCATCAAACCTTTCAACTTTGTAGAAAGCAGATGACTGTTGGTTCGGAGGATCCAACAGCCAGTCTGTGAAATCTACAAAGAAGATGTCGGGACTCCGGAACCACCGCGGCCGAAGGCTGTAGGCAGAAACAAAGGTAAGTGAACATTTTATAACACTTATAACACTCACAACACTCACCTCACATACTTACCACTCCACACTTGCACCCATCACTCACCTCTACATCTCACTTTCGGACTCCTCTGACACCCGCAGACCTCCAATCCGGCGGGGTTCTCCGAGGTCGGGAAGCCTTCACCTGAAAAGGTAAAATGGCACTAATCCTTTTTTCTGCCTGTTAACAGGCAGTTGAAAGGATTTAATCCCTTTCCCACCTCGAGGACCACCTCTCCCTGTTTCTAGCCCCGGCATACAAACCGCTCATCAAAAGAGGGAGAACATCAGTGAGAGCAGTGAAAGTATGGCCAGAGGGGGCAGTATCGGAGCTTCAGGACTGCTTCGAACGCACTGATTGGGGCATGTTTGCCCATAATGACATCGAGGAATACGCATCCACTGCTATTCTACATCAACAGCTGCGTCGAGGTCGTCACGACCCATAAAAATATCAGGACATACCCCAACCAGAAACCCTGGATGAACGGAGAGGTCCACGCACTGTTGAAAGCACGCGACGCAGCATTTAAATCTGGCGACGCGGCGGCTTACAGTGCAGCTAGGACCAACCTAAAAAAGGGTATCAGGACTGCCAAAAGGAAACAGACACTGCGGATAGAGGATCACTTCCGCAACAACTCGGACCCCCGGCGCATGTGGCAAGGCATCCAGTCCATCACTGACTACAAGGGCAAAAACACCAGTCCCCCGGTTAGCGATGCCTCCCTTCCGGAGGAGCTTAACAACTTCTACGCTCGCTTCGACAGGGACAACAGGGAGCCGGCTACCAAAGCCTTGCCACCCCCGGAAGACCAGGTGCTCACTCTGTCGACCTCCGACGTAAGGGGTGTTCTACGCGGAGTGAACACATGAAAGGCTGCTGGACCGGATAGCATCCCTGGACGGGTACTCAAGGAATGTGCTGATCAGCTGGCTGATGTCTTCACCGCCATCTTAAATCTGTCATTGGCCCAGGCAGTAGTCCCTACATGCTTCAAGACCGCTACCATTATTCCTGTGCCAAAACAAACGGCTGTGACGTGCCTGAACGACTATCGACCTGTCGCACTCACACCCATCATAATGAAGTGTTTCGAGAGACTGGTCTTAGCCCACATCAAAGCCAGTGTTCCTGCCTCCCTTGACCAACACCAGTTTGCCTATCGTGCAAACAGATCAACGGAGGATGCAATCACAACTGCTCTCCACTCGGCACTGAATCACCTAGATGGTAAGGAGACCTACATCAGAATGCTGTTCATAGACTACAGCTCAGCATTCAACACTATCGTCCCCAACAAGCTGGCCACCAAACTCCAAACTCTTGGCCTGAACACTTCCCTCTGCAACTGGACCCTGGACTTCCTAACAAACAGACCCCAGTCTGTCAAATTAGGTAACCACACCTTCCCCCCCCCCCGACCCTGAACACGGGGGCCCCACAAGGATGTGTGCTGAGCCCCCTCCTCTACTCCTTCTTCACCCACGACTGTGTGGCTGTTAATGGTTCCAACACCATCATCAAGTTTGTGGATGACACCACGGTAGTAGGCCAGATCACCAACAACGATGAGTCAGCCTACAGGGAGGAGGTCCAGCATCTCGTGAAGTGGTGCGCCGATAACAACCTGGCCCTTAACACCAAGAAAACAAAAGAAATCATCGTGGACTTCAGGAAGACCAAAGGCGGAAGTCACACCCCCATCCACATCAATGGGGCTGTGGTGGAAAGGGTGGATAGCTTTAAGTTCCTCGGAGTCCACATCACGGAAGACCTCTCCTGGTCCCTCAACACCTCCTCTCTGGTGAAGAAGGCCCAGCAGCGCCTATATTTCCTAAGGAGGCTGAAGGGATGTAACCTGTCACCCCTGATCCTCTCTAACTTTTACCGCTGCACTATAGAGAGCATCCTGACAAACTGTATCACAGTATGGTATGGCAGCTGTAGCTACTATGACCGGAAAGCCCTGCAGTGGGTAGTCAAAACTGCCCAACGCATTACCGGCACCCGGCTACCGACCATAGAGCACATATACCAGAAACGCTGTCTATGGAGGTCACGGTCCATCATCAAAGACCCTACCCACCCCAGCCACAGTCTGTTCGCCCTCCTGCCATCTGGGAGACGCTACAGATGCATTCGCACCCGTACGACCAGATTTAGGAACAGCTCTCCCAGGGCTGTCATCCTACTGAACTCCACAAATAAACTCTAAAGCCTGCACATCTGTCAATGCACTTTATATGGTTATATTAATGTTAATATACTACAAGCCAAATGTATGTTGAATGTTTAAATGTCTTAATCCAAATGTACACACTCTGGAGCCGCAAGCCTACATTTCGTTGTACTGCACTTGTGCACTAACAATGACAATAAAAGTTGATTTGATTTGAGGAGACGGGACCCAAAGCAGGACATCTTCCCGCCTCCTGGCAAAAGGACATGGAGGTGGGATGGGGGCGGGTTTGCCATCCGCCCCCACTTTCTGCAACTTTACCGGCTGTCCCGCCTCCTGGGGGCTGACAAAATCCAGCCCAAAGAGTCTGCAAAGGGATATCGATAGACTAAGTGAGTGGGCAGTAAGGTGGCAGATGGAGTATAATGTAGGGAAATGTGAGGTTATTCACTTTGGCAGGAAGAATAGAAAAACAATATTTTTTAAATGGTGAGAATCTTTCAAATGTTGGTGTTCAGAGATTTGGGTGTCCTCGTGTAAGAAACACAAAGCTAGCCTGCAGGTACAGCAACAATAAGGAAGGCAAATGGCATGTTGGCCTTTATTGCAAGGGGGTTGGAGTGTAAGAGTAAGGAAGTCTTGCTGCAACTATATAGGGCTTTGGTGAGACCACACCTGGAGTACTGTGGACAGTTTTGGTCTCCTTACCCAAGGAAGGATATAATTGCCTTAACAAAGATTCACTAGATTGATTCCTGGGATGAGAGGGCTGTCCTATGAGGAGAGATTGTGTAGAATGGGCCTATACTCTCCGGAGTTTAGAAGAATGAGAGGTGATCTCATTGAAACATACAAGATTCTGAAGGGGATTGACAGGGTAGATGCTGAGAGGTTGTTTCCCCCCTGGCTGGAGAGTCTAGAACCAGGGGTCACAGTCTCAGGATAAGGGGTCGGCCATTTAAGACTGAGATGAGGAGGAATTTCTTCACTCAGAGGGTTGTGAATCTCTGGAATTCTCTGCCCCAGAGGGCTGTGGAGGCTCAGTCGATGAGTATATTCAAGGCTGAGATCGATAGATTTTTGGACTCCAGGGGAATCAAGGGATATGGAGATCGGGCGGGAAAGTGGAGTTGAGGTCGATGATCAGCCATGATCTGATTGAATGGTGGAGCAGGCTCGAGGGGCTGTACGGCCGACTCCTGCTCCTATTTCTTATGTTCTTATACTGGGACTGTTTCCATTGGAGCAGAGAAGGCTGAGAGAATATGTAATGAAGATCTTTAAAATTAGAAAGCACTTTATAGTGACTAGAGAAAAATGATTTCCTCTGGCTGGGGAGTCAGTGGTGAAGGTTCATCAATTTAAAATTGTCAGAGATTGAGGAGAGGCTCGGAGAAATGTCTTTACTCAGCGGGTTGTTGCAGCATGGAATGCTTTACCACGGGCTCACTGAGGTAGAAACCATTACATTTTTAAGGAAAATATAGATAAATATATGAAGCAGAGGAAGAGAAAGGGCTACGGGAAGCGATCAGGATAATGCAGTTACTTTTGGATTGCTCTAGTGAAGAGCTAGCACAGACAATGGGTTAAATGGCCTCCTTCTGTTCTGCATGCCTCTGGAATCACTTGCTGGGTTCACTTAAAAAACAAAACAAATGCTGAACTAAGGTTATTAAAGATTGTGCTGCATGTGGTCTTTCAGTTTGTACAAAAAAATAGGTACTAATTGCAAGCTTTCTACAGGTATTTTAGTCTGGTATTAATGACCCATCTTACAATTTCTGTACTCGGAAGGTCGTTACCCTGTTGGGTCGTTACACTGCAGTGATCTGGTTGCAAATCTCTCTGTCCTCCATAACTGCTCTTCATTACTGGTTCATTAGGTGTTGTCTTCTCTGTTCTGGTTAGCTTTACTCACGTATTCTCACTTTGAGATCTTGTTACCGAGTTAATTTGGACTTCTCTATGAGCAGAGCTCTATTGACTTTGAAACTGAAGTGCGTTTCCTCTCTTGAAATTAATCTGCTTACTGTTTTGTTACAATCAATCTTACTATGTCTGTAAAAACTATGCCAAAAGCTGCCTTTTATATATTTAAAAGATCAAAAAAAATCTTCAGACAGTTTGAATTGTCAGTCGTTTCTTGCTCAAGATTGGAAAACTGGCCTCTTCTCTAACTACCTTTTCCTCTCTAAGGCCCCAGAGGATGTAGAATCATAGAATGGTTACAGCACAGAAGGAGGCCATTCGGCCCTTTGAGTCTGTGCCGGCTCTCTGCAAGAGCACTTCAGCTAGTCCCACTCCCTTGCCCTTTCCCTGTAGCCCTGCAATTTTTTTTCCCTTCAGGTACTTATGCAATTCTCTTTTTTGAAAGCCACGATTGAGTCTGCCTCCACCACCCTTTCAGGCAGTGCATTCCAGATCATAACCACTCGCTGCGTAAAAAAGTTTTCCTCAGGTTGCCTTTGGTTCTTCTGCCAATCACCTTAAATCTGTGTCCTCTGGTTTTCGACCCTTTTGCCAATGGAAACAGTTTCTCTCTATCTACTCTGTCTAGACCCCTCTTGATTTTGAACACCTCTATTGAATCTCCTCTCGACCTTCTCTGCTCCAAGGAGAACAACCCCAGCTTCTCCAGTCTATCCACGTAACTGAAGTCCCTCATCCCTGGAACCATTCTTGTAAATCTTTTCGGCACACATTCTAAGGCCTTCACATCCTTCCTAAAGTGCGGTGCCCAGAATTGGACACAATACTCCAGTTGAGGCCGAACCAGTGTTTTATAAAGGTTCATCATAACTTCCTTGCTTATGCCACTATTTATGAAGCCCAGGATCCTGTACGCTTTTTTAACCACTTTCTCGCCCTGCCCTGCCACCTTCAACGATTTGTGCACATATACCCCAGGTCTCTCTGTTCATGCACCCCCTTTAGGATTGTATCCTTTAGTTTATATTGTCTCTCCTCGTTCTTCCTACCAAAATGTATCACTTCGCACTTTTCTGCATTAAATTTCATCTGCCACGTGTCTGCCAATTCCACCAGCCTGTCTATGTCCTCTTGAAGTCTATCACTATCCTCCTCACTTTTCACAATTCTTCCAAGTTTTGTGTCATCTGCAAATTTTAAAATTGTGCCCTATACACCCAAGTCCAAGTTATTAATATATATCAAGAAAAGCAGTGGTCCTAGTACTCACTGCTGGGGAACACCACTGTGTACCTTCAGTGTTCTTGCTCAAGCCAACATCCCCAGCATCGAAGTTCTGACCACGCTCAATCAGCTCCGATGGGCGGGTCACATCGTCCGCATGCCCGATACGAGACTCCCAAAACAAGCGCTCTACTCGGAGCTCCGGCATGGCAAGAGAGCCCCAGGTGGGCAGAGGAAATGCTTCAAGGACACCCTCGGAGCCTCCTTGAAAAAGTGTAACATGCCCACCGACACCTGGGAATCCCTGGCCCAAGACCGCACAAAGTGGAGGAGAAGCATCCGGGAAGGCGCCGAACACCTCGAGTCTCTTTGCCGGGAGCAAGCAGAAGCCAAGCGCAAGGAGCGCACGTCAACCCAAGCACCCCACCCACCCGCCTGCCCCTTCAACCACCGTCTGCCCCACCTGTGACAGAGACTGTAGGTCCCGCATTGGACTCATCAGTCACATGCGAGCTCATTTTTAATGTGGAAGCAAGTCATCCTCGGTTCCGAGGGACTGCCTAAGAGAAGTACCTTCCTCCAGTCCGAAAGACATCCGTTCACCACTACTCTGTTTCCTGTCACTTAGCCAATTTCGTATCCATGCTGTTATTCCATGGGCTTCAACTTTGCTAGCAAGACTATTATGTGCCACTTTATCAAATGCCTTTTGGAAGTCCATGTACACCACATCCTCATCAACCCTCTCTGTTACCTCATCAAAAAACTCAATCAAGTTAGTTAATCACAATTTGCCTTTGACAAATCTACGCTGGCTTTCCTTAATTAATCCACACTTGTCCAAGTGACTGTTAATTTTGTCCTAGATTATCATTTCTAAAAGCTTCCCGCTACCGAGGTTAAACTGACTGTCACGCCTCCCAGTTCTGTGCCCTGGTCAAATCTCTCCTGTCTGGCTTCCGACCTAGCACTGAGACAGCCCTGGTCATAATTACAAATGCCATCCTCTGTGCTGTTGACGATGGTGCACTGTCCCTTCTTATCCTCGATCTTTTTGCAGTCTTTGACATGGTTGCTCATGCTGTCCTCCTCCACTGCCTCTCCTTCGTTGCCCATCTTTATGTTTTGTTTTGCTCACGCCTCTGTAAAGCGCCGTGGATATTTTTCTACGTGAAAGGCGCTTTATAAAAGCAAGTCGTTGTTGACTGGCCTGCTTGGTTCCACTCCAACCTTCCTGAGGACAGTCTGCACATTTCTAACAGTGGCTTCTCCTTCCTTCCTCGTGCACCAACAAGCTGTCCATGGCACCCTCCTTTTCCTCATTTATATGCTACCCTGTTGGCATCTGCAGTCACAGGATCGGCTTCCATGTGTATGCTGACAATACCCAGCTCCACCTCTTGGACATTTAGAATGATACAGTACAGAAGGAGGCCATTCGGCCCATCGTGCCTGTGCCGATTCTTAAGTAGTCCCATTCCCCTACCCTTTTCCCATAGCCCTGCATTCTTTTTTCCTTCAAGTATTTAAAGTGGATAAGTCACCCGGTCTGGATGGGCTACATCCCACGTTGCTGATGGAAGTAAGGGTAGAAATTGCGGAGGTGCTGGCCACAATCTTCCAATCCTCCTTAGATACAGGAGTGGTGCCAAAGGACTGGAGGATTGCACATTTTACACCCTTGTTCCATAAAGGGGGAGAAGGATAAACCTGGTAATTACACGCCAGTCAGTTTAACGTCGGTAGTGGGGAAGCTCTTAGAAACAATAATCTGGGAGAAAATTAGCAGCCACTTGGACAAGCATGGACTAATAAAGGAGAGCCAGCATTGATTTGTTAAGGAAAATTCGTGTTTGGCTAACTTGATTGAGTTTTTTAATGAGGTAACAGAGAGGGTGGATGAGGGCAATGCAGTTGATGTTGTGTATATGGGTCTTTTGCCATTTACCTTAAATCTGTGTCCTCTGGTTACCGTGCCTTCTGCCACTGGAAACAGTTTCTCCTTATTTACTCTATCAAGACCATTCATGATTTTGAACACCTCTATCAAATCACCTCTTAGCCTTCTCAGCTCTAAGGAGAACAACCCCAGCTTTTCCAATCTCACCACATAACTGAAGTCCCTCATCCTTGGCACCATTCTAGTAAATCTCCTCTGCACCCGCTCTAAGGCCTTGACATCCTTCCTGAAGTGTGGTGCCCCGAATTGAATATAATAATCCAGCTAAGGCCTAACCAGTGATTTATAAAGGTTTAGCAGAACTTCTCTCATCCCTACAACTCACGTGGGTGCTGTCGGGCTGCTTGTCCAACATCAAGTCTTGGATTAACCACAACTTCCTTCAGCTGAACATTGGGAAGACCGAAGCCATGGTCTTTGGTACTCATCACAAACTCCGGATCTCTGACACTGATTCCATCCCCTCCTTGGCTTCTCACTCAGGCTCAACAAAATTGGGTACAACCTTGGCATCCTGTCCGACGTGAGCTGTGTTTCAAATCCCATGTTCTCTCCTCCACCCCTGCAACATTGTCCACCTCTGTCCCCCGAGCCCCTCTACCACTGAAACCCGATTGTTGTCATCACCAGACTCGATTATTCCAATGCTCTCTTTGCCTTTCTTCATCCACACTCCATAAACTCCAATGTGTCCAATATGGACCTGCTCATATCCTGCCCTGCACTCTGGCCTCCTGTGTACCCCACCCTCCCTCTGACCCACTATTGGTGGCAGAGATATTCTGAAACAACCTCCTAAGATCCCTCTACATTTCTCTCATCCTCCTTGAAAACCTCCTCAAATTCCATCTTATCTCCCAAGCCTTCAAACGCCCCCTTAAACTCTCCGTCCTAGCTCAGGGTTTCCAGTCCTCGTGCTACGACTCTGTAAAGTGCATTGGGACAATTTGTGCGTTAAAGGTATATAAATGTAAATTGTTGTCAATAACTTTAGAAACCGTTCTGTGTTTGTAAGAATCCTGAAATATCACCGAGGAGTTTAATCCTAACCTTTCTGCAGGATTCATTCCCAGAGCAACATCTTTAACTGGGATTTTTATTCTGACATAGTATGTTTCGAGAGTGAAAGACTTCATCATTTTGCTCAGAATTACTGTAAGTAATGCCAGAAATGCCTGATAAGTTGCTAATTATTAATGCACTGGAGCCTCGGCCTAAATTACTGCAACGTAAAGCTCTGATTTCTCCCATTTGTCTCTCCTCCTCTTCTAAAGATTTAAATGTTGTCGAGGTAGAGTCCCACAGGCTCCTGTAGCCTTCCAAAACCTTTCCTCACACCCTGTCCAAGAGATTTCACCAGGGGAGGTATCACAGGCAAACTTGACCTCTCCACATACGTAAGCTTGCTCGCTCACACACTCGGGATTTGCAATCAATGCTGGCCTTGCCAGCGATGCCCATATCCCATGAACAAATATAAAAAGAACACTCACTTTCTCCCTCCCTCTTTGCCTCTCCTTCACCCCCCACCCCCCCCCCCCACCAAAGCAGTGTTAACTGGACAATGATTCAGAGCAGGATCCCTGGCTGATCCTTTTTCCATTCTCTAGCACAGGAGTTACTAACAATTGCCGCAAGAGATCAATTAGTTTATTACAGATGTAGTAGCTGACACAGTAAGACCCGAGATTTGACCTCTCAGGTCTCTGGCTGGGCTTATTCCTGACGGTGTTCGGGGCCGTCCTGTATCAAGGGTGTTCGGCGCCACCCTGTGTCGAGGGTGTTCGGAAGAGCCTGTGCTGATATTTCGATCTCTTACATTGACATTTTGGGAAATAACGTCTTAAAAGAAAAGCTTTCCTCCTTAAATGTTTTACCACCTGTAAAATTGTGTGCTGATTAAACCAGAGAGGAAAGCCTGACTGGGATATTAATTACATTCCCATGTCTTTCTCAGGGCAGTGATGATAATTGCAACCTTTCAGCTACCATGGCTGAGATTAGCCAGTTTAGCATTGTAGTTTTAAGCTTGACTTGGTGCACAAGCTGCTCTGAATGTGAACTTTCTCCAGTAAGCATCCCGTTAATACGGCCGAGAGTCACTGTGGGGTGGGGGTCATCAAACAACGTCTGTATAACACAATCTGATAACACTGATACACCAGAACCTCTGAGAGATCACGGAGTACTTATGGTCCCTTCCCTAACAGACAAACCCTTGTACTACAACACACTTTTTATGGCTTCTAGAGAAAAATAGTTTCTTCCATTTCTTTACCTTGAGTATCTGATTCTCCCAGAGTTCCAAACAATGCAACAGCTTGATGTACCTTTAAATGGAGGGGAGGTCTTCACTCTGGTTCCCCTTTCCATCGGAGCTTCATGTGAGCTTCACTGCTAGTATTCTCCACTTAACGTCTCCACAGGCAGAGGACTGTACTTTGAACCAGGCAGAGCACTTTACAGTATATATCAGAAAGGATGCTTTCTTCTAACCTTTGAATTGCTGAGCTAGTAAAATGCAAATTAATCTCTTTGTGCCTAAGCAATAAATGATTGTTGAAGTTTGCACTGGGTGGCAGCTGGAATTCTGATGAATGCAGTCTGCTTTAACTAGTAGTGTTCTGCTTGGATGATTTTATTTCATTTATATTTTTAAAATCTCTCGAATGATCAATGTCTGCTAAGACATGATAGTATGAGATCCAAATCTTCAGCCATTTGCTCACTCACAGAGATGATTCACATTGCTTTTGTGATCGGGCTGCTATTTATTCACTTCTTGTTCAAAGTGTGCTATCTGTGCAAAATTCTGAGACTTCTACACTCTGTAGCGCTGCTAAAAAAAAAATGATGCCATGCTTTATTACCTGTCTCCGAAATGTCTCAAAGTGCTTCACAAACAGCATGTTATTTTGAAGTACAATGACTGTTGTTATGTAGGCAAATGTGACCGCCATTTTGAACACAGTGAGATCCCACAAATGATTTAAGTGAAAAGGAGAAACTATTTTATGATAATTGAAGGAGGAATGTTGACCTGGATGCTGGGCTTGGTGGCAAAAACAGGAAGGCAGATTATTATCTGAATGGCAATAGATTGGGAAAAGGGGAAGTGCAACGAGACCTGGGTGTCCTTGTGCACCAGCCGCTGAAGGTAAGCATGCAGGTGCAGCAGGCGGTTAAGAAGGCAAATGGTACGTTGGCCTTCGTAGCGAGAGGGTTCGAGTACAGGAGCAAGGATGTCTTGCTGCAGTTGTACAGGGCCTTGGTGAGACCACACCTTGAGTATTGTGTGCAGTTTTGGTCGCCTTATCTGAGGAAGGAAGTTCTTGCCATGGAGGGAGTGCAGCGAAGATTCACCAGGCTGATACCTGGGATGGCAGGAATGACGTATGAAGAGAGATTGGGTCGATTAGGCTTATATTCGCTAGAGTTTAGAAGAATGAGAGGGGATCTCATTTAAACTTATAAAATTCTAACAGGACTAGACAGACTAGATGCAGGAAGGCTGTTCCCGATAGCGGGGGAGTCCAGAACCAGGGGTCACAGTCTAAGGATAAGGAGTAAGCCATTTAGGACTGAGATGAGGAGGAATTTCTTCACCCAGAGAGTGGTGAACCTGTGGAATTCTCTACCACAGAAGACAGTTGAGGCCAAGTCATTAAATATATTCAAGAAGGAGTTAGGTATATTTCTTAAGGCTAAGGGGATCAAGGGATATGGGGAGAAAGCAGGGACAGGGTACTGAATTTGGATGATCAGCCATGATCGCATTGAATGGCAGAGCAGGCTCGAGGGGCCGAATGGCCTACTCCTGCTCCTATCTTCTATGTTTCGTCCGGGACTCTGGGCTGGCTGCTCAATCGTAAACAGTGCCCTGCAACATGCTGGAGTCACCTTTCCATACAGGAGTAACTTGGTTGCAATCTCCCATCATATGGTATGTCATCTTGGCTATAAGCTGAACCCAAAGAACCTCAATGCCCGCCCCCCCCCCCCCCCTCTCCCCATAGTCACTCGATGATCATTAGCTTACAAGCACAGCTTTTGCCCTAGCTAGGCTGACAGCAGATACCTGGTTGGGTTAAAACACACTTCCTGAAAATGTTTATTGGAAGTGGTCCTTTAATGAACATGTATTTATCCTGCAACACTTGTGTCTTTGCAGACGTAGCTTGTGCCATAATTTCACCTGATATTAATTTCAGGATTTTCTATTTTGCAGGTTTTATTAAGACAGTTGTTCCGGGCTCATGGTTTTTCCAATGGATCCTGGAGATCTGTTAGCACAATGTTTAAGGTAAGCTATCTGTATAGAGTTCTGCAGTACCTTGCAATAGATTGATTCTTGTAACTTTGCAGTAATGACATCTCATTTTTAATGTAGTGCAGAGATCAGCACATGACAGCTAATCAGGCTACCTTTACAGTACTAAACATAATTTAATAGGACAAACTCAGCATGGTTTCATGAAGGGGAAGTCATGTTTGACAAATTTGCTTGAGTTCTTTGAGGAAGTAACATACAGGGTGGATAAAGGAGAACCAGTGGACGTAGTGTATTTAGACTTCCAAAAGGCATTTGATAAGGTGCCCCACAAAAGATTATTGCTCAAGATAAAAAATCACGGGATTGGGGGTAATATTCTGGCGTGGGTGGAGAATTGGCTATCTAACAGAAGGCAGAGAGTTGGGATAAATGGTTCATTCTCAGACTGGCAATCAGTAACTAGTGGTGTTCCGCAGGGGTCAGTGCTGGGTCCCCAACTCTTTACAATCTATATTAACGATTTGGAGGAGGGGACCGAGTGTAACACATCAAAGTTTGCAGATGATACAAAGATGGGAGGGAAAGTAGTGAGTGAGGACATAAAAAACCTGCAAAGTGACATAGACAGGCTAAGTAAGTGGGCAGAGATTTGGCAGATGGAATACAATACTGGAAAGTGTGAGGTTATGCACTTTGGCAGGAAAAATCATAGAGCAAGTTATTATCTTAATGGCAAGAAACTGGAAAGTACTGTAGTACAAAGGGATCTGGGGGTCCTGGTGCACGAAACTCAAAAAGTTAGTATGCAGGTGCAGCAAGTGATTAAGAAGGCCAATGGAATGTTGGCTTTTATTGCTAGGGGGATAGAATATAAAAACAGGGAGGTATTGCTGCAGTTATACAAGGTATTGGTGAGACCGCACCTGGAATACTGCATACAGTTTTGGTGTCCATACTTAAGAAAAGACATACTTGCTCTCGAGTCAGTACAAAGAAGGTTCACTCGGTTAATCCCGGGAATGAGGGGATGGCCATATGAGGAGAGGTTGAGTAGATTGGGACTCTACTCATTGGAGTTCAGAAGAATGAGAGGCGATCTTATTGAAACATATAAGATTGTGAAGGGGCTTGATCGGGTGGATGCGGTGAGGATGTTCCCAATGATGGGTGAAACTAGAACTAGGGGGCATAATCTTAAAATAAGGGGCTGCTCTTTCAAAACTGAGATGAGGAGAAACTTCTTCACTCAGAGGGTGGTAGGTTTGTGGAATTTGCTGTCCCAGAAAGCTGTGGAAGCTACATCATTAAATAAATTTAAAACAGAAATAGATAGTTTCCTAGAAGTAAAGGGAATTAAGGGTTACGGGGAGCGGGCAGGAAATTGGACATGAGTCTAGGTTCGGAATGGTCATGGCCCTGTGGGTAGTGGAGCAGGCCCAGGGGCCGTGTAGCCTGGTTCTATTCCTACTTGTGTTCTAATTCTGTGTTAGATTTCAGGAGATGGTTTTATTCCTGTTCCTGGCTGGGGTGGAGATCGCCTTTACAGAAGGTAAGTACTGTAGAAAATATAGGGACAGTGAGATCTCCTGGAAGAGTTTCGATCGCCTAGATGGGTCGGAGAGGTATTTCCCAGATTTTTTCTCCCAAATTGGCCACTGGTTTTTTTAAATCTGGTTTTTCGCCTCTTCCGGGAGATCACATGGGTTCGGGTGGGATGGAGAGTGATAGAAGATTTGAGGTTAGGATCAGATCAGCCATGATCTTATTGAATGGTGGAGCAGGCTCGAGGGGCCGATTGGCCTACTCCTGCTCCTATTTCTTATGTTCTTATCCTCCCAATGATTCAACTGGTAAAGGCAACAGATGACTGAGTCTTACAGGGCACGATCCCAAGTTGCATCCCTGGTCTGTGTTGTATTAGATGCTTTCAGCCAGGGCAGCAATGGGGATGCGACAGTTGGCCTCACTGCCCTAGAGTGGCAAGATCAGGGTTCGTGCTCCCGATTACAATCCAGGGCCTCCTGCTGGAGTGTGCTGTGTGTGTATGGGATCAGGCCTGGATGTGCTGGCACCTGTGATTGAATAGCCTGACAACACTCATTGTCTTTACACGCTCATGAAGAATGGTCGTTTGGGTGAGGTTCCCCAGGAAGAGTCAACACCTTTTGGGAGAGGAATAAAACATGGCTGAGAAAGAAAGAAAGCCACAGCAACTATAAAGAATATAGAAAGGAGATTCCAAAGACTAAGATAGTATGAGGGAAAATTTGGCAAAACATAAAGTAAAATAAAAGACTGTTTATAGTCACATTAGCAAGGGGATGTTTAATGTGCTGGTAGGGCTGCCAAAGGATGAAGTGAGGAAATGGCAGCGGTACATATAGGCACTCTGCCTCCGCTTTCACTCAGGATGTGGATATTGAGATGGCAGTATCACCAGAGATGGATGTAGAACAGTTAGAGGAGGTTATTGTTCAGTTGGGGTGTTACAATTGGTCTGAGTACACCTCCAGCATCTTCAGTTCTGTACTATTCTATAGAGGTAAGCAGTCGAGGAATCCAGTAATTCCTCAATTGGTATAGGTGAAGGGTCAAGGATCCATGAAGTACGACACAACCAAAGTTAAGGAGGCAGCAAATCAGGAACGAGTGATTCAGCGATGCTAGGCGTGGTCTTTAGAAGGCTGTAGGAGGAAGTAAGGACTGAGAGGTAAGCGCTGCAGTTTTCACATCCTGGGAAAGAATGAGTTAGAGTAGGAAAACAGTTTAGATCTCAACACAGTGAGGGTTTATGGAAGCAGCAGAGTGTATAGGACAATGTATTTGGAGCTCAAGTGGAATAAAAGGAAATTTCAGAGGAGGGCAATCCATTATAATATTAACAAAAAGGTTGTGAGAGGGAGGTTGGAGTTGAGTACTCAGCAGACAACAAACGCAGCATGCCAGGTATAGTTTGTGTTATACCAGTCACTGCCACCCAGTTGTCTTCAAGAACACAGTATATTAACTAAGACTCTTTCTTTCTCTCCCTTAAACAGGCTGCTGATTTGCAGATCGAGCTTTCTAAACACCCCAGGGAGAAGCCCGACAGCAACAAGCTGGTGTTTGGCAAGTCATTTTCAGACCATATGTTGACAGTAGAATGGAATGCAGAGAAAGGGTGGGACAAACCCCACATCAAACCCCTGCAGAACCTCACGTTGCATCCAGCATCTTCAGTTCTGCACTATTCTATAGAGGTAAGCAGTCTCCTTACAATAGCAGTGAGGTGGCAATATCTCATCTTTCTCCTTGGCACCCTGCAGCCTCTGATATGAACAATGATTCGACAACTTCTAATCTTGTGTACCGCCCTATTTTCCTATTCATTTCTCCCATCCACTTGCCATTCATTCCTTTACGTTTTGGAATGTTTTACAACAACTTGCATTTATATAGCAGCTTTAACGTAGTGAAATGTCCCACGGCGCTTCACAAGAGTGTTCTAAAACAAACATTTGATACTGAGGCACATAAGAACTTAGGACAGATGACCAAAAGTTTGGTCATAGAGGTCGGTTTCAAGGAGCGTATTAAAGGACGAAAGAGAGGTAGAAAGGTGGAGAGGTTTAGGGAGGGAATTCCGGGGCTTAGGGCCCAGGCAGCTGAAGGCACGGCCACCAATGGTGGAGCGATTATAATCAGGGATGCTCAAGAGGCCAGAATTAGAGGAGCGCAGATATCTCGGGGGGTTGTGGGGCTGGAGGAGATTACAGAGAGAGGGAGGGGCGAGGCCAAGGAGGGATTTGAAAACAAGGATGAGAATTTTAAAATTGAGGCGTTACTTAACCGGGAGCCATTGTAGGTCAGCGAGCACAGGGGTGATGGGTGAACGGGACTTGGTGTGTGTTAGGACACAGGCAGCCGAGTTTTGGATGACCTCAAGTTTATGTAAGGTAGAATGTGGGAGGCTGGCCAGGAGTGTGTTGGAATAGTGAAGTCTGGAGGTAACAAGTAATGGATGAGGGTTTCAGCAGCAGATGAGCTGAGGTGGGATGGAGTCGGGCAGTGTTACGTAGGTGGAAATAGGTGGACTTAGTTATACCGCGATATGTGGTCAGAAGCTCATTTCAGGGTTAAATATGACACTAAGGTTGTGAACAGTGTGGTTCAGCCTTAGGCAGATACTAGGGAGAGGGATGGAGTCGGTGACGAGGGAACGGAGTTTGTGGCGGGGACCGAAGACAATGGCTTCGGTTCTCCCAATATTTAGTTGGAGAAAATTTCTGCTCATCCTGTACTGGATGTCGGACAAGCAGTCTGACAATTTAGAGACTGTGGAGGGGTCGAGAGAAGAGGTAGTGAGGTAGAGCTGGGTGTCGTCAGCGTGCATGTGGAAAGTGACGCTGTGTTTTTTAGTCCATTTTCCTTTTCTAATGTCCTTTCACAACCTGAGATGATTTTTATGTATTGTTTAGCAATTTTTCACTTCTTCACAGATTTTATTTTTAATAAAAACATTCATGGGCTATTAGACCTCTTAACTGCTACTTTGTGATAATATAGCCGAGTCTTTATAGCACATTGGGTACGGTAGCATCGGCCTGGACTAATAATCCAGAGACAGGAGTTCAAATCCCACCACGGCAGCTGGGGAATTTAAATTCAGTTAATTAAATAAATCTGGAATTAAAAAGCTGGTGACCATGAAACTACATGATTGTCGAAAAAACCCAACTGGCTCCCTAATGTCCTTTAGGGAAGGAAACCTGCCATCCTTATCCGGTCTGGCCTATATGTGACTCCAGACCCACAACAATGTGGTTGACGCTTAACTGCCCTCTGAAATGGCCCAGCGAGCCACTTGGTTGCACCAAACCGCTACGACAAAGTCAGCACTGTGGGAGCACCTTCACCACACGGACTGCAGCGGTTCAAGGCGGCGACTCACCACCACCTTCTCCAGGGGCAATTGGGGATGGGCAATAAATGCTGGCCTTGCCAGCGACGCCTACATCCCGTGAACGAATAAATAAAAAAAAGCCTGACTCTTTGTAGCATGCCTGACTCTTTATAATGTGGCTGACCCTTATAATTGCTATTTTTAACCCTTAGTATTGGTTTTCAAGAAGTGTCTGCCCCTTTAATTTTAGGGTAAATGAGCTAGCTCACACATCCCCTCAATCCCCAGCAAGCTCACAATGTACAGGTTATGAAACAGCAACACGCTGAACCGATGAGTGCTGCAGCCTGAATCTACTCTGGCAATCCCTCACGTGTAGAATTTCCAATCTTAGCCTGTTGCCTTAATCAGACACCTAGCAGAGACCCAGAGGGAAGGGAAATCAGAGAGACCCATCTCTGGGTCACCTGCTCTCTCAGCCTCAGATACAATGTGGCACAAGGAGACCAGGAAAAGAAGGAAGAGATGATAGAATATGTGCAGGCTATGCATCTGTCAACTTGACTTTTATGATGGTCACTAATAAATCCAAGAAACCTCTTTACCCAGAGAGTGGTGAGAATGTGGAACTTGCTACCACAGGGAGTAGTTGAAGCGAATAGCAGAGATACATTTAAGGGGAAGCTAGATAAACACATGAGGGAGAAAGGAATGGAAGGATAGGGTGAGATGAAGTAGGGTGGGTGGGAGGAGGCTCGTGTGGGGCATAATTGCCAGCATGGACCAGTTGGGCCGAATGGCCTACTTTTGTGCTGTAAATTATATGTAACTGAAGGAACAAGATGATGCGCTATTAATTACTCAAAAGACTGAGGTTAAGCGAGTAACTAACAGGCTTTTATTAACAAGAGAATGAAGGTGTGCCTCGAGTGGTCGACCAGTCCAGAATACAGAGGGACTGTGGAGCAGTCACCTTTATACCTGGACTCGTGGGAGGAGTCAGCCGAGGCACGTACAGACATGTACACAGTGGAATACCAACACCCACACAGGCAGGTATAACAGTGGTTTACCACACAAGAACATGAGTATATAATTTGAAAAGTGCTTGTACTGTCTTTCTTAATATCTGTGTCCATGTTTAATTCTGGCTATAATTCAGAGCGAGAGACAGCAGTCAAATTAGATCATAGGGCAAGAAGAGAGATTCAAGGGATTCAATAATATAAGCCTACGGCTTTCTGATTCCAGCCCATATTTTTTATTAAACACATTAATCCCCTTCTCTTCCAGTAACGAGAGCTTAGTTTGAAGCTGAAGTAAATGTGATCTGGGAGACAGTGTACCTTCTACAGTGCAATTTGTGTTTGCGTTCTGTTAGTTTTAATGACATGATGATATAATGGTTGTAACAGATTCCACTGGAGACACTGCCATCCCATAATCCTTTGTGCACAAATGTCACGTGTTCTCATACGATGCCTCACATTGGCAACAGCTGCCTTAAACCTTTAACACTCGAGCTCCAATTGATATCATTGTTCTAGAGGGCGGTGGAAATGAAGATAAATGCGCTTAATGGGGTGTAGTTAAGTAAAGTATCTTTACATCCTCGGCTGTGGGAGAACCACATGTTAAAGTTGAAGTCATTGGTGAAATGCAGCACATGGTACGATTTGAACTCAATGTTTGTTCTCTGTTCTTTTCACCCAAAAGCTCTTTGAAGGTATGAAGGCTTTCCGTGGCGCAGACAATAAGATTCGGATGTTCCGACCTGATTTGAACATGGAGCGGATGCATCGATCAGCACTCCGGGCATGTCTGCCAGTACGTAGGACACAGGACACTTGGTCACAATCCACACTGAATGCATTAAAGAAAGAAAAAGAAAGATGTGCATTTATTTAGTGCCTGATCTCATCTCTCGGGAACATCTCAAAGTGCTTAGATGCAATGAATCATTTTGAAGTGGAGTGACGGTTATGTTGCTGAATGTGCCAGCCATTTTGCACCATTCAGATTCCACTCCAGGACATACACATATAATTCAATGCAGTGCTAAAGGAGCGCTGCATTGTCAGAGATGTCACTGTTCAAGTGAGATATTAAACTAAGACTTCCAGCTGCTTGTTTGGCTGTCCCAGTTCAATTGCAACATGGGTTAGATACAGAGCAAAAGTTCCATTTATACTGTAATTCTAATGTCAGAAGCACCTCTACCTCACCAGCAGGGTATTTCCATCTCCAGTAGCATCCATCCTTCTGGCCTATCTCTCTCAGACTAGAATTGGTGCTGTGGTCTGGTGTAGTTGTACATGTTCCAAAGCGGCCCCCTTTGTGCATGTCGCCCCTCAGAAACTTAAGACTGTAGAAGTTCTGCATCGCCAGAGTTTCTGAAGAACGCTGACCGCTTGTCTGTATTTTTAGGACTTTGACAAAGAAGAGCTGGTGGAATGTATTCGGAAACTAATCGAAGTTGACAAAGAATGGGTCCCATATTCTGATACCGCGAGTCTCTACATCCGACCCACTTTCATTGGGACAGAGGTACGAGGCCTTTGTTTTCCAGGTTATTGTTATGCAGGTTTTTTTTAACAGATTCGCCTGCCAGTGTTGTGTTTAATCATGCATACACTGAAGGGTAAATCCATACAGAAACAAGTTACTAGCAGATGAACATCGTTTGGGTACCTCTGTCCCACATGATCTTCCTCCAGGGGGCTAGAATCACAGAAATTTCAGTACAGAAAGAGGCCCATTGTCCCTGTGCCAGTGCGAGCTCCACACTGGTGCTACCTGCTCTAATCCCATTTCTCGCTCTTCACTGTACCCTTGAATAATTCTATTCTTTGTCATTTTCTCCCCGTCTTTAAAGTACTCCTTTAAAACCGATCTTTTCAAGCACGCTTTCAGTACGTTATCCGAATTCTCCCACTCGTCTACTTTCTCCTATGTGACACGCCTAGGGACACTTTATTGTGTGAAATGCACTTCACAAATCCAAACTATTGCTTATCCAATTCCCTCTTAAATGTTGTGATTGACTCGGCTTAAGTAGTCAGTTGTGGTAATATATTCCTTTGTGTGAAAGTAACTCCCTCTGACCTTACCCTTTAAGCTTTTAGTACTAACCCTAAATTTATGCTCCTTTGTTACTGATTCACTCACCAGTGCTGTATGGAATCACATGCTATGTACCTTCTCAAACCTTTAACCTTCTCTGCTACACAAATACTGAACTCATTTTTGAAGTCCCCGCCATAATTCTCATCCCTGATATTGTGCTGGTGCGCCTGGTCACCAAGTTGGCTTGCTTTCCCTGTGTGGGGGGGGGGGGGGGTTGTTTTACAGCAAGCAGCACTAGTTAAACATTAGACAAGAAGCTGCAGGGAGTGGAGCACACTTTCACATTACCACATTTACTTTTTTCCCCAGCCTTCCCTTGGGGTGTCTCGAGCTAATCATGCCCTACTCTTTGTTATCATTGGGCCTGTTGGACCCTACTTTGCCACAGGAAGTTTCAACCCTGTCTCATTGCTTGCTGATCCCAAGTTCGTGCGTGCTTGGAAAGGAGGCGTAGGTGACTGCAAAATGGGAGGGTAAGTGAGGGCAAAAAGAATGAAATGCAATTTTAAAAAATAGTTTCTGACGGTATGATGGAGCTCCACGATGGCGATGGTCGTGGTCTAGCAGGTAAGATGCACCCAGTGTGGTGCTGGGCCGTACAGACCCTCCCAGGATTGATTCCCAGTCTCTGCTCCAGCACCCCGTGGCTAGGGAAGGTAAAAGTTAGCCAGGGCTTCCACTGCTGAATGGTGCAATTTGTGGCATCAGGTGAGCACTGAATTTGGCAGCCATAACACTCCTCCATGGTCAAAGAACCTGGCGGCACTCACTCGCTAGGTTTGTATATGGGGAATGGCCACTTGAGGCAAGTGCCTATGCGATCATACCCTAGGAAGTGTTGCTGCTGTCAGGAGAGGAGCACCGTAGAGCTAGCTCTATTTGTGATATCCAGTTACCAACCCAACAACTAAATTCCAAACCTCTCCCAGTGAATGTTTTTCCAGTATAACCAGTGATCTGCAGCCTGTTTGCAGTTCCAGAATGGAAGATTTTTGCTGAAGCTAGATTCCACCTGTGATGAGGAGCATGTGTGACAGCAGTCAGAGGGGAGGGCATCTCCAGGACTAAGTACTTACCCTTAATTGTTAACGTGATTAGGTTTCAAATTAATCTGATTTGCAGGACTGCTGCACAAAGCCCTGTTAGTGCTCTATATGTGGAGTGATCTTTTAATGTGAATCCACCCTCGATCACATTGCGTTTTATGCTCTTTATGTTTTGAATAATTTCTTCACTTGAAGTCATATTGCGTAATATTTGACAGAATTCTCTTCTCACTTCTTCACTACCTAGAAATTACGGTCCCACGATTTATGTTCAGAATGAGGCTCAGAAACAAGGCTGTCAGCAGGTGCTGTGGCTCTACGGAGACGAGCATGAGATCACCGAAGTGGGAACCATGAACCTCTTCATCTATTGGAAGAACGAGCAAGGCGGTACGTGACACTGGCAACTGCAGCACAGCACCTAACTCGTTGGCATTCAAGTGTTAAATTGAGTTACTGTGTCCCATTCTACTAACACAAAATTATTTGTTTTAAACGTTCATAGGATCATAGAAATTTACAGCACGGAAGGAGGCCATTCGGCCCATCGTGTCTGCGCCGGTCGACAAAGAGCTATCCAGCCTAATCCCTGCCTGCTCTTAGTCCGTAGCCTTGTAGGCCACGACATCTCAACTGCACATCCAAGTTCTTTTTGAATGTGGGTGAGAGTTTCTGCCTCTACCACCCTTTCAGGCAGTAAGTTCCAGACCCCCACCACCCTCTGGGTGAAAAAATTTCCCCTCAAATCCCCTCTAAACCTCCGACCAATTACTTGAAATCTATGCCCCCTGGTTGTTGACCCCTCTGCCAAGGGAAATAGGTCCTTCCTATCCACTCTATCTAGGCCCCATATAATTTTATACACCTCAATAAGGTCTCCCCTCAGCCTCCTCTGTTCCAAAGGGAAAACAACCCCAGCCTCTCCAATCATTCCTCATAGCTAAAATTCTCCAGCCCAGGCAACATCCTCGTAAATCTCCTCTGCACCCTCTCTAGTGCAATCACATCCTTCCTGTAATGTGGTGACCAGAACTGCACGCAGTATTCTAGCTGCGGCCTAACTAGTGATTTATACAGTTCAAGCATAACCTCCCTACTCTTATATTCTGTGCCTTGGCTAATAAAGGCAAGTATCCCATATACCTTCTTAACCACCTTATCTACCTGTCCTGCTACCTTCAGGGATCTGTGGACATGCACTCCAAGCTCCCTCTGCACTTCTCAGTGTCCTACCATTTATAGTGTATTCCCTTTCCTTGTTAGCCCTCCCCAAATGCATTACCTCGCCACTTGTCTGGATTGAATTCCATTTACATTATTCTGCCCAGTCCATTGATATCTTCCTGCAGTCTGCAGCTTTCTTCTTCATTATCCACCACACGGCCTGCAAGGTGGGCCTTGGTCTTTCTGACTGTCCTGCACGGTGGGCCTTGGTCTTTCTGACTGTCCTGCACGGTGGGCCTTGGTCTTTCTGACTGTCCTGCACGGTGGGCCTTGGTCTTTCTGACTGTCCTGCACGGTGGGCCTTGGTCTTTCTGACTGTCCTGCACGGTGGGCCTTGGTCTTTCTGACTGTCCTGCACGGTGGGCCTTGGACTTTGACTGTCCTGCACGGTGGGCCTTGGTCTTTCTGACTGTCCTGCACGGTGGGCCTTGGTCTTTCTGACTGTCCTGCACGGTGGGCCTTGGTCTTTCTGACTGTCCTGCACGGTGGGCCTTGGTCTTTCTGACTGTCCTGCACGGTGGGCCTTGGACTTTGACTGTCCTGCACGGTGGGCCTTGGACTTTGACTGTCCTGCACGGTGGGCCTTGGACTTTGACTGTCCTGCACGGTGGGCCTTGGTCTTTCTGACTGTCCTGCACGGTGGGCCTTGGTCTTTCTGACTGTCCTGCAGGGTGGGCCTTGGTCTTTCTGACTGTCCTGCACGGTGGGCCTTGGTCTTTCTGACTGTCCTGCACGGTGGGCCTTGGACTTTGACTGTCCTGCACGGTGGGCCTTGGCCTTTGACTGTCCTGCACGGTGGGCCTTGGTCTTTCTGACTGTCCTGCACGGTGGGCCTTGGTCTTTCTGACTGTCCTGCACGGTGGGCCTTGGCCTTTGACTGTCCAGCACGGTGGGCCTTGGTCTTTGACTGTCCTGCACGGTGGGCCTTGGTCTTTCTGACTGTCCTGCACGGTGGGCCTTGGTCTTTGACTGTCCTGCACGGTGGGCCTTGGTCTTTCTGACTGTCCTGCACGGTGGACCTTGGTCTTTCTGACTGTCCTGCACGGTGGGCCTTGGTCTTTGACTGTCCTGCACGGTGGGCCTTGGTCTTTCTGACTGTCCTGCACGGTGGGCCTTGGTCTTTCTGACTGTCCTGCACGGTGGGCCTTGGTCTTTGACTGTCCTGCACGGTGGGCCTTGGTCTTTGACTGTCCTGCACGGTGGGCCTTGGCCTTTGACTGTCCTGCACAGTGGGCCTTGGTCTTTGACTGTCCTGCACGGTGGGCCTTGGTCTTTCTGATTGTCCAGCACGGTGGGCCTTGGACTTTGACTGTCCTGCACGGTGGGCCTTGGACTTTGACTGTCCTGCACGGTGGGCCTTGGTCTTTCTGACTGTCCTGCACGGTGGGCCTTGGACTTTGACTGTCCTGCACGGTGGGCCTTGGTCTTTGACTGTCCTGCACGGTGGGCCTTGGACTTTGACTGTCCTGCACGGTGGGCCTTGGTCTTTCTGACTGTCCTGCACGGTGGGCCTTGGTCTTTCTGACTGTCCTGCACGGTGGGCCTTGGACTTTGACTGTCCTGCACGGTGGGCCTTGGTCTTTGACTGTCCTGCACGGTAGGCCTTGGCCTTTCTGACTGTCCTGCACGGTGGGCCTTGGCCTTTCACCTGTGCTTCTCAATAATAAACAATAGGTCATAGATTTTAACTGGTGTGTTAGCCAATGAGAGCTCCCTAGCCATTAATCCCAGTTAAGGTGATGGTCAGTGAGAGCTCCCTAGCCATTAATCACAGTTGATTGTTGAATTGATGTTGGCCAGTATTTAGGTTTTTTTTTGCTTGTTAAAGAATTCTACATTTCCTTCTTCAGAGGCGGAGTTGCTCACCCCTCCACTGGATGGTACAATCCTTCCGGGAGTCACCAGGCAGAGTTTGCTGGACCTAGCACGACAGTGGGTATGTTGGCATTGCAGTAATAAATCTTTATTTGATATGTCTTTACTATGATTATATGATATACCCTCATCCGTTTACAGAAAGTTTGGGATTTTTTCAATGATTTTAGTCTATCAGTCTCCCAAGCTAGCCGGTTCTATGTCCTTCTGGAGTGTGCCCCTCTGTCGCATCCTGCCTGAGAAATGGGATAAGGCAGCAGGTGAGTAGAGTGCCCAGCTGCTGCCAGCAGATTCAAAATGTCAATAGGGGGAGTATCTACAACACTAGATTGTTGGTAGAATCACAATATTAATGATTCTGTGAGCAGTGTTTCAGGTCTGTCCTAGATATTCTCTTGGGTTCAGCGTCACCAGTCACTCCTGGAAGCAGACCTCGTATCCTCTACCATCTGCAAACCTTTGCTGCCCAGTATCTAGTTAAACAATAGCGTGATATTGGGGCCATAACAATAAGAGCTCTGTGTATACTGAATACCGTGATCTCACACATGCCCCATGTGTGTTTCTCCTCCTTTTGGAAGACATTTTAGTGAGATGTGGCCAACTGTAAATCAACAAACTGGTTTATTGTACATGAAATGTATGAGTGAACAGCATACAGTTTCACAGCAAAACTTACCTATTTTCAAAATAGTAATAACTGACTTTACAAGTCAGGCACTCACTTGGAAAACAAGATGCTTCTGCCTCTTCACTGTTCCAAACTCAAACCTGCTGTAGACTATTTTTCCTGGCCTTGGAGAGAGGAAACCAAAATCCTAACCCCTGCCCCTCCCTCCGCTCCCTGCAGATGATAAGCTAGCAATTATATTTTTCTGGAGGTGTAACTTAGTGAGGAGGCTTCATTTTTTTGACCCAAGATACAAATTGGTATTTTTCTTATTTGTGGGTGTTGCTGGCAAGTTCGCAGTTATTGCCCATCCCTAGTTGGCCTGAGAAAGTGGTAGTGAGTCTTCTCCATGAACCGTAGCAGCCCTTGAAGTAAGGGTCCTCCCACAATGACATTAGGTAGGGAGTTCCAGGATTTTGATCGTGCCGGTGATGGAACGATTAGTGCAGGTTAATGAGAAGTCACGTGCTGGCCTGCGGTCTCAGCGCTGTTAAACACTGTGCTTCTTTCCAGGGCGAGTTTAAAGTTTCAGAGCGAGGGATGGCAATGCCTGAGCTTATCAAAGGACTGCAGGAGAATCGAGTGAAAGAAGTTTTTGGAGCTGGTACAGCCTGCGTCGTCTGTCCAGTCGATCGGATCCTGTACCAGGGTCAGGTGAGTCCATTAGCAGAATCCCAGGCAATATATTCATTTATATTAAAAAAACACTGAATTTGTGGAAGTTTTTGCAAACAAGCTGAAAGTAACAGCGTGACCAGCAGAACAAGAAACTAAAAATCCAAGCGAGCACCTCATGAAGTGGCAAACACTGAGCTGTCACTCAGCTTGGAGGAGCCCGAGAATCATCAAAGGATTCTAATTTCGACATTTCCATTTCTCCAGGGGACTCCAGATATCCAAAAATAAACAATACTGGGCTAAACTAGATCCCGACCTATACCAGCCCAACCCATGGGGTTTGCAGCAAGCTCCACTTTGTTTTACATGAGAACGTAAGAAATAAGAGCAGGAGTAGGTCATTTGGCCCTTTGAGCCTGCTCCGCCATTCGGTAAGATCATGGTTGATCTTCGACCTCATCTCCACTTTCCTGCACTATCCCCATATCCCTTGATTCCCTTAATATTCAAAAATCTATCATGGAGTCCGTGCCGGCTCTCTGTAGAGCAATCCAGTCAGTCCCATTCCCCCGCTCTATCCCCGTAGCCCTGCAAGTTTATTTCCCTCAAGTGCCTATCCAGTCTCCCCTTGAAAACATTGAGTGTCTCCGCTTCCACCACTTCCGTCGGCAGCGAGTTCCAGGTCCTCACCACTCGCTGCGTAAAAAAGATTTTTCTCACGTACCCCCTGTATCTCTTGCCCAAAACCTTAAATCTGTGTCCCCTAGTCCTTGTACCATCAACTAGTGGGAACAGCCTTTCCCCGTCTAGCCTATCCAAACCCGTCATAATCTTGTACACCTCTATCAAATCACCCCTCAACCTCCTTTGCTCTAATGAAAACAAATCCAGCTTCTCCAACCTGTCCTTGTAGCTAAGATCCCCCATCCCCGGAACCATTCTGGTAAATCTCCTCTGCACCCTCTCAAGGGCCTTCACATCCTTCCTAAAGTGTGGTGACCAGAACTGGACGCAATACTCCAGTTGTGGCCTAACCAGCGCTTTATAAAGGTTCAGCATAACTTCTCTACTTTTCTACTCAATACCTCTATTTATGTAGCTCAAGATCCCATATGCTTTGCTAACCACTCTCTCAATATGTCCTGCCACCTTCAGGGACCTATGCACATTAACTCCCAGGTCCCTCTGTCCCTGCACACTCTTTAAAACTGTGCCATTAAGTGTATATTGCCTCTTCCTGTTCCTTCTGCCAAAATGCATCATCTCACACTTCTCTGTATTAAATTCCATCTGCCCATTCTGCTAGCCTTTCTATGTCCTGTTGCAGTCGATTGGTATCATCCTCACTGTTTGCCACACTCCCAAGTTTGGTGACATTGGCAAATTTAGAAATTCTACTCTGTATTCCAATATCCAGGTCATTTATATATGTCAAAAAAAGCAGTGGCCCCAGCACTGACCCTTGGGGAACACCACTGTCTACCATCCTCCAGTCTGAAAAACAGCCATTTACCACAACTCGCTGTTTTCTGTCCTTAAGCCAATTCCTTATCCAAGCTGCCACTGACCCACCTATTCCATGAGCCTCAATTTTGTAAACCAGCCTTCTATGTGGTACTTTGTCAAACGCCTTCCTAAAATCCATGTAGACAACATCCATTGCATTCCCTTCATCAATCCTCCCTGTTACTTCATTAAAAAATTCAATTAGATTAGTCAAACATGATCTGCCTTTTACAAAGCTCTCCTTAATTAGCTTAAACCTCTCCAAGTGCCTGTTAATTTTTTCCTTGATTATTGTTTCTAAAACTTTACCCACCACTGATGTTAAACTGACCGGCCTGTAGTTACTAGGATTGTTCTTGAACCCTTTCTTGAACAATAGTGTCACACGGTGGCATAGTGGTTAGCACTGTTGCCTCACAGCGCCAGGGACCCGGGTTCAAATCCGGCCTCGGGTGACTGTCTGTGTGGAGTTTGCACATTCTCCCCGTGTTTGCGTGGGTTTTCTCCGGGTGCTCCGGTTTCCTCCCACAGTCCAAAGATGTGCGGGTTAGGTTGATTGGCCATGATAAAAATTGGCCCTTAGTGTTAGGGGGATTAAATACGTGGGGTTACAGGGTTACGGGGATAGGGCTTGGGTGGGATGGCTGTCGGTGTAGGGACCGGGTGCTAGGGTTTGGATGATCAGCCATGATCTCGTTGAATGGCCTACTCCTGCTCCTATCTTCTATGTTTCTATTTACCACTTTCCAATCCTCCGGTACCTCCCCCGCATCTAGGGAAGATTGGAAAATTATGGCAAGCCCTTCCGCTATCTCCTCCCCCAATTCCCTTAACAACCTGGGATGTAAGCCATCTGGACCAGGCGACTTGTCCGCTCTAAGCATACCCAGTCTTTCTAGTACATCCTGTCCATCAATTTTCACCCCTTCCATTGCTTCTGCCTTTTCCACTTCTACTGATATTTTGTCAGCATCCACCTCCTTCGTAAACACCGATACAAAGTACTCATTGAGTATTCTAGCCTTGCCCCGCGCCTCTAAGCATATATCACCTTCTTTGTCCCTAATGGGCCCCTCCCCGCCTCTTACTACCCGCTTACTGTGTACATGCCGGTAGAAGATTTTTGGGTTCCCTTTTATGTTAACCGCCATTCTACTCTCATATTCTCTCTTTGCCCATCTTATTTTCATCTTCACTTCATCTCTCAACTTATTGTATTTGGTCTGGTTCTCCCTTGAAGAATTCACCTGACATTCATCATGCACCCTCTTTTTTGTTTCATCATCTTCTCTATCTCCCTCGTCATCCAAGGAGCCCTTGCTTTGGTTCCCTTACCCTTCCCTCTTGTTGGAATGTACCTAGCCTGTACTTGGAACATCTCCTCCTTAAAGATCACCCATTGTTCTGTTAGAGTTTTTCCTGTCAGTCTTTGGTTCTATTTTACCCTGGCTAGATCCTTTCGCATCCCATTGAAGTTAGCCCTATTCCAGTTTAGAAGTTCCACTCTAGATTGTTCCTTGCTCCTCTCCATTGCTAATCTAAATCTTATGATACGATGATCACTCGTACCCAAGTGTTCTCCCACAGACACTTGGTCGATCTCTGTCTTGAATATACTCAACGACTGAGCCTCCACAACCCTCTGGGGTAGAGAAATCCAAAGATTCACCACCCTCTGAGTGAAGAAATTTCTCTTCATCTCAGTCCTAAATAGCCGACCCCTTATTCTGAGACTGTGACCCCTGGTTCTAGACTCCCCAGCCAGGGGACACATCCTCCCTGCATCTACCCTGTCAAGCCCTGTAAGAATTTTGTATGTTTCCCAGGTGCTGATGAGAGGCTTGATGGAGGGGATCTCACACTCTCATTCCTCCATTTCAATTTCCCCCCTGAACTGGATGTAGTATCTCAAAGGTAATAGCACGACTGCATGATCGAGCTGAAGTTTTGACCCCATGATTCATGGCTCAACTGCGCGAGGGACCCGAGATGCTGCCTTCATGTTTCACAGCTAGTGTGTATGCGGGAACCAACGGGACTGCTCAAATGAATCAGTTTGAAGGGAGCAGAAT
The DNA here is from genome assembly GCF_052327205.1 of Somniosus microcephalus. Classification (NCBI taxonomy): domain Eukaryota; kingdom Metazoa; phylum Chordata; class Chondrichthyes; order Squaliformes; family Somniosidae; genus Somniosus; species Somniosus microcephalus. The sequence goes on from NC_141014.1 coordinate 43,245,151, forward strand.
TAACACCTGTACACATCAGAGGTCGAGTGCGAGAGAGAGCTGAGGTACCGCAGGCATGGATCACAGTGACTCTCATAAATTGTACCTGGCATGTACCAAGGATTTGTGTAATTTAAACAGTGGAAGCTGCAGAATATGTTCTCCGGTGAAGTGAAAATCTCACATTAATAGCAAAAGGGGGCAGTGTTGTTTAGTGGTCGTTGAGCTAAAGGTGCTTCGGCATCCCATGTTCTTGGCTCCTTCACTCTCAGATTCAGTAACCGTGACATCATTAGCACATGCTGTTTGGAAAAGAATCACAGAACCGAACATGGGCTCGAGGTCAAAGACTCACATCATAGAACATGGGCTAAAGTTAAAAACATCATCATGCTATGCAGCAGCTTTATTTTTAATGTATGTTAATGGCAGAATGCTGTAGTTAAAGCAATTCTTTAATTCACTTTTTCCTCTTCAGAACCATCACATTCCCACCATGGAGAATGGCCCAGAGCTAGCTAAACGGTTCCTGAAAGAACTGACTGATATTCAGGTAGGAATTCAGGGTATTGAAGCACCCAATATGATTATCCTTGTAATATGTCCTGCTGACTCTTGCAAGGTGAAGGTGATGACAGCAGACACCTTCATACCTGCTCCTGGGTAGAGTTCAAGTGAAGAGTGTCTCTTCCCATTATACAGGACTATGTCTTATAAAGTCTTCCCTCAAAGGGGCGGCAAAGATCAGGGCATGTTTTATTTGAAGTATTCATTCTATATTCTAAAAAATATCTTCAGAAAAATTATCCCTGATGTTATTATAGAAATCTCAACTGTTTACTTTGCCCCGAGATCGGCCAGCTCGTCTCCGTGATGCCACTGTCTGGAAGGTGTTCTAGAGCAGCTGCATTTATCACAATGACAGTTGACTTTGAAGCAGCCTGGAATCGACTCTTGCTGCTTGTACTGTTGCACTGGTGCCAGTTTCCCTACGGTACTTTGCCCAAGTGGGCGTTCTTCATGCAGGAGTCTAGGCCGTGTCGGTGAACTCCGGAAAACAGCCTAGCCAAACCGGATCCTGTCCTCGTCCAACATTGTCGTGTACACTTGCCAGCAAAAGTGACTAGACAGTGCTCGGGGATGAGAACCCTGGCTTTCTGTGACCTTGCCAATTGTGACACTCCAGCTGTTGCCCTGGCATAGACCAGAGATGCAACCTGGGAGGCTCCTGGTCTGTACCGCTCAGGAGAACACTGAAAAAGGGAAAGATTTCAATCCACTGCAATCCTTTACCTGGACTTACTGTGTGTTTCTCTGCTGTCACCATTGTAACTGAGGAGAGTTATGGGGAGGGGGATTGACGATATAGTACATGATAAAATATATCATTATATTCTAATTTCAGTATGGCCGGACATCCAGCGACTGGACGCACCTAGTCATCTAAGCAATGGAAATCTGCTTCCCATTCCGCACAGCTCTGAGCCAGAGGGCCATCTCGGTGTCTCGCTTTGCAGTAGGAATACTTGTGATCCTTTGCATTGCTTTTGGACAAAATATCTCAGACATTCATTAATCTTATATGATTATAGATTTAGTCAAAAACTTGGATTCGGTGATGTTGTCTTTTTTAGATTCTTTGGTCTGACTAAATATATATTACTAATTGTTTATTTTGCTGCTCTCTATGGAATATTAAATTCTAATTTATATCAGTGACTACACAAAGGTTCTAAGTACCTACACTGCTTGAAGTTAGTGACCCAGTGAACTGAGAAGCTCTGCACTCCAGACATCAGAAGAAATCAATCGTGCTGGAAGAACTGAGAAGTGTTTGCCCCTATGCACCCTTCGCTCCTGTCTGTCATTTACAATATCAAAAATTAAAACGGGAACTGCTGGGAACTTGCAGCAGATCTGTCGGTGCCTGGAACAGGAAAGACAACGGTTTGGATCTACACTGTCAGAACTGATCTCAGCACCATAAGTTAATATGGCCTTTCTCTTTCAGCCACAGATCAACCTGCTGTGCATTTTCTGTATTTTTGGAACAGAATTCAGTTTCTCATTTTAGTTCTCATAGACTACATCAGCTGCAGGCTTCAGTGTCTCTCGGCTCACTGAGAGTCGGGCTCACTGACTGCAGGCTGCTGAGTCCGCTGCGCTGGGTCAGTGGCATAGTGGTTAGCACTGTTGCCTCACAGCGCCAGGGACCCGGGTTCGAATTCGGCCTCGGGCGACTGTCTGTGTGGAGTTTGCACATTCTCCCCGTGTTTGCGTGGGTTTTCTCCGGGTGCTCCGGTTTCCTCCCACAGTCCAAAGATGTGCGGGTTAGGTTGATTGGCTATGATAAATTGACCCTTAGTGTTAGGGGGATTAAATACATGGGGTTACGGGGATAGGGTGGGATATGTGTTGATGTAGGGGTTACGGGGATCGGGTGGGATATGTGTCGGTGCAGGCTCGATGGGCCGAAATGGCCTCTATCTGCACTGTGGGGTTTCTGTGATTTCTGTGAATGCAGCCTGCTAAAGTCCCCTGAGAATAGGAACATCTTTGCCAGTCGATCATACTGACATCGTTGTTTCCATCAGCACATTCCTTATGCTTATATTCATAATGGCTGCTTGGATGGCACAAAGCTGCTGGTGTTTGCACTGGCCAGTATAAAACAGGAGCATCTCAAAACTGTGTTTAATGAACAATGCAAATGATGCACTAATCAATGACAGCTTCTTAAATTTATGACCTTACCTGTATTGCTATGTTCCTCAGCAAGTCAGTAACATATTTGCAAGTCTCTGCTTGTGCCTTGCTGATAGAAGTTCAAGGTACATAGAAGCAGATGGACACTACCATCCTGCATTTTTTTCATTCTTTTGTGTTTTTTTCCTCTCAAAACTCTCCTTCTAGACGTGTCTGGCCTCCACGCTGTGCCTACCCCTAATAGCAGGTTAAGGCCACAGCCTGGGGAAAAATCTTATGCTGCTGTTCTGTGCTGCAGTGCAGTGACTGAGTTCCCAGGGACAGAGTGTCGAGGTAAGAAAAAAACACAAACTCTGAGAGTTCTTAGCTAGTCGATCAGCGCCTGAAAGAGGCCAACAAGTAAATGATGAGGATGGAGGTGTTTCATTAGTTCAACATGAAGAGTCTTCCCCCCCCCCCCCCCCCCCAAATCGATAATCTGGCTTTTCTCTTTCAGATGCTGATTGTTGCTGTATATTAGCATTTTCAGTTTGTTTTCCATGGTAGTTTTATGCTCTGATATCATCCACTGTTCATGAATAATAGGACTGTGAAGGTCACAGAACCTGATCCAGGAGAGGTAGAAGTTATTGAGAGTGGAATCGGTACGGTTTCACAATCTCCAGTGGGTATTAGGCAAATAATATAACGTAGCTGGCTCCTTCCACAAACCCTGTACCATTTAAACCTAATTAGATTGAATATCTTGGACTACTCTTCCTTGCCTCTTTCTGTGATAGTTACCTTTGTTAACTGACCTTGCATATTTTGTTTTGTGGTTCATGAAGTCTCTTATCTGTGGGTATTTTGTGTGTGCAAAACAGTTGATTTAGCAAGTGAGAATTTACATTCTAAGTGAACTTCAGAAGTATGTTTGTGGCCATGTGTGTATCTGCATGTCATGGTGTGGCCATGTGTGTATCTGCATGTCTTGGTGTGGTCATGTGTGTATCTGCATGTCATGGTGTGGTCATGTGTGTATCTGCGTGTCATGGTGTGGCCCTGTGTGTATCTGCGTGTCATGGTGTGGCCCTGTGTGTATCTGCATGTCTTAGTGTGATCATGAGTTTATTACATTTCTTAGCATGCCCACGTGTGTACCGGCGTGTTTGTGCCCACGTGCGTACCTGTGTCCATGTGTGCGCATATCCATGTGTTTATCCACATGCATGCACGCATGTCCACATGTTTTGTATATTTACGCTTGCGTGTATATATGTAAACAGTGTCTCAGTAATGATGCTAACAAGATTGATAAACTGCATTTAAATAAGCTGGTATGCCCTGCACTGCATTTCAATTTAAAATCCTGGATGTGGGGGCCTGTAGGTTTAACCACTTGAACTGGTCTCTGTCTTTGGGAACAACTGAGATTGTGCTCTAGTCTTAGCTGGGTTGACGTAGAAAGGTTTGGAATTGAAAAGGTTCCTTTAACGTTTGACTGGGTCAACTCCAAAATAACTGTCCCAGTTATGCCATCCAACAACTTTTTAAACCCACCCCTTAGCCAAGCTATGCAATCTTCAACACTACCTACCTGAATGATAACTGTAGGGAGGCTGCAGTGGATCAGTCCCTGACAAACACTTTATTTCACCTTCTGCACCCCACCGCCCCCCAAACACTGACATTTATGTCTTCCATTTTATCCAGAACAAAGTTATTCTGCATTAGCTGCTGGCTTAGTGCTTCTGGAGTAGAGAGTTTGAACCTGAGGCTTGCTGACATCCTCAGTGAGCACATTCTACCTTTCTGCACTTCTCAACTCAGTCACTAGATGGAGCATGGCACTTTCCATAGCTTGGAGTGGGGTGAGGTGAGGGAGGGGATGGAGCAGCAGCGAAGACACGCCAGCCAGCCCTCTCTGCTCACTGGTGATGGGAGCGGCTGTGGGGAGACGGAGAAGGGAGAAGCGCAAACAAAAGCTGTTTTGAGGCGTTCGTGTGAGCGTCGGGCCTTGAACCCAGTAATCCAAATGTAGCTGTTGGAAGGGAAAGGCAAATAATAATAATAATTCAACTTTATTGTCATTGCACAAGTACATGAACAACGAAATGTGATCTTGCAAGCTCCCATGACTGGGAGAAGCAAAGCCGCTGCGTCAGTGCGCGCCGCCATTCCATTTAACAACACAAAAGAAACTGATGACGAATCTTTTTGCTTCCTGCCCATAGTTCTGTAATGATGAAGGAGCAACACTGCTCAGGCCCATCCAGCGCTTGCTCCTCACATTCTGCCTTTTAATACTAATTCGAGTGGACAGATGTATCATGCAGTAAAACTCCCCAGTGATTTTAATCATCTTATGCTCTTTTCAAACCAGAAGTTACTGAAATCATTTTACCCTAAGGTAGTTTTTAAATGGTCATGCTTTTAATATACTCTGATTTCTTGACAGGAAAAATCTGTTGTCCAGATTTACTGTGTACTGCTAGATGTGTGTGTGTGTGTGTAGATATTAGAGATAACAAAGAGAAAACTCAAACACATAAAATGCTGTAAATACACGGTGGGTCCGTGAGCACGGAGTGAGGACAGGTTACTGCCTCCGGTGTGACAAATGACCCTCTTGAACCGCGAAGCTGTGTCGGCTTTACCTGACTGCCCTGCGATGCATTTTCTAGTTTTAACATAGAAACATAGAAGATAGGAGCAGGAGTAGGCCATTCGGCCCCTCGAGCCTGCTCCGCCATTCAATGCAATCATGGCTGATCATCCAAATTCAGTACCCTGTCCCTGCCTTCTCCCCATATCCCTTGATCCCTTTAGCCTTAAGAAATATATTTAACTCCTTCTTGAATATATTTAATGAATTGGCCTCAACTGCCTTGTGTGGTAAAGAATTCCGCAGGTTCACCACTCTCTGGGTGAAGAAATTCCTCCTTATCTCAGTCCTAAATGGCTTACCCCTTATCCTTAGACTGTGACCCCTGGTTCTGGACGCCCCCGCCATCGGGAACAGCCTTCCTGCATCTAGTCTGTCTAGTCCTAGTGGAATTTTAAGTTTCAATGAGATCCCCTCTCATTCTTCTAAACTCTAGCGAATATAAGCCTAATCGGCCCAATCTCTCTTCATACGTCATTCCTGCCATCCCAGGTATCGGCGCAAGTGTGAAAGGTCAAAGGGTGGAAGCTTTGCAAAACAAGGCATCATTGCAGATGATGATGTGACACGTGCTGCAGTCACAAACTACCTCTGCGGGTTATTGAATGTGGGTCACAGACCCCGCTGTACAGGTTTTATAAAGGAGAAGCTCCAGCTTTAAAAAAGATTTTAAAATCATTTTTCGGCTAAAATTGGTAAGTGGGTAAGAAAATTATACTTTTTAAAGGAAGATTGGAGTGGGGAGGGGTGCTGGGGGTGGGTTAGTGTGGGGAGGGGGGGGTTGTGTGTGTGGGATGGATGCTGTGGGTGGGTTAGAGCAGGGAGGGGCGCTGGGAGTGCGGGGAGGGGTGCGCTGGAAGTGGGGGAGTGTGTATGTGGGGAGGGGCGCTGGGAGTGGCACTGGGAGTGGGGGAGGGGCGCGGGGAGGGGCGCTGGGAGTGGGGGGAGGAGTGCGGGGAGGGGCGCTGGAAGTGGGGGGGGGTGTATGTGGGGAGGGGCGCGGGGAGTGGCACTGGGAGTGGGGGGAGGAGTGCGGGGAGGGGTGCGCTGGAAGTGGGGGGGGTGTGTATGTGGGGAGGGGCGCGGGGAGTGGCACTGGGAGTGGGGGGAGGAGTGCGGGGAGGGGTGCGCTGGAAGTGGGGGGGGGTGTATGTGGGGAGGGGTGCGGGGAGTGGGGGAGGGGTGCGGGGAGTGGGGGGAGGAGTGCGGGGAGGGGCGCTGGGAGTGGGGGTGTGTGTATGTGGGGAGGGGCGCTGGGAGGGGTGCAGGGAGTGGCACTGGGAGTGGGGGAGGGGCGCTGGGAGGGGTGCGGGGAGTGGCACTGGGAGTGGGTGGAGGAGTGCGGGGAGGGGCGCTGGGAGTGGGGGGCTGTGTATGTGGGGAGGGGCGCTGGGAGCGGGGGAGGGGCGCTGGGAGTGGGGGGAGGAGTGCGGGGAGGGGTGCTGGGAGTGGGGGGAGGAGTGCGGGGAGGGGCGCTGGGAGTGGGGGGGTGTGTATGTGGGGAGGGGCGCTGGGAGTGGGGGAGGGGTGCGGGGAGTGGCACTGGGAGTGGGGGAGGGGCGCTGGGAGTGGGGGTGTGTGTATGTGGGGAGGGGTGCGGGGGGGGTGCTGGGAGTGGGGGGAGGGGTACGGGGAAGGGCGCTGGGTGTGGGGGGGTGTATGGGGAGTGGGGAAGGGGTGCTGGGAGTGCGGGGGGACGCTGGGAGTGGGGGTGTGTGTATGTGGGGATGGGGCGCGGGGAGGGGTGCTGGGAGTGCGGGGAGGAGTGCGGGGAGGGGCGCTGGGAGTGGGGGTGTGTGTATGTGGGGAGGGGCGCTGGGAGTGGGGGAGGGGTGCGGGGAGGGGCGCTGGGAGTGGGGGAGGAGTGCGGGGAGGGACGCTGGGAGTGGGGGTGTGTGTATGTGGGAATGGGGCGCGGGGAGGGGTGCTGGGAGTGCGGGGGGACGCTGGGAGTGGGGGTGTGTGTATGTGGGGATGGGGCGCGGGGAGGGGTGCTGGGAGTGCGGGGGGACGCTGGGAGTGGGGGGGTGTGTATGTGGGGAGGGGCGCGGAGTGTGGCGAGTGGTGCTATGTGGAGAGGTTTAGTGTATGGGTGAGGTTTTGTATATGGCGGTGTACTGTAGGGAAAGCTCGTGTCACTGGACTTGTTACTGGGTACAGGGCAGTTTTATATTTGAATCCAGGAGAGAAAAAGCAGGTTGTTTCTATTGCCCATTCCTGTCAAATTGCCATAGTTTGGAGGGGTAGAATTCAGGTCAGGCATTGCAGCTGACTGTCAGCCTGGGTCTCGCCTGCCCTTTGCTGCTATGCTCAGTGGCACTGTTTAATGTTAAAACATCCAATTAAAATGGGACATTTGAGCGGTGTGCTGATTGCCCTCTGGCCAGTGCTTGTTGGTGGGCCTCATGGCTAATACCAGGTGACTGAAATTCAAGGTCGCTGCCTGATGCCCGTTCTCCTGTGGGATGCAGGCAAGGATCTTTGTTCCAGATTTTCCTACCCGTGGATTTGTTCTTTACAGTGGCTTTTACAGTGCTCTTCCTCTTCATGAATGCACGGTTTGTTTCAGTACCTATCATTCATGATACATAGTTTACAAAATGAAATGTGTTGCTGTAATTGCAGCTCTGTGGAGTAGATAGAATGACAGGCTGCTGTTAGATTGGAGCTGCTCATTGTAGCCACGCCTGAACAGCTGACTGACAGCTCTAAATGTCGACATAACATTACTATTTCAGTAAATACAAAGACCCCCATCTCCAGAAATTGGGTTACTTTGGGAGCTTGATTAGAAAGGCAGCTATTTATAAGTTATCCAGCTTCCAGTAAAATCCGTCACAGCTTCACCTTGTGTTTTGCTAGTTTCTCATAAGTCGCCAACTTGTCTTTCTACTTGGTGTGACTGGAAGTATACATGTGTCTGCGAGTATACCTGTATGCCACCGTGTACGTGTGTCTGAGAATATGTATGCTTGCTTTGAGTTTTACCTTTGACTCCCACGTGCTGAGATGTGCTGCTTATAAATCTGCCATTCACTTTGTGAAAATTGCCACTTGCACTTGTATCATTATCACATCGCCACACACCTTTGTTTAATCAGAAATAAAACCATAAAAATAAACGGTGTTTTGTGTTTTTATACTAAAAGACTTGGTTTAGGAAATCTGCATAGGTTGTCTACACCCGGGTACAGGGGTACACCCGGGTACAGGGGTACACCCGGGTACAGGGGTACACCCGGGTACAGGGGTACACCCGGGTACAGGGGTACACCGGGGTACAGGCGTACACCCGGGAACAGGGGTACACCCGGGAACAGGCGTACACCCGGGTACAGGGGTACACCCGTCTACAGATGTACACCCGGGTACAGGGGTACACCCGGGTACAGGGGTACACCCGGCAACAGGGGTACACCCGGGTACAGGGGTACACCCGGGTACAGGGGTACACCCGGGTACAGGGGTACACCCGGGTACAGGGGTACACCCGGGTACAGGGGTACACCCGGGTACAGGGGTACACCCGGGTACAGGCGTACACCCGGCAACAGGGGTACACCCGGCAACAGGGGTACACCCGGCTACAGGCGTACACCCGGCAACAGGGGTACACCCGGGTACAGGCGTACACCCGGGTACAGGGGTACACCCGTCTACAGGCGTACACCCGGGTACAGGGGTACACCCGGGTACAGGCGTACACCCGTCTACAGACGTACACCCGGGAGCAGGCGTACACCCGGGTGTACACCCGGGTGCAGGCGTACACCCGGGTGCAGGCGTACACCCGGCAACAGGGGTACACCCGGGAACAGGGGTACAGGCGTACACCCGGGTACAGGGGTACACCCGTCTACAGGCGTACACCCGGGTACAGACGTACACCCGGGAACAGGGGTACACCGGGTACAGGCGTACACCCGGGAACAGGCGTACACCCGGGAACAGGGGTACACCCGGGTACAGGGGTACACCCGGGTACAGGGGTACACCCGGGTACAGGGGTACACCCGGGAACAGGGGTACACCCGGGTACAGGGGTACACCGGGGTACAGGCGTACACCCGGGAACAGGGGTACACCCGGGAACAGGCGTACACCCGGGTACAGGGGTACACCCGTCTACAGATGTACACCCGGGAACAGGGGTACACCCGGGTACAGGGGTACACCCGTCTACAGACGTACACCCGGGTACAGGCGTACACCCGGCAACAGGGGTACACCCGGGTACAGGGGTACACCCGGGTACAGGGGTACACCCGGGTACAGGGGTACACCCGGATACAGGGGTACACCCGGGTACAGGCGTACACCCGTCTACAGGGGTACACCCGTCTACAGGCGTACACCCGGGAACAGGGGTACACCCGGGTACAGGGGTACACCCGGGTACAGGCGTACACCCGGGTACAGGGGTACACCCGTCTACAGATGTACACCCGGGTACAGGGGTACACCCGGGTACAGGGGTACACCCGGCTACAGGCGTACACCCGGGTACAGGGGTACACCCGTCTACAGATGTACACCCGGGTACAGGGGTACACCCGGGTACAGGCGTACACCCGGGTACAGGGGTACACCCGTCTACAGGCGTACACCCGGGAACAGGGGTACACCCGGGAACAGGGGTACACCCGGGTACAGGCGTACACCCGGGTACAGGGGTACACCCGTCTACAGATGTACACCCGGCAACAGGGGTACACCCGGCTACAGGCGTACACCCGGCAACAGGGGTACACCCGGCTACAGGCGTACACCCGGCAACAGGGGTACACCCGGGTACAGGCGTACACCCGGGTACAGGGGTACACCCGTCTACAGGCGTACACCCGGGTACAGGCGTACACCCGTCTACAGACGTACACCCGGGAACAGGCGTACACCCGGGAACAGGCGTACACCCGGGTACAGGGGTACAGGCGTACACCCGGGTACAGGGGTACACCCGTCTACAGGCGTACACCCGGGAACAGGCGTACACCCGGGAACAGGCGTACACCCGGGAACAGGGGTACACCCGGGAACAGGGGTACACCCGGGTACAGGCGTACACCCGGGTACAGGGGTACACCCGTCTACAGGCGTACACCCGGGTACAGGCGTACACCCGTCTACAGGCGTACACCCGTCTACAGGCGTACACCCGTCTACAGACGTACACCCGGGTACAGGGGTACACCCGGGTACAGGGGTACACCCGGGTACAGGGGTACACCCGGGTACAGGGGTACACCCGGGAACAGGGCTACACCCGGGAACAGGGGTACACCCGGGTACAGGGGTACACCCGTCTACAGGCGTACACCCGGGTACAGGGGTACACCCGTCTACAGACGTACACCCGGGTACAGGGGTACACTCGGGTACAGGCGTACACTCGGGTACAGGCGTACACCCGGGTACTGGGGTACACCCGGGTACAGGGGTACACCCGTTTACAGACGTACACCCGGGTACAGGGGTACACCCGGGTACAGGGGTACACCCGGGTACAGGCGTACACTAAAATAGTGTCACCGTAGCCAGGCCTGTGGCTAGTGAACTATTTCTATTGGGCAACACTGAACTTTGGGTACAGGCGTGTACCTACCTACACCGGCTATTTTCACCCAACTATGACTGTGGGTGCGTGAAGGCAAAAGAAAATTTGGTGTAAGTTTCTGATGGCGGGGTCAGGGAGCCAATGCATGGACATTGTTCACCCTCAGTCCCAACTACAGAAGTGCTAAATACACCTTTAGTAACACACTGAGCCTTTATACATAATCATTCAGTGCAAAGTTCACTAACAGAACTTTTCAGCTCTGCCTTCTCGTAGATATTTTCTAGCACAGTATTGTACCTGATTGCCTTTGTATCTCTGGTAATAAATGCTCTTGCTGCATGTGAAGGAAGCATTGTCTGCACTAGGCCAACTTTGGGTTTTCTGCCTGTTGCAGCTGGGATTTTCCGGTTACTCTTGATCTCTGGCAGGTACTTTCTAGCCCTGGGATCCTTTACATACAGGATATGGGCTCTTCAGCTTCTGACAGTTTCTGTAGCCCTTCCATCGATCTCAAATACTGGACAGCTGGGACGCAAATGGAAGGAAGTACTTAAGGGGATGTTTTCCCTCATTCACACAGATTGAACATCTGCCTGCCCAGATCCATTGAAAATTCAGTGGTGGGCTGGAAAATCTATACCTAGCTTTGTTTCGGTTTCCCACAGCCCTGCACTAGATTAGTCTGGTTCAGATTGTATCCCATTCTGGCCACTGCTATACTGCCATAAAATAATTTAGGCAGAAACTTTTCTATTAATTTTTAATAAGCCCTTAACATTAAAAAAGTGTTGGCATAGGGCCAGCCGATTAACATGTTACACTTGTTTGTTCCCACAGCAACTTTAAACTAAATGGTATAATTTTAAAGGGGGTGAAAGCACAGAGATCTGGGGGTGTATGTACACAAGTACCTGAAGGTGGCAGGACAAGTTGAGAAGGCTGTTAAAGCATACTGGATCCTGGGCTTTATAAACATACTGGATCCTGGGCTTTATAAACATACTGGATCCTGGGCTTTATAAACATACTGGATCCTGGGCTTTATAAACATACTGGATCCTGGGCTTTATAAACATACTGGATCCTGGGCTTTATAAACATACTGGATCCTGGGCTTTATAAACATACTGGATCCTGGGCTTTATAAACATACTGGATCCTGGGCTTTATAAGCATACTGGATCCTGGGCTTTATAAACATACTGGATCCTGGGCTTTATAAACATACTGGATCCTGGGCTTTATAAGCATACTGGATCCTGGGCTTTATAAACATACTGGATCCTGGGCTTTATAAGCATACTGGATCCTGGGCTTTATAAACATACTGGATCCTGGGCTTTATAAGCATACTGGATCCTGGGCTTTATAAACATACTGGATCCTGGGCTTTATAAACATACTGGATCCTGGGCTTTATAAACATACTGGATCCTGGGCTTTATAAACATACTGGATCCTGGGCTTTATAAGCATACTGGATCCTGGGCTTTATAAACATACTGGATCCTGGGCTTTATAAGCATACTGGATCCTGGGCTTTATAAGCATACTGGATCCTGGGCTTTATAAGCATACTGGATCCTGGGCTTTATAAGCATACTGGATCCTGGGCTTTATAAACATACTGGATCCTGGGCTTTATAAACATACTGGATCCTGGGTTTTATAAACATACTGGATCCTGGGTTTTATAAACATACTGGATCCTGGGCTTTATAAGCATACTGGATCCTGGGCTTTATAAACATACTGGATCCTGGGCTTTATAAGCATATACTGGATCCTGGGCTTTATAAGCATACTGGATCCTGGGCTTTATAAACATACTGGATCCTGGGCTTTATAAACATACTGGATCCTGGGCTTTATAAGCATACTGGATCCTGGGCTTTATAAGCATACTGGATCCTGGGCTTTATAAATAGTCAGAGAGTACAAAAGCAAGGAAGCATTGGTTAGGGCCCTTGTATTGTGGCCTGTGAAGCAGGTGGAGGATGGTGACAAACTTTTGAGGGCAGCCGAATTTGAGGAGGACACTCCATAATCCCTCACGGTTGACAGTGTCGAAGGCCTTTGTGAGATCAAAGAAGGCCATGTACAGCGGTTGGTGCTGTTCCCTGCATTTCTATTGTAATTGTCATGCGGTGAAGATCATGTCCATTGTGCCCCTTAGTGGGCGGAATCCGCATTGCGACTCTGGGAGGAGCTCTTCGGCCACTGGGAGAAGGCGATTGAGGAGGATCCTTGCGATGACTTTCCCTGTGGCAGACAGCAGGGAAATTCCTCTGTAATTACCGCAATCAGATTTGTCACCTTTCTTGAAGATGGTCACAATTACGGCATCTCTGAGATCCCCTGGCATGCTCTCCTCCTCCCAGATAAGAGAAATTAGTTCATGAATTCGTGCCAGTAGTGCTTCTCAGCCATGCTTTAGTGCCTCGGCGGGGATTCCATCTGCTCCTGAGGCCTTGTTCTTCAGTTGTCGGATGGCCTTTTCAACCTCATGCCGGGCTGGGGTTATGCTGAGATGGTGGCGGGTATCATGCTGTGGGATGGAGTTGAGGACACTCGCTTGATTCACGACGACCTGCAAGCTGTGATCCTGACCAACGGTCCACCACAGACCCAATTCACGTATGAACCAGGGTCAAACAAGGCTGTGTCATTGCACCAACGCTCTTCTCGATCTTCCTTGCTGCAATGCTCCATCCCGCCCTCAGTAAGCTCCCCACTAGAGTGGAGCTAACTTACAGAACAAACGGGAAACTGTTCAACCTCCGTCGCCTCCAGTCCAGATCCAAGGCCGTCCCATCCTCTCGTCGAATTACAGTATGCGGACGACGCTTGCGTCTGCGCTCACTCGGAGGTCGAACTCCCAACCGTCGTCAACACCTTCACCGAAGCGTACGAGAGCATAGGCCTTACACTAAACATCCGTAAGACAAAGGTCTTCTTCCAACCTGCCCCCGCCACACACTACTGCCCCCCCCCCCCCCCCCCCCATTATCAAAATCCACAAGGCCTTGGACAACGTGGACCACTTTCCATACCTCTGGAGCCTACTGTCAACAAGGGCAGACGATGATGACAACGACGAAGTCCAACACCACCTTCAGTGTGCCAGTGCAGCCTTCGGTCGCCTGAGGAAGAGAGTGTTTGAAGACCAGGACCTCAAACCCGGCACTAAGGTCATGGTCTACAGAGCAGCAGTGATACCCGCCCTGCTGTATGCCTCAGAGTCATGGACCATGTACAGCAGGCACCTCAAAGCACTGGAGGGGTACCACCAACGCTGCCTCCGCAAGATCCTGCAAATCCATTGGCGCACCAACGTCCGTGTTCTTGCTCAGGCCAGCATCGAAGCTTTGACCACGCTCAATCAGCTCCGATGGACGGGTCACATTGTCCGCATGCCCAATACGAGACTCCCAAAACAAGCGCTCTACTCAGAGCTCCGGCACGGCAAGAGAGCCCTAGGTGGGCAGAGGAAACGCTTCAAGGACACCCTCAAAGCCTCCTTGGAAAAAGTGTAACATCCCCATCGACACCTGGGAATCCCTGGCCCAAGACTGCACAAAGTGGAGGAGAAGCATCTGGGAAGGCGCCGAACACCTCGAGTCTCTTCGCCGGGAGCAAGCGGAAGCCAAGCGCAAGGAGTGTACGTCAACCCAAGCACCCCACCCACCCGCCCCTTCAACCACCGTCTGGCCCACCTGTGACAGAGACTAGGTCCCGCATTGGACTCATCAGTCACCTCCGAACTCATTCTTTAATGTGTAAGCAAGTCATCCGAGGGACTGCCTAAGATTGTGGCCTGTTCTGGGCACCACACTTTAGGAAGGGTGTCAAAGTCTCAGAGAGGGTGCAGAGGAAATCTACCAGAATGGCACCAGGGATGAGGGACTTCAGTTATGTGGAGAGACTGGGGTTGTTCCCCTTAGAGCAGAGACAGTTAAGGGGAGATTTGATAGAGTTGTTCAAAATCATGAAGGGATTTGATAGAGTAAATAAGGAGACACTTTCCAGTGGCAGAAGGGTCGGTAACCAGAGGACACAGATTTAAGGTCATTGTGAAAAGAACCAGAGGCGACATGAGGGGAAAAAAACTACAGTGAGTTGTGATGATCTGGAATGCGCTGCCTGAAAGGGCAGTGAAAGCAGATTCAATAATAACTTTCAAAAGGGAATTGGATAAATACTTGAAGGGGACCATTTTGCGGGATAGAGCAGGGGAGTGGGACTAATTGGATAGCTGTGTAAAAGAGCCGGCACACGCACGATGGGCTGAATGGCCTCCTGTACTGTATCATTCTATGATTCGAGGTGATGACTATTGGCACGGTCATGTACGGGCAAAGAGAGTTTAGGTGTGGTCATGCTCTAGGATGGGTTCTGGAGTCAGAGAATGTTCCTTTATTTGAAAGTGGGGGAGAAGGAGATAAGGATCTGGTGTCAAAGGTAGACTGTTACACAGAGTGAGGACTTCAGTGACGAGATGTGCTCTGATTCCCCTTGCAGTATAAGATATTCAGCTGAGTTTATTTGGGACTCGGTGGGCAGATTGTGGGAAGGGCCAAAAAGCGTGAGGGAATTTGGGGGGTGATTTTTGAGGCAGAAAACTTGCGTAGATGGCTTCTGCCCCATTTTGCTGCCAGAAATGTTACTTGCCCCGATTCTGCAGTGAAATTACACTGAAAACGGGAGTGGAAATTCTCCCCGAGTATGTTACTAAAGAAAGACTTGTATTTATATAGCACTTTATCTCATCTCAAAGTGCTTTATACAATTATTTTGAAGTGCAATCACTTGTTATGTAGGGAAATGCAGCATCCAATTTGCACACAGCAAGATCACACAAACAATGAGGTGAATGGCCATGTTATCCATTTCAGCCTCACTGTAGCTCAGGAGTGTCAAACTAATGTTCCATGGTGGGCCTAATCCATATTTGGCACTTCAGCAAAACGTATTAAAATAGTAGATGCAGATAAACTGTATTGGTACTTACTTACATTTAGATTTTATTTACTGCTACTGCTGTTCCTGATACCTGGCACCTCTTAGCTTGAACCACTGCATCAGCAGTTGGAGAAAAATTGGTCCGAGGCCTGTCATGGATAGAAAAATGAGGACCACTTGTCACCACAGAACTTTGAGCCCCAACCACGAGGTGAATTCTACAGCCTCACAACTCTGTGTGAAGAAGTTTCTTGATCACTGATCTAAAATCTCTTACATTTAATCTTGTATCTGTGGCTCCTTATCTTGACCCCTCAACCACTGGAAGCAGCCTGCTTCTATCTACCCCAGCCCAACTTTTAAACATTTCTATCATATTGCCCTGGAATGCTTGTTGAATATGAGAAGGATGAGTCCTAACAGAAAGGGCACAGAGTCAGAATTGGCCTGAGAGAGTCACCTACCATTCGGGTTAGGAATGCACTTGTCTTGTTCGACTTCCTGAACTCCTAATCTCTTTACCACCACAACCTGCTGCCTCTGGGATTATTAGCTATTAAACCACAAGCACATAACACACTGTACTGCACACACCTTGTAAGTTGTATCTCTGGGGCCGCCACATTGGGGGGAAAACTGCAAGAGGTGCCCTTCCTTCCCATGGCAATCCGTGTGCTTTTCTCTGTAACTTTTACTCTACAAATAAAATAACTCCTTTCAGGCTTTTTTCAAAGTTTCTTTGGCTGACCTCCCCTGTTCGCAGTGACTAGACAACGTAGCCACCCTGCATTACTGGTGACGAACGACATCATCATTGTAGACACGTCCTTTTTCATTTCATTTTTTTACCTCACACAGACAAGTCACAAAATCGCCTTATGAATTGTTCATTCAAGGAACCGAGCCCAATTTCCTCACTTCTTTCACATCTCTACATTTCTCACAGAAAAAGACATCAGGCGTTACGCTGGTTACATCCAATCATCAGATTACCTGAAATAATATCATCAGGCCCCAGCAGTCAGCATCTGATTCCATCGTCATATCTTCATCCATTACCCACCTCTCGCCTTCACCACCATGACCATTCCGCATACTGAGGCACTCTGATTCCCATTTTATCGTAAATGTGTCCTGGATTTGGTCTCTCGGTGTAAGTGTTCCCTGGATTTGGTCTCTGCGTGTAAGTGGTCTCTGGATTTGGTGTCTCAGTGTAAGTGGTCTCTGGATTTGGTCTCTCAGTGTAAGTGGTCTCTGGATTTGGTCTCTCAGTGTAAGTGGTCTCTGGATTTGGTGTCTCGGTGTAAGTGGTCTCTGGATTTGGTCTCTCAGTGTAAGTGGTCTCTGGATTTGGTGTCTCGGTGTAAGTGGTCTCTGGATTTGGTGTCTCGGTGTAAGTGGTCTCTGGATTTGGTGTCTCAGTGTAAGTGGTCTCTGGATTTGGTCTCTCAGTGTAAGTGGTCTCTGGATTTGGTGTCTCGGTGTAAGTGGTCTCTGGATTTGGTCTCTCAGTGTAAGTGGTCTCTGGATTTGGTGTCTCGGTGTAAGTGGTCTCTGGATTTGGTGTCTCGGTGTAAGTGGTCTCTGGATTTGGTGTCTCGGTGTAAGTGGTCTCTGGATTTGGTCTCTCAGTGTAAGTGGTCTCTGGATTTGGTGTCTCGGTGTAAGTGGTCTCTGGATTTGGTGTCTCGGTGTAAGTGGTCTCTGGATTTGGTGTCTCAGTGTAAGTGGTCTCTGGATTTGGTGTCTCGGTGTAAGTGGTCTCTGGATTTGGTGTCTCGGTGTAAGTGGTCTCTGGATTTGGTGTCTCGGTGTAAGTGGTCTCTGGATTTGGTGTCTCAGTGTAAGTGGTCTCTGGATTTGGTGTCTC
Organism: Somniosus microcephalus; assembly: GCF_052327205.1. Lineage (NCBI taxonomy): Eukaryota > Metazoa > Chordata > Chondrichthyes > Squaliformes > Somniosidae > Somniosus > Somniosus microcephalus. Next base: position 43,262,869 of record NC_141014.1, read on the forward strand.
GGTGTAAGTGGTCTCTGGATTTGGTGTCTCGGTGTAAGTGGTCTCTGGATTTGGTGTCTCAGTGTAAGTGGTCTCTGGATTTGGTGTCTCGGTGTAAGTGGTCTCTGGATTTGGTCTCGGTGTAAGTGGTCTCTGGATTTGGTGTCTCAGTGTAAGTGGTCTCTGGATTTGGTCTCTCGGTGTAAGTGGTCTCTGGATTTGGTGTCTCAGTGTAAGTGGTCTCTGGATTTGGTCTCTCAGTGTAAGTGGTCTCTGGATTTGGTGTCTCGGTGTAAGTGGTCCCTGGATTTGGTGTCTCGGTGTAAGTGGTCTCTGGATTTGGTGTCTCGGTGTAAGTGGTCTCTGGATTTGGTGTCTCGGTGTAAGTGGTCTCTGGATTTGGTGTCTCGGTGTAAGTGGTCTCTGGATTTGGTCTCTCGGTGTAAGTGGTCTCTGGATTTGGTGTCTCGGTGTAAGTGGTCTCTGGATTTGGTGTCTCGGTGTAAGTGGTCTCTGGATTTGGTGTCTCGGTGTAAGTGGTCTCTGGATTTGGTGTCTCGGTGTAAGTGGTCTCTGGATTTGGTGTCTCGGTGTAAGTGGTCTCTGGATTTGGTGTCTCGGTGTAAGTGGTCTCTGGATTTGGTGTCTCGGTGTAAGTGGTCTCTGGATTTGATGTCTCGGAGCAAGCTGTCCTTGGATTTGGTCTCGGAGAGTAAGTTTGCTGGCACCAGATCCCGGTTCCTACACTCACCAGCTTTTCATGTTTTTCTCTCATCAGCCTTCGTGTTTTTTTCTCCTTTTTAATGGCGGCTGAACTGGCAGCTCGCTCCATCAAACACCCTCTGCTGTTTCAGTTCGCCGCCTCCCACCTTTTACGGTCAGATTGACCCAGTGTGGAGCAGTGTTGGGGAGCGGCGGCCGGCCGGAGAGCGGGAAGAAGCGGCGCTGTGATTGGAGGAGAGGGTAAGGCCTCGGGCCTCGGCCTCCCGCTCCACACCTCGCGCTATTGGCCGGTGAGCCGCTGGTGTTCCCGCTCCGCTCCGGGGCTAACCGAGTGGGATCTGGCAATTTGCGCTGCCAGGAACGGCTCCGGAACCGAGAGAGCCGGAGTGAGAGCCGATTCACCCGCGACCGACCCGGTAGGAATCTTCAATTCCTGCTTCAAGTAACTTTGTAAAAATACATTTTCTGCCTCGCTTTGTTTATAAAAAGGCATGAACACATACACAGTGCGACAAAAAGTTTATTAATGATTTGAGTTAAGCATTCAATAAGTATACAGGCATGCGCTAATTGTCAAATGGAATTCCGGGAGTGGTTCCGAGGATTAAATAAAGAGCAGTTGGAAAAAATTCTAAAGCTACTGAAACAAATGGTATCATTTCATTAATATGCACAGCAAAAATATCCATTGCTCACACAACTCCATCTGCACCTATACCAGCAGACTCCCGTCCCTACCCCAGCAGACTCCCGTCCCTACCCCAGCAGGCCCCCTATCCCAGCAGACCCCCGTCCCTATCCCAGCAGACCCCCGTCCCTACCCCAGCAAGCACCCTACCCTAACAGACTCCCGTCCCTACCTCAGCAGACCCCCTATCCCAGCAGACACCCGTCCCTATCCCAGCAGGCCCCCTACCCCAGCAGGCTCCCGTCCCTACCCCAGCAGACCCCTATCCCAGCAGACCCCCCATCCCAGCAGACTCCCGTCCCTACCTCAGCAGGTCCTCTAACCCAGCAGACTCCCGTCCCTACCCCAGCAGGTCCCCCTACCCCAGCAGACTCCCGTCCCTACCCCAGCAGACTCCCGTCCCTACCCCAGCAGACTCCCGTCCCTACCCCAGCAGGCTCCCGTTCCTACCCCAGCAGGCTCCCGTCCCCATCCCAGCAGACTCCCGTCCCTACCTCAGCAGGTCCTCTACCCCAGCAGACTCCCATCCCTATCCCAGCAGGCTCCCGTTCCTACCCCAGCAGACTCCCGTCCCTATCCCAGCAGACACCCGTTCCTATCTCAGCAGACTCCCGTCCCTACCCCAGCAGACTCCCGTTCCTACCCCAGCAGGCCCTCTACCCCAGCAGACTCCCGTCCCTACCCCAGCAGACTCCCGTCCCTACCCCAGCAGACTCCCGTCCCTACCCCAGCAGACTCCCGTCCCTACCCCACCAGACTCCCGTCCCTAGCTCAACAGGCCCTCTGACCCAGCTGGCCCCCAACCCCAGCAGACTCCCTTGCCCAGCCGCTGCCACATGCGGCTAGTAGCTGTTTATAGGGTGACGCTGAAATGGGCTGGGAGTATTCATTGTGTTGGCCAGAGAGTGGTTTGTGCCATTGCAGGGAATTTTGTGAGGAAAATAAATAAAAGAAAACACATAAATTAGTACAAAATTGCTTTCACTAATATCTCGTGACTATGAGCACATTACTGTGGAGCAAGTTCAGTATAAATAGAGATTAATGGATACCTGTGAATTAAGCTGATTGAATAACTGGGTCCAGCTAATCTCAAGATGTGGCTGCAGCATACATGTTCTTTGTACATGACTCGTGCTGTGTGGGGAAGGGGGTTTTGTGTCAGTTAATGTGGCAAGGCTGGCTCCACACCCAGACCCACCTCGTGGTGGTGAGGCCATGTATCCCTGGACATTGTGTTCTGGCTTTGCCTTCAGCCTACCCTACATGCCAGTGATCCACTTTGCATTCTGGTGACGGAACAGATTATCTCCCCTCTCACTTCCCCTCCCCACCCACCCACCAATATAGGGAAATGTGAAGTCAGGAACATGACATCTCAGCAGTTGCACTGTGCGATCTTGCGGATGCTCTGGCTTTGGTGTTGCTGTCAGTGCCCCCAATCTGTGCACAGAGGCGTTCAAAATAAGAGGGGCCTCACAAATGCTGAACAACCATTTATATAAATAGGGTATTAAAACAAACCAGTTTCAACATTACATTTTACGTAAACGATGTATTTATATAAATAAAACCATTTATATTGCGCTAAGATTATTAACTTTTTAAATACATAAATAATATCTGACAGTAATACCCATAATTATTGCTGAACACCTGAGCTGTGGTGGTCTTCTCAACATTCAACCATCGCCAGTGGATCTGGTAAATTGGGATTGACCTGTCCAGATTGCAAACATTTGCTGTGCACCTTCACAGGTGAAGAGTTGAGATTTTCTGTGTTTCCGGGGTCATTGGCTCTGTCTTCTTTGAATTTGCAGTTCTCTGTCAACTGAAACTGAAACAAATGTCAATTCAGAGAGTTCAGAAGATATCAAAGTTTGGCTGACAACTGCACACTGGAACTCCAGGCAAGTTGTGCAATGGAATGCAATGCTCAGGTCAAGCAATTTGTTTTTCTGTACCTTTTTAAACCCTGCTGTCTAAATCAATCCCTCCTCAATCAAGTACAATACAGGAAAAATACAACTCTACATTAATAAAGGACAATGTATCTCAACCCCCATCTCAGCAGAATACGACTGATCAATGTGCATCTGTAATGGTTCTGAAATGTGACACTTCTTTCTACACAAATAACGGTCCAAAACAAAGTTTTTGGCTCAATGTTCTTAATACAGTAGACTGATTTCAGAAACATCAGACATAGGGTTTGCAACTCTTGCATTGGGTACTGTGGAACTCCTCACCTAAATACTGTGGAATTCCTCACCTAAATACTGTGGAATTCCTCACTGCTTTCTGTTGTTTTTCCCAGGATTCCGCAGCTCTTCCGCTGTATGACAGATAACCAGCAGAACCCTGAACATCCGCTTTATTTTTAATTTGGTAACAACAACTTTCAATTATATAGCGCCTTTAATTTCCAAAGGCTCTTTCCAAGGCGCGTATTCAGACAACAATTGTCACCGAGCCAAAGAAGGAGATATTAGGTCAAGTGGCCAGAGGTAGGATTTAAGGATGATCTTAAAAGAAGAGAGGTGGAGAGTTTAGGGAGGGAACTTCAGAGCTTTAGGACCTAGACTGCTGAAGGCATGGCCACTAATGGTGGAGCGAAGGAAGCTGGTGCTACACAAGAGGCTAGAATTGGAGTAAAGCAGAGATCTCGGAGAGTTGTAGGGCTTGAGGTAGTTAGAGATGGGGAGGGACGAAGTCCTGCAGGGTATTTTAAATTCAAGGCTTTGGGGGACTGAGAACCAATGTAGTTCAGCGAGCACAGTGGTGATGGGTGAACGGGACTTGGTGCGAGGTAGGATATGGGCAGCACAGTTTTGGATGAGCTTAAGTTTAAGGTGGAAGATGAGAGGCCGGCCAGGAGAGTGTTGGAATAGTCGAGTCTGGGGGTAACAAAAGCATGGATGAGGGTTTCAGCAGCAGATGAGCTGAGGCAGGTGCGAAGATGGGTGATGTTATGGAGGTGGAAATAGGCGGTCTTGGTGATAAAGAAGATACGGGTCAGAGGCTCAGCTCTGGGTCAAATAAGACGCTGAGGTTGCAAATAGACTGGTTTAGCCTCAGCCAGGGAAAGGGATGAGTCGGCTAGGGAACAGAGTTTGTGGGGGGGACCGAAGACAAGAAATAGGAGGGGCCAAGGATAGATCTTAGGGGGACTTCAGATGTTGACCACATATGAATGGCTTTTGGTTGGAAAATTTTCATATAATTCAGCCAGGCATAATGAACAGGGTTCCATTAGGATCTTCACTTCATATAAAAAGGGCCAAGTGTTGATGCTGTTAATGTAGTTCATGTACTGTTACTCACCGTGCTATATAGAGTGTTGTTCGGATGCACACACAAATACCGAGCACTCGTTCTTCCTTTAATCAGAATCCTGCTCTTGGTGAATGCAATATCCATCACAGCTGCAAATGACAGGCAGTGTTAGTGAAAGATTCCATTACACTGACTTCATAGTCTAAAACTGGATAGGAGATGGAGGAATGGAATCGGGGGAGGGAGTGGAGCGAATCGGGGAGGGAGTGGAGGGAGCCGGGGAGGGAGTGGAGGGAGCCGGGGAGGGAGTGGAGGGAATGGGGGGAGGGAGTGGAGGGAATCGGGGAGGGAGTGGAGGGAATCGGGGAGGGAGTGGAGGGAATGGGGGGAGGGAGTGGAGGGAATCGGGGAGGGAGTGGAGGGAATCGGGGAGGGAGTGGAGGTAATCGGGGGGAGGGAGTCGCGGGGAGGGAGTGGAGGTAATCGGGGGGAGGGAGTGGAGGGAATCGGGGGAGGGAGTCGCGGGGAGGGAGTGGAGGTAATCGGGGGGAGGGAGTCGCGGGGAGGGAGTGGAGGGAATCGGGGGAGGGAGTGGAGGGAATCGGGGGAGGGAGTGGAGGGAATCGGGGGGAGGGAGTGGAGGGAGTCGGGGGGAGGGAGTGGAGGGAATCGGGGGGAGGGAGTCGCGGGGAGGGAGTGGAGGGAATCGGGGGAGGGAGTGGAGGGAATCGGGGGGAGGGAGTGGAGGGAGTCGGGGGGAGGGAGTCGCGGGGAGGGAGTGGAGGGAATCGGGGGGAGGGAGTGGAGGGACTCGGGGGGAGGGAGTGGAGGGACTCGGGGGAGGGAGTGGAGGGACTCGGGGGGAGGGAGTGGAGGGACTCGGGGGGGGAGTGGAGGGAGTGGAGGGAATCGGGGGAGGGAGTGGAGGGAATCGGGGAGAGAATCGGGGGAGGGAGTGGAGGGAATTGGGGGAGGGAATCGGGGGAGGGAGTGGAGGGAATCGGGGAGGGAGTGGAGGTAATCGGGGGGAGGGAGTCGCGGGGAGGGAGTGGAGGTAATCGGGGGGAGGGAGTGGAGGGAATCGGGGGAGGGAGTCGCGGGGAGGGAGTGGAGGTAATCGGGGGGAGGGAGTCGCGGGGAGGGAGTGGAGGGAATCGGGGGAGGGAGTGGAGGGAATCGGGGGGAGGGAGTGGAGGGAGTCGGGGGGAGGGAGTGGAGGGAATCGGGGGAGGGAGTCGCGGGGAGGGAGTGGAGGGAATCGGGGGAGGGAGTGGAGGGAATCGGGGGGAGGGAGTGGAGGGAGTCGGGGGGAGGGAGTCGCGGGGAGGGAGTGGAGGGAATCGGGGGGAGGGAGTGGAGGGACTCGGGGGGAGGGAGTGGAGGGACTCGGGGGAGGGAGTGGAGGGACTCGGGGGGAGGGAGTGGAGGGACTCGGGGGGGGAGTGGAGGGAGTGGAGGGAATCGGGGGAGGGAGTGGAGGGAATCGGGGAGAGAATCGGGGGAGGGAGTGGAGGGAATTGGGGGAGGGAATCGGGGGAGGGAGTGGAGGGAATTGGGGGGAGGGAGTGGAGGGACTCGGGGGGGGGGGGGAGTGGAGGGAATCGGGGGAGGGAGTGGAGGGACTCGGGGGGAGGGAGTGGAGGGACTCGGGGGGGGGGGGAGTGGAGGGAATCGGGAGGGAGTGGAGGGAATCGGGGGAGGGAGTGGAGGGAATCGGGAGGGAGTGGAGGGAATTGGGGGGAGGGAGTGGAGGGAATCGGGGGGAGGGAGTGGAGGGAATCGGGGGGAGGGAGTGGAGGGAATCGGGGGGAGGGAGTGGAGGGAATCGGGGGGAGGGAGTGGAGGGAATTGGGGGGAGGGAGTGGAGGGAATCGGGGGGAGAGAGGGAATCGCAGGGAGGGAAGTGAAGTGCTTTGAGACACCCTGAGGATGTGAAAGGCACTGTATAAATCTATTGCTATTGTACGGCCGCCTTCTGCGATGTGATGCTATTTCAGCTGAGTTCCTGAATTGGGCTGATCCTGGAATGGAGGCTCACTGAAAACTCCTTGACACCGTGTCTGTGCCCCGTAAAACAATGTTTTTATTTTCTATTTTTATAGCTAAAGTCTAGGCAAGTTCTCCGTTTTTGTAATTCTATCCCTTCTTTTCCATTGACCTAATACATCTGCAGTAGAGAAGGTGGAAAGATACTGTATTGCCAGCCAATACAAGAAAGACTTGCAATTTTACAGCACGTTTCACTACCTAGGACGTCCAAAAGTGTTTTACAGCCAATGAAGTACTTTTGAAGTGTAGTCACTGTTGTAATGTAGGACACACTGCACCCAATTTGCAAACAGCAAGCTCCCACAAACAGCAATGTGTTAATGGCCAGAAAATCTGTTTGTGACGTTGATTGATAATAAATATTGGCCAGGACTCCCAAGGATATCTCTCCTGCTCTTCGAAATAATGCCATGGGATCTTTTACATCCCAGGATAGGGCCACAGTTTAACATCTCATCCCTCAGTGCTGCACTAAAGTGTCAGCCTAGATTTTGTGCTCAAGTCTCTGGAATGGGACTTGAACCAACGACCTCTGACTCAGGCGAGAGTGCTACCATTGAGCCTCGGTTTACAGCTACTAATACTACCAGTAGGCAGCCATGTGGAAGCATCAGAGACTGTCCAGAAATCCCATTGAATTTCCTCAAGCCAATGTTCAGCTCCCTTTAACTACTGTTCATCTTGCCCTGTGATGTGCTAACCCTCAATGCCACCTTCAAAAGGTAGTGATATTTCTTCATTAGATGTTGTTAGCTCATGTAATGATCAAGAGTTCCCTCAGTAGAAATGTACAATATGAAACAGCAGAAGGCCGGCCATACTGGGCCAACTCCACAGCGCAGGCTGTGCCATAGCCTCACCCTTTCCCAGGTGGGATTGTGACATAGGGCTGGATTTTACCAGCCCTGAGGAGGTGGGTTTGGAGGCGGGACTGCTGGGAAATGCAAAAAAAAGGGAGCAGGTCCCGAACCCGCTCCCAACCCGCCGCCAACCAATCTTCCCAGGAATCGGGTACCCGATTTGCGCAGGGACCCGACTCCTAGCGGCGGGAAAAGGATTATAGCCACGTAACTGCCTGTTAACAGGTCGTTAAGAAGAGGCTTTTTCCCATTTTGAGCCTTCTGCGGGCTTCCTGACGTCTGGGAACCTTGCCAGGGTAAGTGAGATGTGCTGTGGGTCTGTTGTTATGTTGGTGTTTGGATGACAGCTGCAAGATTGTTGTGAAGGATGCAAAGTGACAATGGTTAGTATCAGAGGTAAGGAAATGTTATGAAAGTAATCACACATCACAGAATCACAGAAACCCCACAGTGCAGATAGAGGCCATTTCGGCCCATCGAGCCTGCACCGACACATATCCCACCCGATCCCCGTAACCCCTACACCAACACAAATCCCACTCTATCCCCGTAACCCCACGTATTTAATCCCCCTAACACTAAGGGTCAATTTATCATAGCCAATCAACCTAACCCGCACATCTTTGGACTGTGGGAGGAAACCGGAGCACCCGGAGGAAACCCACGCAAACACGGGGAGAATGTGCAAACTCCACACAGACAGTCACCCGAGGCCAGATTCGAACCCGGGTCCCTGGCGCTGTGAGGCAACAGTGCTAACCACTATGCCGCCGTGCTGTTTAATGTGTTTAGATGTTCCTGCAGGCGACAAGCTGTGAAGTGTTTGTGTAGCCTCATCTCATCGGGAGAAGTGACTTCTGCAATCTCAGCTGCAGCTGCCATCTGTTTTATCCTAAGAGAGTAATTGGAGAGCCTGGATGCAAGGGCTCACCTTTGGACAGTGATTGTCAGTGTTTGACAGCACCTCAATGCTGTCACTGTCAAATCATCTGTCAAACAAGTGTGGTGCATATGCCTTTAAGAAAACTGGCAGATGAAGTGTCATAAACTAATGTCATCTGACACCAGCTTTCCCTTAATTGGCCGGCAAGCCCACAGGGCGGGCTTAACAAGGCCAATCAGGGCAAAATAACGTCAGTTCATCAGACGTTGCTGGGGGCGGGACTAGAACTGGGGCAGCAGTCCCGCCCCCAACTCGTCTCGGTAAGTAAATTCCAGCCCAAAGTGTAACAGGCTCCCGATCTGCATCTCATTGCAGCCGACCCAAAGACAAGTGTCGAAGAACAACTGGGCTTGTCTTGATCTCTAATGTTCCTTTCAGGTTTCTCTCCTGAAGGCACTGGTTCTTGCTGGATGCTCTGCAGTATTTCACCCAGCTGCCCATTCTCCAAATGTAAGCCTAGACAGTGACTATCAGAAGACTATTTGACTGTGGAGAGAATCACAGGGAAACTCAATGAATGCATTTCCCTGCATGAGTCACTGGACAGTGATCAGGAGCAGGAATCCTGGCTGATTCCCACTGTAGCACTCTGAAAGCTGGCCTACTATCAGCTGAATTAGCAGACTGGGGACCAAACCTCAGATCTTCTTGGTTCATGTAGCTCAGCACCACACCAAGAGAAACTTTCATCCGCCCAGTCATGGGGGAAAGTAGAAACTCACTCAATTAATTAAAATTAAAACAATCAAAGATTTTCAGAAGAGTTGAAATGATTTCCTTACTGTAATCATTCTGGTGCTGTGACTTGTTGACATTCCCATCATCATTGATCTGTACGTACAGGACAGGGTGCTGATTGGATGGTGGTGGGTCATGCCCTTGGCCGTGATTTCTCTGGTGGGATAGCCTCACTGGCTTTGACTCGATCAGGCCTATCGTGGACATTGCCAGAATTAAGACGACACATGGTGCAGACACTGAGTGGGACATGACGTAAATGTGCACTTGGCTGTTTAAAAAAAAAAAAAATTGTTAATAATGTTGGGATTTAAATTGTCTAAAATTAGTTCTACAAACTACTTCTACAAACTAACAAACAGAATTATTACACCCAAAATAAACAATTTTAAATTTAAAATACTGGGTCAGATTTAACTCAGAGCGGCTGCTGGCAGGCGAGGACTGGGTGGCCCTTGGCTACCTGCTGGCTTCTAGTCAAGTGTTGAGTAAGGGGTTTCAGGGGGTTGGTCTTGCGAGAGGCAAGGGGAGGTGTCTGGGGCGGAGAGGCCGCGACTTTCCTTGTGGCGCCTGGATGAGCACTTCTGCTCCTCCTGCTCCACAAAGGAAAGTTTTAGACTTACCAGAAGGGCCTTTTCTGTCTCCAGACCAGCTGCAGACCTGCCCCTGCCTAGCGGGAAAGCTACGCCGGCTTCTCCATTCAGGCCCCGGTTAAAACCGCTCCGGGGTCCTCTCTATGTAATAAGACCCTGATTTGCATAAATTTATGAAGCTCCCACCTGCTTTAGGCGGGCCACTCATCCTTCTGCAAAACCCTGCAGGTTAACATCGCAAACCGCTAAGTAACCTGCTTGGTCGGGTAGAGTTAAAATCAATTCCACTGTTTTAAAAGAAACTTTAGCATTTAGATAGAATAAGTATAAACATTTCAAACAATGCAGAGAGAAAATATTCTCAAAATATACAACGTCACACACATCAACACAGATAGACTGGGAGAGAGCTCGAATCGGAGACTGACCAGGAGCTTGACTCCGAATATTCTGTCAACTGAAGCCGCCTCTGCTCCTTTCAGGGATCTGAGGCCAGTCAGCTTGTCATGATGCTTTATATCACACCCTGATTGCAATCCCTCCCCCTCAACAGAAATTTAAAGTACCATCTTCCGGTTATCAAATTACGTTTCTGATTAATCACAATCTAAGATCATTTTATAAGTGTGAACAGACCATATACAATAAATGTGTAGAGATTAGATCAATTAAAATGAGGGTAAGGAAAATAAATTAATAAAAAATTACAGGGAATAATGCTGGACGGTGAACTGGAATTTAAAGCAGTTCCAGTATCAGAAACACTAGTAGTTAGTAATAAAGGTAAACAATAAATGTAGCCAAATTGAGAATAGTATTTACAGTCCAGAAGGAGGCCATTTAGGCAATCACACCTGTGTCAGTCTAGCTCTTCAACGGGAGATGTCACATATTCCTGTACATTCTTTGTGTCCTTTTATATTTCTTTCCACGTACAACTCAAATTCCCTTTTAAATGATGCAATAACCACAACTTCCTGATGCCAGCAAAATCACTCCGTGCTTTGTGCACCCGCCAAGCCGGTTGGGATATTGCCCTGGCCCAATTTCCAGTTTAGACCCATTCACTTAATTTGTATGGGCTCCCTGTGCATGGAAAACAGGGAGTCAGCCTGGAAGTTGGTTGGCTACCAGTTGGAAAATTGGCTCAACCAGTCACTCTTAAAGACTGTTGCTGCCCCTTAAAGGGAAGTTGAGGAGTGGTAGGGAAGAGGGAGACATTGTGAAATGACCATGGAAAAAACTCCCACTTTCAGGAATAATGCCTTGGTGGTCCTGTTGCCGGAGTGGAGTGGAAGGCATCCACCTCTTCAAGCATAATGTCCAGGTGGGAGGTGGTCATGGGATGAGTGAATTCTGACTCCCAATAGTTTCATGCACAGAGCTATTAACAGGTCAACCACAAAAGAGATGTGCCTGGAAACTACTATGTAAACTAATGGGAGTAGCAAGGGCCAGGAATAGATATAGTCAGGGCTCAGAGATACAGCTTTGTTAGCTGTGCCCCTTGCTGAACATCTTCACAAATGCTTACAGGCCACGGCTACCCACAACCTTTGGGAGCGAAAACCAGGAGAGAAAGTGGGTCAGCTATATTGGAGCAGCTCACTACATTTGGGCAGGAATCCATAGAGGAATTAAAAGGACTTGAATGTTTCCCTTGTGCATTGGTGACCAGAAACGGAAACAATGTTTTGTAACATTTTAGGCATGACTTATTTTTGGTCATTTGCTTAGCATTCTATTTGTCTTGTTACTGTTCTGCGTTAATTGGACATGTTGAGCATCAAGTCTGTTGGTGATGCTGTCCCTTGAATGAGAAGTTAAACTAAGGGACCATCTTATTGCTCAGGTGGACATAAACCTATTTGAAGAAAAGCTGAGTTCTCTGGTGTCTTGGCTAACATCTTACTTCAACCACCACCAAAACAGATTAACTGGCCATTTGCTGTTTGTGGGACCTTGCTGTTTGCAAATTTTCTGCTGAGTTTGCCCAAATAACAACAGTGACTACACTTCAAGAATAATTAATTGTGAAGCACTTTGGGACATTCTGAGATTATGAGATTCTCCCATTTTGTATCCTTTTGTCACACATCCTTTTTATCTCTTCAGAGAGCAAACTGTCTTCCTTCTTAATCTGATCTATTGGAGTGAAGCACACGCCTAGTGTTAGCTTTAAAGATGTATGACTTTCCACCTCCCATGGGATCAACTTCTGTAAGCTCTCCGGTTGGTATCCCTGGGCTACACATCTACTTCCCTATCCGTTCTTCTTCCTGAAAGCTCTACACACCCTCCATCTTAAACAGTTCTACACCGGCTTCTTCTGTTGGTATCAGGACTTTGAGTTCTTGTGTCCTACCCACTCACTCACGGTCACACACACACAGGCCGCGAATTTAATGGAGGAGGTGGGTTGGAGTCTGGTTGCCTGGTGGGCGGGTTCCGGACCCGCTGCCGATTTCAGCTGCTCCCGATTTGAAATTTTAATTTAATTGGCCCCTTAAGTGCCGTGATGCGCACTGGCCAGTCCCATGCAGCCTCAGCCTTTCATTTATCGTTTCTGCTGGCCTCTGAATGTGCCAAGGCCACAATGAGTGGTGCAAAACCAAAGGCTGCTCCACATTTCAATGAGGACTCCCTCCAAGCTTTGGTGAAGGGAGTAAGAGGGTGCAGGAAGATTCATTTCCCTCCCGATGGCCGGAGGAAGTCTCCTCAGCAAACAAAGGCAGCCTGGCTGCACATTGCTGAGGAGGTAAGCGCTAGGTCCCTATGTTCACGTACCTGGATCCAGTGCCGGAAACGGTTTAATGATCTTCTGCGATCAGCAAAAGTGAGTACCACATCACACTTACCTTCAATCTGCCTCCCTTCTCTTCTCATCACCAGCACTCTGCTTCGTAAGCCTGCTCCTCCACATCCACCTTACCCTTACTTCCCTTGCACCCTTACCTATCCACCTCTCTCTCTGTACTGAATCACTTCACCATCCTACTATGCACCCCTCACACTCGCTCTCACTGTTATGCAATGACAACAACTAACCGCACAGGGAGTCAGCTTCCTCTTGGCACCTCACTTCATCTTGGTCTCCCTCAAAGCTTCTATGTTATGGATTCTTCACAGTCACTCCATCACTCGTTGAAACTCCACTTTTGTCCCTCCTTGCAGGAAAAGATAGCCCACAATAAAAGGGAGAGAGCACAGACAGGAGGAGGGGCTCCATCCTTGGCAACATTGACAAGTGCTGAGGAGGCTGCGCACGAGATCGTTAGAGGTGGTGAGGAGCTGGAAGTGAGGGACATTGACAAGTGCTGAGGAGGCTGCGCACGAGATCGTTAGAGGTGGTGAGGAGCTGGAAGTGAGGGACATTGACAAGTGCTGAGGAGGCTGCGCACGAGATCATTGGAGGTGGTGAGGAGCTGGAAGTGGGGGACATTGACAAGTGCTGAGGAGGCTGCGCACGAGATCGTTGGAGGTGGTGAGGAGCTGGAAGTGGGGGACATTGACAAGTGCTGAGGAGGCTGCGCACGAGATCGTTGGAGGTGGTGAGGAGCTGGAAGTGGGGGACGGAGAGACAGGCGCACTAGATGAAGCTGGTGACAATGGAGTTTCATCCCACTCATTTAGATTTCATGATTGACTGCAATGGCATATGATGTTCATAGAGATTCACTTTGTATCATCTGCACAAAAGGATGTGTCTGCTACCTAAAAATCACATCTCTAACTCATGCCTTTACTCTCCCACAGGTCCATCAAGCGCCCCCCTCACCACTGTCCAGGAGGAAGAGCCGGACAACTCCTCAGAGGAACCTGCAGCCTCTGAGGGAGCAGCGTCAACAGTACTCAGTGCACCCAGCACCAGCGCAGATACAGTGGGGCCTTCGCGACATAGAGTAGTGTTGTCACCTGGTGTATTACAGCTCACAGGTGAGCATCAGCAGATGGTGGAGACAGCGACAGCAGTGGAGAGTCCCCGTCGGAGGTCGCAGGACCCTCCTAGCTCTGCTCAGCTGCATGTAGACGCTATGCCTCTGGGGCCATCCAGAAAGAGCAGTGCCAGAACTCCAGGAACAAGTGCAGGGTTCGCAGTCCGCTCCCAATTTTTACGATCTCAACAGACCCGCCTCCAGACCCGCCCTCTGAGGTCAATTAAATTCGCGGTCACAGTCTCTCACACATACACACGCATTCACACAGATGCTAACACACTTCACTACTTACACACATGTACGTACTCACTCACACACATAGATGCTCTCACAGTGAGAGAGACACCTGCACACACTGGTACTTAGTCACTTACACTGCACAAACACATAATGTTTTCTAGACCAGGGTTAACAACTGCCCCTACACATACTCATTGACTTCCTCACTATCTCAGCCACTCTCCACACCCAGTTTCCGTCCATAAAGTCACCCAAGCACTATATGCAAATAAGGGAACTCCCAGATAAACAGATAGACAATCATTTCAATAAACAGCAGATATCCTGACTTATCTCCCCTTCTATTTCTCAGTAATCCTGGGGACTATACGCAGCAGCGATAAGAAGCAGATTACTCGTGTTTGTTTAAAAGGATGTAACATTTCTGTGGAAATCAATGAATTGATGTTATATTGTTCAGATATAGATAATTTAATTAATAATTAGCAGTTTCCTTCCCTTAGTTCGAGTCAGCTATTGTTTCACTGACTTCTTGCTGTGTGACTTGCTACAACCCCTCCTCCCCCTGTTCACAGTTTGTACTGAATAGGAATTCTCCTTTTTGGAATTAACTTGGTCTTGAGAAAATTTAAATAACAGTTTTTTGTAAATGGAACGTGAGTTTAATATAATCCTTACTCACCAAAGCATCAGTGACATTAAGAATCACTTTCCAGCGGGACTGTGTGTTGCCGTGGGCTACACACTGGTCCTGAAATTCCAGGCCATTTTTGGTGGGTTTCTCCCCCAAGTCACTTACAACAACTTTCAAAATCCCAGCTGTCTAGCCTTTGGCCCTCTATTCGTCATGATACTTCTGCAGCTACCAATCTGCTCAATCTTAACCTCTCCTCCACCTTTGATGCCCTTGTCCCCAGTAAAACCCTTACTCTGGGAATAGAGCACATAGGAAGACAGCACAGAGCAGGACAAGCTGCCAGCAGAGCGAGGAGGCCACTCAGCAGGGTCCACATCCACAGAGAGTCTTCAGGGAGCCCTTCTCTTACCTCAACTTCACTGAGAAGCAATGTATGAGCTGTCATTTCAGCTCACAAACTATTTCCAATGGTAGCCACAACAAAACCTCCCCTTTAAGAGGTGCAGGCTGCCTTTAAGTAGTGGCATGGACTCCCGATATCGGGTCCCCATCTCATTCGTGCAGCCAATGAACAACATGGGTAGCGCTGGCTGCACGGAGCAATCATTTTAATGAGCAGGCAGCGTGTATGTCGCGGGTTAATCGCCATGATCCCCGTGCTAACTAGTTTCACCCTGTGACTTTTTTTAACTTCCCCTGTACCGCTGGTATTCTGTCCTCTTTCCCCACTGTGAAAATGGATACATTCCTGTATGTGCCTTACCTCGGGTGTGTACCTCACCCCTCCAGAATATAAACATTTATGTAAAAACAATATGATAACGAGTCGCTAACGAGAGGGCACAGAGTTAAGGTGATTGGCAAAAGAACCAGAGGCAACATGAGGAGAAGCTTTTTTACGCAGCGAGTGGTTAGGATTTGGAATGCACTGCCCGATGGGGCGGTGGATACAGATTCAATAGTAGCCTTCAAAAGGGAATTGGATAAGTACTTGAAGGATATGGGGAAAGAGCGGGGAATGGGACTAACTGGATTGTTCTGTGAACGAGCCGGCGCAGACTCGACGGGCCAGATTTTCAGTGTGCCGTGAGGCGGGCTTTCAGGCGTGCGGGGAGCAAAAATCCCGAATTCGGGGGTCCCGACACCATCCTGCCCAAAACCCGCCTCCACATAAGTTCCACAGGAGGCGGGTACCCGCCCCGCACTGGGACCCGCCGACCCGAGGCGGGAAGGGATTAGTGCCAATTAACTGCCTGTTAACAGGTAGTTAACAGGCAGTTTTTAGCCTAATCCCTATTTTGAGGGGTGTCGTGTGGGATTCCCGACGGCTCCAAACCACGCCAGGTTAGAGCAGGCGGGCCGTCGGGTTGAAGGACTTGGAGGGGTCGCGATGTCGGTGTTCAGGTGAGTGATGGGTGCATGAGTGCAAAGGTAAGTGTGTTTGGTGTGTCTAAAGTGTGTAAAGAAGTTTTACTTACCTGTACTTACCTTAACAGCCTTCCTGTAGGCGTCAGGAGTCCATCACTCAGCCGGAACTGAAAGCAGAACGGCTGCGATCTGTCAAAAGTGACAGCCTTCAGCTTTCAGTGTTGGTGAGAGTTCTAACTGAGTCTGCGTAGAAGGACTCGGGTTAGAAGTCAGACTGTGTCAGTGTTTGACAGCTTCAAACAGCTGTGAAACACTGATATTTCATCTGTCAAAAACTCTTGACAGATGAAATTTCAGTCTGTGATGTCACCTGTTGCCGGGTGGCCCTTAATTGGCCTGCTGAGCCCGCTGGGCGGGCTCAACAAGGTCAATCAAGGGAAAATCGCGTCGATTGGCTGGACGTCGATGGAGGCGGGACTAAAACCCGAAAGTTGTAGTCCCGCCTCCTTCCTGACAGCTTAATGAAAATCCAGCCCGATGTGTCGAATGGCCTCTGATGCGCTATCAATTACTCATAAAAGACGGAGAGTTAGGAGAGTAACTAAAGGCTTTTATTAGCAAAGAACAGAGCATGCCTCTCGTGGTTGACTGGGTTCCAAGAAGGCAGGGGGCTGCAGGTCAATCACCTTTATACCTGGGCCTGTGGGTGGAGCCAGGGGCGGAGCCAGCAGAGACATGCTGAGGCATGCATAGGTACAACAGTGTGCAACAACAACAACGGTGAACAACAATAACAGTGGTTTGCCACATTCACCCCTTGTTTAAAATTGAGTCCGGCGGGGTGAAGTGTACTAAAGGTTCGTGTAAGTAAGTCTATCAGGTGGCCTTGTATGCCGTCCTGATCGTCGTGGTGGCGGCGGTGATGGTGCAGCATCCAACGTTGAATCTGGCGTCTCATTGAGTGGTTGGGTGGTCAATGACGGGTCCTGGGGCTGCGGCATGCCGTCTAGCGGGGTTGGGTTGTGGGTAGTGGTGGATGGCAATGGTAGTGTTTCAGGGGCACCCGAAGGTGCGAGATCTCGTGTGGGGGCTGTGTCCTCCCGCCCGTCCGGGTACGCTACGTAAGCGTACTGGGGGTAGGCGTGGGTAGTGGTGGGTGGCGAGGGAGGTGTTTCGGGAGCACCCGAAGGTGCGAGGTCTCGTATGGAGACTGTGTCCTCCCGCCCGTCCGGGTACACCACGTAAGCATACTGAGGGTTGGCATGGAGGAGGCTCACCCTCTCGACCAGGGGGTCAGTCTTATGGGACCTCACGTGCTTCCGCAGTAGGACGGGTCCTGGAGAAGTCAGCCATGTCGGTAACGAGATCCCCGATGTGGACTTCCTGGGGAAGGAGAACATTCTCTCGTGAGGGGTAGCATTGGTGGCTGTACAGAGCAGTGACCGAATGGAATGGAGTGCTGCAGGGAGGACTTCCTGCCAGCGAGAGGTCGGAAGGCCCTTAGATTTCAAGTTTAAAAGGACTGCCTTCCAGACCGTCGCATTCTCCCTTTCCACCTGGCCATTCCCCCGGGGGTTGTAGCTGATGGTCCTGCTTGTAGCAATACCTCTCGAGAGCAGGTACTGCCGAAGTTCGTCGCTCATAAAGGATGAGCCCCTGTCGCTATGAATATAGCTAGGGAAACCGAACAAGGCGAAGAGGTCATTCAGACATTTAATGACCGTGGTACTGGTCATGTCTGAGCAAGGGATGGCAAACGGGAGTACTCGTCAATTATGTTGAGGAAGTACACATTGCGGTCGGAGGAGGGGAGGGGCCCTTTAAAATCGACGCTCAGCCGTTCAAAGGGGCACGTGGCTTTGATCAGGCTTGCTCTGTCTGGCCTATAAAAATGCGGTTTGCACTCGGCACAGATTTGGCAGTTCCTGGTCATGGTCCTGACCTCCTCGATGGAGTAGGGCAGGTTACGGGATTTGATGAAGTGAAAAAACCTGGTGACCCCCGGGTGGCAGAGGTCATTGTGGAGGGTCTTCAGTCTATCGACCTGCGCGTTGGCGCATGTACCACGTGATAGGGCACCTGGGGGCTCATTGAGTTTCCCGGGCCGGTACAAGATATCGTAATTGTAGGTGGAGAGTTCGATTCTCCACCTCAAGATCTTGTCGTTCTTGATTTTGCCCCTCTGCTTATTATTAAACATAAAAGCTACTGAACGCTGGTCAGTGAGCAGGGTAAATTGTTTTCCGGCCAGGTAATGCCTCCAATGTCGCACAGCTTCCACAATGGCCTGGGCCTCCTTTTCGACAGAGGAGTGTCGAATCTCGGGGCCCTGGAGGGTCCTTGAGAAAAAGGCCACGGGTCTCCCCGCCTGGTTAAGGGTTGCAGCTAGGGCAAAGTCGGATGCGTCGCTCTCCACTTGGAAAGTGATGGACTCATCCACTGCGTGCATCGTGGCCCTCGCAATATCTCTTTTTATGAGAGTGAAGGCTGCACAGGCCTCTGCTGCCAGGGGGAAGGAGGTGGACTTGATGAGGGGTCTGGCTTTGTCCGCATAGTTGGGCACCCACTGAGCATAGTACGAGAAAAACCCTAGGCATCTCTTCAGTGCTTTTTGGCAGTGGGGGAGGGGGAGCTCCATAAGGGGGCGCATCCTGTCGGGGTCGGGGCCGATGACTCCGTTCTCCACTACACAGCCAAGAATGGCAAGGCGCTTGGTACGAAACATACATTTGTCCTTGTTGTATGTTAGGTTCAGCCGCTGGGCCGTACGGAGGAATTTCTCTAGATTAACATCATGGTCCTGCTGGTCGCGGCCGCAGATGGTGACGTTGTCTAGATAGGAGAAAGTGGCCTGGAGCGCGTTCTGGTTAACCATCCGGTCCATCTCCCATTGGAAGACTGAAACCCCGTTGGTGACGCCGAAGGGAACTCTGAGGAAGTGGTAGAGACGACCGTCAGCTTCAAAAGCTGTGTACTGGCGGTCCTCAGCCCTGATGGGGAGCTGGTGGTATGCTGACTTCAGATCAATCGTCGAGAACACCCGGTATTGTGCTATCTGATTGACCATGTCAGATATGCGGGGGAGTGGGTATGCATCTAGCTGGGTGTATCGATTGATCGTCTGGCTGTAGTCAATAACTAGGCGCTGTTTTTCGCCAGTCTTCACTACCACCACTTGTGCTCGCCATGGGCTGGTGCTACTTTCAATAATCCCTTCCTTCAGGAGTCTCGCTACCTCGGATTTAATGAAGCTCCTATCCCCGGCACTGTAACGCCTGCTTTTGGTAGCGATGGGCTTACAGTCACGGGTGAGGTTAGCGAACAAGGAGGTGGGGGGGACTTTAAGGGTGGAGAGGCTGCAAATGGTGCGCGGTGGGCGATTTAAAAGCTGCAGACTGTGAGTGGGGGGAGGGGTCCGCCGTACGCTAATGTGACACTTTTAAGGTGGCACTGAAAATCCAACCCCAGTAGAACGGCAGCGCAGAGATGGGGCAGGACCAGGAGTTTAAAATTTTTGTATTCTGTGCCCCTTACTGAAAGGGTCACTACACAGTAGCCACCGACGTCCGCTGACTGGGCTTTGGAAGCCAAAGAGATCCGATGTCGCGTCGGCAGGACCGGGAGAGAGTAACTGCGCACCGTGTCGGGGTGGATAAAGCTCTCCGTGCTCCCGCTGTCAAAAAGGCAGGTCGTGGCGCGGCCGTTTACCGTAATGTCCATCATGGACCTGGACAGTTGATGAGGGAGAGATTGGTCCAGCGTCACGGAGGCCAGCGTATGGTCGAGCGAGTCGATGTGCTCGTCAGATGAGGCGGTGGTTGAGTCCGGGTCCCCCGTGGTTGAAGTTGGAGACATCCAAGATGGCGGACAAAATGGCGGCGCCCATGATCCTGATCCCCACGCGGCTGGGGGAGCCCAAGATGGCGGACAAGATGGCTGCCCCCACGGTTCACATGCGGCGCTGCTGGCGTTAGCGGTTTTACCAACAACAACGGTGAACAACAATAACAGTGGTTTACCACAGCCTCCTCTTGTGCTGTGCTAGTCTATGATATTGAGAGAAGCAAACAGACTCAATATTTGCATTGGACTGTCCCAGGAACCTCATCCTGTTCATTACACCCCATTACATCATCAGACTCCGTTATCAGCTGGCAAGACAGACATGAATAATTCTGTGGTAACATTTGAAAATCAACGTCATTATTTATTTTGTTACAAAGATTACAGAAGTATTTCGCTAGACGGCTACCTCCTCGATCTCCGCCCAAGGTGCTTCTTTCAACACAGTCTCCATGAGCCTCAACAATGCCCCTCAGTCAGCTGAAGGGACGTACCTGTGTTGGCATTGCAGGTACATACATCTACCGGGCACCAGTCCAGTGGTCACCTCCAGTGGCCGGCAGCGACACAGTTATTTACAAACCCTCCGTTCCCATTGTCCAACATCCGTGTAGAAAGAGTGCTGCCGCAAGATTTAGGCAGGTGAGGTGTTCTCAATAAAACATCCAGCATTTCTCATCCGTCCTGTTTCAACCTTTCTGTACTAAAGGCCCACAGAACGGTGCCACATTCTACAACATCCAACACAATCCTATCCTCTGGCAATGTCATGTTACTGGACTACTAATCCAGACCAGAGAACCTCCCTCTCCCGCCTCTCCCTCTCCCGCCCCTCTCACTCTCCCACCTCTCCCTCTCCCGCCCCACCTCGCTCCCTCTCCCGCCTCTCCCTCTCCCGCCCCGCCCCTCTCCCACCTCTCCCTCTCCCGCCCCACCTCGCTCCCTCTCCCGCCCCACTCCCTCTCACTCTCCCGCCTCTCCCTCTCCCGCCCCGCCCCTCTCCCACCTCTCCCGCCCCGCCCCACTCCCTCTCCCGCCCCGCCCCTCCCTCTCCCACCTCTCCCGCCCCGCCCCACTCCCTCTCCCGCCCCGCCCCTCACTCTCCCGCCTCTCCCGCCCCGCCCCTCTCCCACCTCTCCCTCTCCCGCCCCGCCCCTCACTCTCCCGCCTCTCCCTCTCCCGCCCCGCCCCTCTCCCACCTCTCCCTCTCCCGCCCCACCTCGCTCCCTCTCCCGCCCCCCTCACTCTCCCGCCTCTCCCTCTCCCGCCTCTCCCTCTCCCGCCCCACTCCCTCTCCCGCCCCACCTCGCTCCCTCTCCCGCCCCACTCCCTCTCCCGCCCCACTCCCTCTCCCGCCCCACTCCCTCTCCCGCCCCGCCCCTCTCACTCTCCCGCCCCACTCCCTCTCCCGCCCCGCCCCTCTCACTCTCCCGCCTCTCCCTCTCCCGCCCCACTCCCTCTCCCACCCCACCTCGCTCCCTCCCCCGCCCCTCTCACTCTCCCGCCTCTCCCTCCCCCGCCCCACTCCCTCTCCCGCCCCACCTCGCTCCCTCCCCCGCCCCTCTCACTCTCCCGCCTCTCCCACCCCACCTCGCTCCCTCTCCCGTCCCACCCCTCTCCCGCCCCACTCCCTCTCCCGCCCCACCTCGCTCCCTCTCCCGCCCCACTCCCTCTCCTGCCCCACCTCTATTGGTTTTGTTGGTGACTTTCCTGGGTTCTGGCTGACTGTGACTGGGAAGATCAAGACGGTTCATCACCTTTGCCAGAATATTCTGACCATAAGGTGTGTGAAAAGATTGCTCCTCGGCGCATTTCTGGGAATAGGATGCCCGTTGGTAGATCGAAGACTCCAGAGTCAGAGAGAACCGTTTCTGGTGTCTGGACACATGATGTTTTGCTTAAAAGTAGTTTCTGAAGTTCAGGTGCATTGGTTATACGCATTGGTCATCAATAGCCCTGGTACATTCATGTGCCCTGCTTATTTATTTGAATTTGATGTCTTCAGTAGCATCGCGAGACCCACTAGCAGACCACTTGCTAGGAGAGCACCGAGAGCACACACTACTGCTCCCTGTGAACAGAAAAAGACAGACTGAATTACTCACAGGGCTTCCCATTTCAGGAATCAAGTGTCACCACCAAACACTCCCAGGGCAGGTACAGCACGGGTTAGATACAGAGTAAAGCTCCCTCTACACTGTCCCATCAAACACTCCCAGGGCAGGTACAGCACGGGTTAGATACAGAGTAAAGCTCCCTCTACACTGTCCCATCAAACACTCCCAGGGCAGGTACAGCATGGGTTAGATACAGAATAAAGCTCCCTCTACACTGTCCCATCAAACACTCCCAGGGCAGGTACAGCACGCGTTAGATACAGAGTAAAGCTCCCTCTACACTGTCCCATCAAACATTCCCAGGGCAGGTACAGCACGGGTTAGATACAGAGTAAAGCTCCCTCTACACTGTCCCATTAAACACTCCCAGGGCAGGTACAGCATGGGTTAGATACAGAGTAAAGCTCCCTCTACACTGTCCCATCAAACACTCCCAGGGCAGGTACAGCACGGGTTAGATACAGAGTAAAGCTCACTCTACACAGTCCCATCAAACACTCACAGGACAGGTACAGCACGGGTTAGATACAGAGTAAAGCTCCCTCTACACTGTCCCATCAATGCTCCTCAGCTTAACCTGAAATTGCTCTCTTCCCATTCCAGTGTGATATTTTACAAATCCCAAACTGGCTGTTTCATGTTATCTGCGTTGTTCAGGAGAAGGAGTCTATATTCACCCCACATCTCCAAGATGAGATTGGAAATTTATATGGAAAATTGGAAGAGTGAGCTTGCATCTTGCCCCTCACTGGCAGTCCATCACTCCGGCCACCTGCAGATGTGGGACCCCCTTTATTGAATGGGAGATCTGATGGCGTAGTGTGTAAATACAGCACCATACAGCAAAGCTCGAAGTTTGAGCCACAGTCTCTGCTGAATTCAAGATGTTTAATGTAAATCAATGCATGAGCACCAGCTGGTGCCCTGGCACAGTTACTCACCCAGCCGCCCATCTGGGAGATCCAAGGAACCACCACCTCCAGAATAAATACTTTCGCCCATTTCTTAAAAGCAGTGAAGGATTCCGATTGCAAGATCTTAAAAACAGAACTAGAGCAATTAGTTGCTGCTGTGTACTACTGCTCCTTGTTTAAATCTCTCAAATGAGGTTTCCGCCCTGTCACAGCCTTAACCAAAGTTACAAATGACATCCCCCGAGACTGTGGTGTATTATCCCTCCTCTTCTTCCTCGACCTCCCTGCAGCCTTTGATGCAGTCAAACACACCATCTTTCTCCAACGCTTCATCTCCTGCTCAATAGGACTGGTTCGACGTATAACTACGCGATGATAACCAGAGCACCTCCAGTAAGGCTTCTCTTCCGGCCCTGCAGCATTACCTCTGCAATTGTCCAAGGATCTATCCTTGACCCCCTCGTCTTCCTCATATACAGACTGTCCTTTTGTGACATCATCCGCAGACATGGGATCAGCTTCCACATGTACACGGTTGACACCCAGCTCTACCTCTCCATTGTTCTGTTGTCAGACTGCTTGTCTGACATCCAGTCTTGAATGAGCCACAATTTTCTCCAGTTAAACATTGGGAAGACCAAAGCCATTTTCTTCGGCCCCCACCACAAACACCATATCCTTGCCAACAATTACATGGCCCTACCTGGGCACTGTCTTGGGCTGAATCAGACTCTTTGTTGCCTTGGTGTTCTATTTGACCCTGAGCTCAGCTTCCAACCCCAGCACAGAGACTGCCCACTCCACCTCTGTAACATTACCTCGGTAACATCGGCCACCCACGCTCCACCCTCCATAAATTTCAGCTCATCAAAACTCTGCTGCCTGTTTCCTATCCTGCTAACCCATCACACATGTCCTTGTTGACTTATATTGGCTCCTGGTCCCATCAAACACTCCCAGGGCAGGTACAGCATGGGTTAAATACAGAGTAAATCGCCCTCTGCACTGTCCTGTCAAACACTCCCAGGGCAGGTACAGCACGGGTTAGATACAGAGTAAAGCTCCCTCTACACTGTCCCATCAAACACTCCCAGGGCAGGTACAGCATGGGTTAAATACAGAGTAAAGCTCCCTCTACACTGTCCCATCAAACACTCCCAGGGCAGGTACAGCACGGGTTAGATACAGAGTAAAGCTCCCTCTACACTGTCCCATCAAACACTCCCAGGGCAGGTACAGCACGGGTTAGATACAGAGTAAAGCTCCCTCTACACTGTCCCATCAAACACTCCCAGGGCAGGTACAGCACGGGTTAGATACAGAGTAAAGCTCCCTCTACACTGTCCCATCAAACACTCCCATGGTAGGTACAGCACGGGTTAGATACAGAGTAAAGCTCCCTCTACACTGTCCTATCAAATATTCCCAAGGCCCTACCCGGGTACAGTGCTCAACCATTACCCATGTACATTATTCACCCATTACCCTGGGGTACTGTGCCCACCCATTACCCAGGGGTACAGTGCCCACCCATTATCCAGAGTATTGTTTGATTTATGCGTTATTGATTGAATTATATTTGAATACTCACTGTTGGCAGAAATAGTTTTGCCAGCTGGAAGAAAAGGAAGACACGGGCAGCCCCCCTGGCCCCCCCAGTGACACTTCTGCTGAATATGGTGTTCAACAACGACTGCAGAATGTGAAAAGCGTTGGAGCTGTTCAGGAGGGGCTCCAACACCCTGCAACACAAAGAGAGAAACACTGAAACCTGTGGCCTCTGCCTGAGATACCACAGACATCCATTGTTAGCAATCACACTACTGATGTCTTCTTTATTACTTGTTCTGGTCTGTAACATGTAGCTGCTGAAGCAACCATAGCTTTAGAGAGAAGGATTTAGTATTCTGGACCACAGTAGGTTGCACTCTTGCTGAGTTAGAAGCCCATTCCAAGACTAGAAAATATAGGGGTTGAATTTCTGTGGGGGTTCTCCTCATTGTCCACTCTAACCTCAGCGGAAGGTCTACAGAAACCAACTGTGTGCACACCCTGCTCGCTGACTGCCCACACCCCCTCACTGCCCGCACCCCGCTCGCTGACTGCCCGCACCCCCTCACTGCCCGCACCCCGCTCGCTGACTGCCCGCACCCCCTCACTGCCCGCACCCCGCTCGCTTACTGCCCGCACCCCCTCACTGCCCGCACCCCGCTCGCTGCCCGCACCCCGCTCGCTGACTGCCCGCACCACCTCACTGCCCGCACCCCGCTCGCTGACTGCCCGCACCCCCTCACTGCCCGCACCCCGCTCGCTGACTGCCCGCACCCCCTCACTGCCCGCACCCCGCTCGCTGACTGCCCGCACCCCGCCCACTGACTGCCCGCACCCCACTCACTGACTGCCCGCACCCCCTCACTGCCCGCACCCCGCTCGCTGACTGCCCGCACCCCCTCACTGCCCGCACCCCCCTCACTGACTGCCCACACCCCGCCCACTGACTGCCCGCACCCCGCTCGCTGACTGCCCGCACCCCGCTCACTGACTGCCCGCACCCACTCACTGACTGCCCGCACCCCCTCACTGACTGCCCGCACCCCCTCACTGACTGCCCACACCCCCTCACTGCCCGCACCCCGCTCGCTGACTGCCCGCACCCCACTCACTGACTGCCCACACCCCCTCACTCCGCTCGCTGACTGCCCGCACCCCCCTCACTGACTGCCCGCACCCCGCTCACTGACTGCCCGCACCCCGCCCACTGACTGCCCGCACCCCGCTCGCTGACTGCCCGCACCCCCCTCACTGACTGCCCGCACCCCGCTCGCTGACTGCCTGCACCCCCTCACTGACTGCCCGCACCCCGCTCACTGACTGCCCGCACCCCCTCACTGCCCGCACCCCGCTCGCTGACTGCCCGCACCCCCTCACTGACTGCCCGCACCCCGCTCGCTGACTGCCCGCACCCCGCTCGCTGACTGCCCGCACCCCCCTCACTGACTGCCCGCACCCCCTCACTGACTGCCCGCACCCCGCTCGCTGACTGCCCGCACCCCCCTCACTGACTGCCCGCACCCCGCTCGCTGACTGCCCGCACGCCCGCACCCCGCTCGCTGACTGCCCGCACCCCGCTCGCTGACTGCCCGCACCCCCTCACTGACTGCCCGCACCCCCTCACTGACTGCCCGCACCCCCCTCACTGACTGCCCGCACCCCGCTCACTGACTGCCCGCACCCCCTCACTGACTGCCCGCACCCCCCTCACTGACTGCCCGCACCCCCTCACTGACTGCCCGCACCCGCTCACTGACTGCCCGCACCCCCCTCACTAACTGCCCGCACCCCGCCCACTGACTGCCCGCACCCCCCTCACTGACTGCCCGCACCCCCTCACTGACTGCTCGCACCCCCTCACTGACTGCCCGCACCCCGCCCACTGACTGCCCGCACCCCCCTCACTGACTGCCCGCACCCCCTCACTGACTGCCCGCACCCCGCTTGCTGACTGCCCGCACCCCGCTCGCTGACTGCCCGCACCCCCCTCGCTGACTGCCCGCACCCCCCTCACTGACTGCCCGCACCCCGCTCACTGACTGCCCGCACCCCCTCACTGACTGCCCGCACCCCCTCACTCACTGCCCGCACCCCGCTCGCTGACTGCCCGCACCCCGCTCGCTGACTGCCCGCACCCCCTCACTGACTGCCCGCACCCCCCTCACTGACTGCCCGCACCCCGCTCGCTGACTGCCCGCACCCCCTCACTGACTGCCCGCACCCCCCTCACTGACTGCCCGCACCCCGCTCGCTGACTGCCCGCACCCCCTCACTGACTGCCCGCACCCCCCTCACTGACTGCCCGCACCCCGCTCACTGACTGCCCGCACCCCGCTCACTGACTGCCCGCACCCTGCCCACTGACTGCCCGCACCCCCTCACTCACTGCCCGCACCCCGCTCGCTGACTGCCCGCACCCCGCTCGCTGACTGCCCGCACCCCCTCACTGACTGCCCGCACCCCCTCACTGACTGCCCGCACCCTGCTCGCTGACTGCCCGCACCCCCTCACTGACTGCCCGCACCCCCCTCACTGACTGTGTGTGTGCCCCGCTCACTGACTGCCCGCACCCCCTCACTGACTGCCCGCATCCCTCTCACTCTACGCGCACTGTTTGGAAGGGATGTGTCCGGAGCACCTGAACTTTCTGTATGTGTCTCGCTCCAAAGCACATGTCCTCTCGATGTCCTGGTCGGATTTGATATGATGAATGAGGTTCAGGACAGAGTGGCGTGTGACATATACCAGATATACTTGTCTAGTTTTGATTTAGTATCTGTTCTGCGAAGTCCAGTCACATTACACAAGCAATTTATAAAATTAACTCCAGTTCAGTTCCTTTACCAAACTTAATGTTTCACCCTTTAATGCTGGAGAAAAACAATTCAAACTCAAACAGTGCTGAGTGATTGGTTCAGTTTGTGTACGAGTGAAAGATCCTTGTATAAATCTGAGAGCTGAGATAAGCAAAATCCAGTGTCTGTTAACTTTACCAGAATGTAAAGAAAGAGCTGTCCACGTCACAGAGCGTGCTTCAGGGGTCAGTTTGAAAACAACTGAAGTTTGAAACTCATGAAAAAAAAATCTCTTTGAATTTTCAAGAAACAGTGCTAAGAAATTCTAGGAAAAGATTTACTGTTACCTGTATTATTTAAAAGTTATATAGTAAGAGTTAGCTTTGTTCTTAAGAGTTGTGATCTGAAGGAGTTGGCGGAAGAGAGTTTACTATAAATATTTAAATGTGTTTATATCATTGTTACTTATTTGCTTATTCATTTTTTGCAAATTAAATTTGGTTGTTATTTTAAACTTAAAACAAGGTCTGAGGCGATGCTCTGCCACTCTCATCGACCAGAGTGAAAGCTAACAGAGACAGACCAAAGCTGAAAGTGATTAATGGACAGGGTTTATTGTTCACTTCCCTTGCTCACTTACCTAGAACCCAAAGACAGGCAATGTGAAGGTTTGGGAGGTAGGGAGTGATTTGAACAAAAGAATATAAGAAATAGGAGCAGGAGTCGGCCATTTGGCCCTTCGAGCCATGGCTGATCTTCTACCTCATCTCCACTTTCCTGCACTATCCCCATATCCTTGTGCACCAGTCGCTGAAAGTAAGCATGCAGGTGCAGCAGGCGGTTAAGAAGGCAAATGGTATGTTGGCCTTTGTAGCGAGAGGGTTTGAGTACAGGAACAAGGATGTCTTGCTGCAGTTGTACAGGGCCTTGGTGAGACCACACCTTGAGTATTGTGTGCAGTTTTGGTCACCTTATCTGAGGAAGGATGTTCTTGCCATGGAAGAAGTGCAGCGAAGATTCACCAGGCTGATACCTGGGATGGCAGGAATGACATATGAGGAGAGATTGGGTCGATTGGGCTTGTACTGGCTGGAGTTTAGAAGAATGAGAGGGGATCTCATCGAAACTTATAAAATTCTAACAGGACTAGACAGACTAGATGCTGGAAGGATGTTCCCGATGGTCAGGGAGTCCAGAACCAGGGGTCACAGTCTAAGGATAAGGGGTAAGCCATTTAGGACAGAGATGAGGAGGAATTTCTTCACCCAGAGAGTGGTGAACCTGTGGAATTCTTTACCACAGAAGGCAGTAGAGGCCAATTCATTAAATATATTCAAGAAGGAGTTGGATATATTTCTTAAGGCTAAAGGGATCAAGGGATATGGGGAGAAGGCAGGAACAGGGTACTGAATTTGGATGATCAGCCATGATCTCATTGAATAGCGGAGCGGGCTCAAGGGGCCGAATGGCCTACTCCTGCTCCTATCTTCTATGTTTCTATCCCTTGATTCCCTTAATATTCAAAAATCTATCGATCTTTGTCTTGAATATCCTCAATGACTGAGCCTCCACAGCCCTCTGGGGTAGAGAATTCCAAAGATTCACCACCCTCTGAGTGAAGAAATTTCTCATCTCAGTCCTAAATGGCCGACCCCTTATTCTGAGACTGTGACCCCTGGTTCTAGACTCCCCAGCCAGGGGAAACATCCTCCCTGCATCTACCCTGTCAAGCCTTGTAAGAATTTTGTATGTTTCAATGAGATCACCTCTCATTCTTCTGAACTCTAGAGAATATAGGCCTAGTCTACTCAATCTCGCCTCATAGGACAATCCTCCCATCCCAGGAACCAGTCTGGTGAACCTTCGTTGCACTCCCTCTATGGCAAGTTTATCCTTCCTTAGGTAAGGAGACCAAAACTGTCCACAATACTCCAGGTGTGGTCTCACCAGGGCCCTATATAATTGCAGTAAGATGTCTTTACTCTTGTACTCAAATCCTCTTGTAATAAAGGCCAACATACCATTAGCTTTCCTAGTTGCTTGCTGTACCTGCATGTTAACTTTCAGTGAGTCGGGTACAAGGACACCCAGGTCCCTCTGAACACCAACATTTCCCAATCTCTCTCCATTTAAAAAATACTCTGCTTTTCTATTTTTTTTACCAAAGTGGATAACTTCACATTTCTCCACATTATATTCCATTTGCCATGTTCTTGCCCACTCACTTAGCCTGTCTATATCCCCTTGAAGCCTCCTCGCATCCTCCTCACAACTTACATTCCCACCCAGCTTTGTATCATCAGCAAACTTGGATATATTACATTTGGTCCCCTCATCCAAATCATTGAAATCTACAGCACAGAAGGAGGCCATTCGGCCCATCCTGTCTGTACCAGCTGACAAAGATCTATCCACCCTAATCCCACTTTCCTGCACTTGGTCCGTAGCCCTGTAGGTTACGGCACTTCAGGTGCATATCCAAGTACTTTTTAAATGTGGTTCGGGTTCCTGCCTCTACCACCCTTTCAGGCAGTGAGTTCCAGACCCCCACAACCCTCTGGGTGAAAACATTTCTCCTCAAATCCCCTCTAAAATTCCGACCAATTACTTTAAATCTATGTCCCCTGGTTATTGACCCTTCTGCTAAGGGAAATAGGTCCTTCATATCCACTCTGTCTCGGCCCCTCATAATTTTATACACCTCAATTTGGTCTCCCTTCAGCCTCCTCTGTTCCAAAGAAAACAACCCCAGCCTCTCCAATCTTTCCTCATAGCTAAAATTCCCCAGCCCAGGCAACATCCTCGTAAATCTCCTCTGCACCCTCTCTAGTGCAATCACATCCTTCCTGTAATGTGGTGACCAGAACTGCACGCAGTATTCTAGCTGAGGCCTAACTAGTGTTTTATACAGTTCAAGCATAACCTCCCTGCTCTTATATTCTATGCCTCGGCTAATAAAGGCAAGTATCCCGTATGCCTTCTTAACCACCTTATCTACCTGTCCTGCTACCGTCAGGGATCTGTGGACATGCACTCCAAGGTCCCTCTGATATTCTGCGCTGCTCAGTGTCCTACCATTTAATGTGTATTCCCTTGCCTTGTTAGCCCTCCCCAAATGCATTACCTCACACTTGTCCGGATTGAATTCCATTTGCCACTGTTCTGCCCACCTGACCAGTCCATTGATATCTTCCTGCAGTCTGCAGCTTTCTTCATTATCAACCACACGGCCAATTTTTGTATCATCTGCAAACTTCTTAATCGTTCTTCCTACATTCAAGGCCAAATCATTGATATATACCACAAAAAGCAAAGGACCCAGTACTGAGCCCTGCAGAACCCCACTGGAAACAGCCTTCCAGTCACAAAAACACCCTTCGACCATTACCCTTTGTTTCCTGCCTCTGAGCCAATTTTGGATCCAACTTGTCACTTTGCCTTGGATCCCATGGGCTTTTACTTTCGTGACCAGTCTGCCATGTGGGACCTTATCAAAAGCCTTGATAAAATCCATATAGACTACAAACGCACTACCTTCATCGACCCTCCTTGTTACCTCCTCAAAAAATTCAATCAAGTTAATCAGACACAACCTTCCCTTGACAAATCCATGCTGACTGTCCCTGATTAATCCGTGTCTTTCTAAATGAAGATTTATCCTGTCCATCGGAATTTTTTCCAATAATTCTCCCACCACCGAGGTTAGGCTGACTGGCCTGTAATTACTCGGTCCATCCCTTTCTCCCTTTTTAAACAAAGGTACAATGTTAGCAGTCCTCCAGTCTTCTGGCACCACACCTGTAGCCAGAGAGGATTGGAAAATGATGGTCAGAGCCAATATATTTCCATGCCCTCTCTTTGCTTTCCTAATTTCCTTTTTGATTTCACCCCTGCACGTTCTCTACTCCTCTTGGCTTTCTGCAGTATTGAGCCCTCGGTATCTGTCATAAGCTTCCCTTTTTTTCTTTACCATACCCTGTATGCCCCTTGACATCCAGGGAGCTCTAGATTTGTTAGTCCCACCCTTTTTCTTTAAGGAACATACTTGCTCTGAACCCTCACTATCTCCTCCTTGAATGCCTCCCACTGCTCTGACACTTTACCTTCAGGTTTCTGTCTCCAGTCCACTTTAGCTAAATCACCTCTCAGCTTAGTCAAATTAGCTTTTCCCCAATTGAGAACTTTATTCCTGGTCCATCCTTGTCCTTTTCCATAACTACCCTAAATCTAACTGAATTATGATCACTAGCACCAATATGCTCTCCCACTGATACCCTTCCCACCTGCCCAGCTTCATTCCCTAAAACTAGGTCCAGAACCGCGCCCTCCCTTGTTGGGCTTGCTACGTACTGGCTAAAAAAGTTCTCCTGAATGCATTTTAAGAATTCTGTTCCCTCTAAACCTTTCACACTAATGTTATCCCAGTTAATAATTAGGGAAGTTGAAATCCCCTACTATTACTGCCCTATTTTTGCATGTTTCAGAAATGTGCCTACATATTTGCTCTTCCATCTCCCTCTGACTGTTCGGAGGTCTAGAGTACACTCCCAGCAGTGTGATTGCCCCTTTTTTGTTTTTCAGTTCAACCCATATGGCCTCATTTGATGACCCTTCTAAGATATCCTCCTTCCTCACAGCTGTAATTGATTCTTTAATCAATATCGCGACCCCCCCTCGATCTCGTCTGAAAACCCTGTAACCAGGAATGTTGAGCTGCCATTCCTGCCCTTCTTTCAGCCATGTCTCAGTAATAGCTAGAATATCATATTCCTCCCACCTGTCGATCTGTGCCCTCAGCTTATCTGCTTTATTCCCTAGACTCCTTGCGTTGAAGTATATACCATTTAGCAATTCCAAACTCCCTTGTTGTCTATTTTCTAGCCTTTGTTTCCTCTGCCTTCCAAACTCGCTAACTAATTTTCTGCCTTCCATTTCCAGCTTTGCTTCTCTCCCTTCTGAATCCACTCTCAGGTTTCCATCCCCCTACCAAGCTAGTTTAAACCCTCCCCAACAAAACTAGCAAACCCCAGCATGAAGATATTGGTTCCAGTCCCGTTGAGATGCAACCCGTCCGGCTTATACAGGTCCCATCTCCCCCAGAAACGGTCCCAATGCCTCAGGAATCTAAAGCCCTCCCTCCTGCACCATCTCTCCAGCCACTCATTCATCTGCTCTATCCTCCTGTTTCTGTACTCACTAGCACATGGCACTGGGAGTAATCCAGAAATTACTACCTTTGAGGTCCTGCTTTTTAATCTCTTCCCTAGCTCCCTAAAATCTGCCTGCAGGACCTCATCCCTCTTTCTACCTATGTCGTTGGTACCGATGTGGACCACGACCTCTGGCTGTTCACCCTCCCCCCTCAATGTCCTGCAGCCGTTCAGTGACATCCTTGACCCTGGCACCAGGGAGGCAACATACCATCCTGGAGTCACGTCTGCGGCCGCAGAAACGCCTGCCTTTTCCCCTAACTATTGCTCTTCCACTCTTCTTCCTCCCAACCTGTGCAGCTGAGCCACCCATGGTGCTGTGGACTTGGCTCTGGCTACACTCCCCAGAGGAACCATCGCCCTCACCAGTATTCAGAACTGAATACTGGTTAGCGAGCGAGATGCACTGCCTGCCTGGTCCTCCTCTTCTGTCTGGCGGTCACCCATTTCCTCTCTGCCTGCACACACTTAAGCTGTGGGGTGACCACCTCCAGAAACGTGCTATCCACATAACTCAGCCTCGCGCATGCACTGCAGTGACTCCAGCCGCCGCTCAAGCTCTGAAACCCGGAGCTCGAGCTGCTGTAGCTGGCGACACTTCCTGCACACGTGGTCGTCCAGACCACGAGAAGCGACCAGGATTTCCCACATGGCACAGGATGTGCAGTTCACGGCACTGAGCTGCCCTGCCACGCCACTATATAATATACTATGAACTACCTTGACAGAAATAAACTTAACAAAAACACTCACCAGCTACTCAATCAGCTTCCTTGTGCCAACGTCACTTCTGAATTCCGATGTCAGTCCTGTGTTGAGTTGCTGTCGCCGACTCTGAGCCTCTCACAGGTCCACTGCTCAGCTCCAGATGTAGATTGTGAATAGCTGAGGCCCAAGCACTGATCCTTGCGGTACCCCACTAGTTACAGCCTGCCAACCCGAAAATGACCCGTTTATTCCTACTCTCTGTTTTCTGTCCGTTAACTAATCCTCAATCCATGCGAGTATACTACCCACAATCCCACGAGCCCTAATTTTGTTTAATAACCTCTTGTGTGGCACCTCATCGAATGCCTTCTGAAAATCCAAATACACCACATCCACTGGTTCCCCCTCATCTATTCTGCTAGTTACAACCTCAAAAAACTAACAGATTTGTCAAACACGATTTTGAGACAAAGTAATCTCAGGTAAGGAAGTTTGATAATAATCAGAAACATACCAAGTGTCACTGGCTCCATAAACTTACTGCTTGAATTCCGGATCCTGTGTCATCCACTGCTCCAGCTTTCCCAAATATTGCAGTGCATTTTCTAGGTTGGGCACACTGCCTGCGTCTGCACCTCTGCTGCTGAGAACCTCCCTGGGCCCCTCACTCCCAGCTGCTGCTCCTGGAACCACAGGCCCGTTACCACTGATGTAACTGAAAAGGAGAAAGGAACAGGATTTGCAAAGATCTGAGGCGGAAGGGCCCTATATCAGCTTTAAATGATGTACAGTCCACAGGCTGGCACAGTGCCAATCAATGGATTCAAGCATCAAAGCCCTGCTTTGTGAATTGGGTGGTGCAGTGGGTCAGACACCACCCTTTCACCTCTGAGTGCAAGTCCAGCTCACTGCCTGTATGGGTTCTGCATCAAATGTGCTTGGCTGTCTCAGACCACTTTTCACTGTAGGCTTGGGCGCACAGCACGAAACTGCCCTGAATTCACCACTAGACTGGCAATCTCACTCAGAGCATGGCCAGTCTAGGAAACAAAAATCTATAACCAAAGATGTGCAGGTTAGGTTGATTGGCTATGATAAATTGACCCTTAGTGTTAGGGGGATTAAATACGTGGGGTTACAGGGATAGGGTGGGATATGTGTTGGTGTAGGGGTTACGGGGATCGGGTGGGATATGTGTCGGTGCAGGCTCGATGGGCCGAAATGGCCTCTATCTGCACTGTGGGGTTTCTGTGATTCTGTGGAACCGTGCTGTTAGAGTGGGGAACCCCCTATAAATTATTCACGCTTCTGCAGCACCCCCCCCACCCCATCACAAAAATACTGACACATTCCCGGGGACCCTCTGTAAATACTGACACACTGCCGGGGACCCCCTGTCAATACTGACACACTCCTGGTGACCCCCTGTAAATACTGACACACTCCCGGAGACCCCCTGTAAATACTGACACACTCCCGGGGACTCTCCTGTAAATACTGACACACTCCCGGGGACCCCCTATAAATACTGACACACTCCTGGGGACCCCCTGTAAATACTGACACACTCCCGGGGACCCCCTGTAAATACTGGCACAATCCCGGGGACCCCCTGTAAATACTGACACACTCCCGGGGACCCACTGTAAATACTGACACACACCCGGGGACCCCCTGTAAATACTGACACACTCCCGGGGACCCCCTGCAAATACTGACACACTCCTAGTGACCCCCTGTAAATACTGACACACTCCCGGGGACTCTCCTGTAAATACTGACACACTCCCGGGGACCCCCTGTAAATACTGACACACTCCCGGGGACCCTCTGTAAATACTGACACACTCCCGGGGACCCCCTGTAAATACTGGAACAATCCCGGGGACCCCCTGTAAATACTGACACACTCCCGGGGACCCCCTGTAAATACTGACACTCCCGGAGACACCCTGTAAATACTGACACACTCCCGGGGACCCCCTGTAAATACTGACACACTCCCGGGGACCCCCTGTAAATACTGACACACTCCCAGGGACACCCTGTAAATACTGACACACTCCCGGGGACGCCCTGTAAATACTGACACACTCCCGGGGACCCCCTGTAAATACTGACACACTCCCAGGGACCCGCTGTAAATACTGACACACTCCCGGGGACCCCCTGTAAATACTGACACACTCCCGGGGACTCTCCTGTAAATACTGACACACTCCCGGGGACCCCCTGTAAATACTGACACATTCCCGGGGACCCCCTGTAAATACTGACACACTCCCGGGGACCCCCTGTAAATACTGGAACAATCCCGGGGACCCCCTGTAAATACTGACACACTCCCGGGGACCCCCTGTAAATACTGACACTCCCGGAGACACCCTGTAAATACTGACACACTCCCGGGAACCCCCTGTAAATACTGACACACTCCCGGGAACCCCCTGTAAATACTGACACACTCCCGGGGACCCCCTGTAAATACTGACACACTCCCGGGGACCCCCTGTAAATACTGACACACTCCCGGGGACCCCCTGTAAATACTGACACACTCCCAGGGACCCGCTGTAAATACTGACACACTCCCAGGGACAACCTGTAAATACTGACACACTCCCGGGGACCCCCTGTAAATACTGACACACTCCCGGGGACCCCCTGTAAATACTGACACACTCCCAGGGACCCGCTGTATATACTGACACACTCCCGGGGACCCCCTGTAAATACTGACACACTCCCGGGGACCCCCTGTAAATACTGACACACTCCCGGGGACCCCCTGTAAATACCGACACTCCCAGGGACGCCCTGTAAATACTGACACACTCCCGGGGACGCCCTGTAAATACTGACACACTCCCGGGGACCCCCTGTAAATACTGACACATTCCCGGGGACCCCCTGTAAATACTGGCACACTCCCCAGGGACACCCTGTAAATACTGACACACTCCCGGGGACCCCCTGTAAATACTGACACACTCCCAGGGACCCGCTGTAAATACTGACACACTCCCAGGGACACCCTGTAAATACTGGCACACTCCCCAGGGACACCCTGTAAATACTGACACACTCCCGGGGATCCCCTGTAAATACTGACACACTCCCAGGGACCCGCTGTAAATACTGACACACTCCCGGGGACCCCCTGTAAATACTGACACACTCCCGGGGACCCCCTGTAAATACTGACACACTCCCGGGGACCCCCTGTAAATACTGACACACTCCCGGGGACCCCCTGTAAACACTGACACACTCCCAGGGACACCCTGTAAATACTGACACACTCCCGGGGACGCCCTGTAAATACTGACACACTCCCGGGGACCCCCTGTAAATACTGACACACTCCCAGGGACCCGCTGTAAATACTGACACACTCCCGGGGACCCCCTGTAAATACTGACACACTCCCGGGGACCCCCTGTAAATACTGACACACTCCCGGGGACCCCCTGTAAATACTGACACACTTCCGGGGACCCCCTGTAAATACTGACACACTCCCGGGGACCCCCTGTAAATACTGACACATTCCCGGGGACCCACTGTAAATACTGACACACTCCCGGGGACCCCCTGTAAATACTGACACACTCCCGGGGACCCCCTGTAAATACTGACACACTCCCGGGGACCCCCTGTAAATACTGACACTCCCGGAGACACCCTGTAAATACTGACACACTCCCGGGGACCCCCTGTAAATACTGACACACTCCCGGGGACCCCCTGTAAATACTGACACACTCCCAGGGACACCCTGTAAATACTGACACACTCCCGGGGACGCCCTGTAAATACTGACACACTCCCGGGGACCCCCTGTAAATACTGACACACTCCCAGGGACCCGCTGTAAATACTGACACACTCCCGGGGACCCCCTGTAAATACTGACACACTCCCGGGGACCCCCTGTAAATACTGACACACTCCCGGGGACCCCCTGTAAATACTGACACACTCCCGGGGACCCCCTGTAAATACTGACACTCCCGGAGACACCCTGTAAATACTGACACACTCCCGGGGACCCCCTGTAAATACTGACACACTCCCGGGGACTCTCCTGTAAATACTGACACACTCCCGGGGACCCCCTGTAAATACTGACACAATCCCGGGGACCCCCTGTAAATACTGACACACTCCCGGGGAACCCCTGTAAATACTGACACACTCCCAGGGTCCCCCTGTAAATACTGACACACTCCCGGGGACCCCCTGTAAATACTGACACACTCCCGGGGACCCCCTGTAAATACTGACACACTCCCGGGGACTCCCTGTAAATACTGGCACACTCCCGGGCACCCCTTGTAAATACTGACACACTCCCGGGGACCCCCTGTAAATACTGACACACTCCCGGGGACTCCCTGTAAATACTGGCACACTCCCCAGGGACACCCTGTAAATACTGACACACTCCCGGGGACCCCCTGTAAATACTGGCACACTCCCCAGGGACACCCTGTAAATACTGACACACTCCCGGGGACCCCCTGTAAATACTGACACACTCCCGGGGACCCCCTGTAAATACTGACACACTCCCGGGGACCCCCTGTAAATACTGACACACTCCCGGGGACCCCCTGTAAATACTGACACACTCCCGGGGACCCCCTGTAAATACTGACACACTCCCGGGGACCCCCTGTAAATACTGACACACTCCCGGGGACCCCCTGTCAATACTGACACACTCCCGAGGACCCCCTGTAAATACTGACGCACTTTTGAGGACCCTCTGCAAATATTGATTCCCGGGGATACTTGCACTCCTAAGTTGAGACTGTCCCAGATAAGGGAGAGAGAGAGACAGACAGAGAGAGACCACAACGGATGTGACAGAGTTTGTCACCCAAAGGTGGAAGATGGCTCGACCAGTGCGAGCCTGTACCTCCAAAAGAGTTGCATGGTGGTGCTGCCATCCTCAGTGGAGACCCTTGGCTCCTGGGCCTGGCTGTAGCTGGGGATCTCTCGCTCCTGGGCCTGGCTGTAGCTGGGGATCTCTCGCTCCTGGGCCTGGCTGCAGCTGGGGATCTCTCGCTCCTGGGCCTGGCTGTAGCTGGGGATCTCTCGCTCCTGGGCCTGGCTGTAGCTGGGGATCTCTCGCTCCTGGGCCTGGCTGCAGCTGGAGACCCATCTCTCCTGGAACTGTCTGTAGCTTGGGCCATTGCAGAATGCTGCGTGTTCCATTATTTGATCCGCGGGGAAATAGTAACTGCACAGTGGGCATTCCCGTGCCTCTTCTGCTACTTCATAAAACTTTTCTGGATTAAACAAAAGCACAAAGAGAAATAAAATAACAAGATGACCTGGATTTCCCAGACAACCCCGTACCGCAGTGAGTGTCTGTGGAACTGTACCCCAGTGAGAGTCAGTGTCGGTGGAACTGTACCCCAGTGAGAGTCAGTGTCTGTGGAACTGTACCCCAGTGAGAGTCAGTGTCTGTGGAACTGTACCCCAGTGAGAGTCAGTGTGTGTGGAACTGTACCCCAGTGAGAGTCAGTGTCTGTGGAACTGTACCCCAGTGAGAGTCAGTGTCTGTGGAACTGTATTCCAGTGAGAGTCAGTGTCTGTGGAACTGTACCCCAGTGAGAGTCAGTGTCTGTGGAACTGTATCCCAGTGAGAGTCAGTGCCTGTGGAACTGTATTCCAGTGAGAGTTAGTGTCTGTGGAACTGTACCCCAGGGAGAGTCAGTGTCTGTGGAACTGTACCCCAGTGAGAGTCAGAGTCTGTGGAACCCGTACCCCAGTGAGAGTCAGTGTCTGTGGAACTGTACCCCAGTGAGAGTCAGTGTCTGTGGAACTGTACCCCAGTGAGAGTCAGTGCCTGTGGAACCCATACCCCAGTGAGAGTCAGTGTCTGTGGAACTGTATCCCAGTGAGAGTCAGTGCCTGTGGAACCTGTACCCCAGTGAGAGTCAGTGTCTATGGAACTGTACCCCAGTGAGAGTCAGTGTCTGTGGAACTGTACCCCAGTGAGAGTCAGTGTCTATGGAACTGTACCCCAGTGAGAGTCAGTGTCTGTGGAACTGTACCCCAGTGAGAGTCAGTGTGTGTGGAACTGTACCCCAGTGAGAGTCAGTGTCTGTGGAACTGTACCCCAGTGAGAGTCAGTGTCTGTGGAACTGTACCCCAGTGAGAGTCAGTGTCTGTGGAACTGTACCCCAGTGAGAGTCAGTGTCTGTGGAACTGTATCCCAGTGAGAGTCAGTGTCTGTGGAACTGTACCCCAGTGAGAGTCAGTGCCTGTGGAACCTGTACCCCAGTGAGAGTCAGTGTCTGTAGAACTGTACCCCAGTGAGTGTCAGTGTCTTTGGAACTGTACCCCAGTGAGAGTCAGTGTCTGTGGAACTGTACCCCAGTGAGAGTCAGAGTCTGTGGAACCCGTACCCCAGTGAGAGTCAGTGTCTGTGGAACTGTACCCCAGTGAGAGTCAGTGTCTGTGGAACTGTACCCCAGTGAGAGTCAAGAGTCTGTGGAACCCGTACCCCAGTGAGAGTCAGTGTCTATGGAACTGTACCCCAGTGAGAGTCAGTGTCTGTGGAACTGTACCCCAGTGAGAGTCAGTGTGTGTGGAACAGTACCCCAGTGAGAGTCAGTGTCTGTGGAACCTGTACCCCAGTGAGAGTCAGTGTCTGTGGAACTGTACCCCAGTGAGAGTCAGAGTCTGTGGAACCCGTACCCCAGTGAGAGTCAGTGTCTATGGAACTGTACCCCAGTGAGAGTCAGTGCCTGTGGAACTGTACCCCAGTGAGAGTCAGTGTCTGTGGAACTGTACCCCAGTGAGAGTCAGTGTCTCTGGAACTGTACCCCAGTGAGAGTCAGTGTCTGTGGAACTGTACCCCAGTGAGTGTCAGTGTCTGTGGAACTGTACCCCAGTGAGAGTCAGTGTCTGTGGAACTGTACCCCAGTGAGAGTCACTGTCTGTAGAACCCGTACCCCAGTGAGAGTCAGTGTCTGTGGAACTGTACCCCCAGTGAGAGACAGTGTCTGTGGAACTGTATCCCAGTGAGAGTCAGTGTCTGCGGAACTGTACCCCAGTGAGAGTCAGTGTCTGTGGAACTGTATCCCAGTGAGAGTCAGTGTGTGTGGAACTGTACCCCAGTGAGAGTCAGTGTCTGTGGAACTCTACCCCAGTGAGAGTCAGTGTCTGTGGAACTGTACCCCAGTGAGAGTCAGTGTCTGTGGAACTGTACCCCAGTGAGAGTCAGTGTCTGTGGAACTGTATCCCAGTGAGAGTCAGTGTCTGTGGAACTGTACCCCAGTGAGAGTCAGTGCCTGTGGAACCTGTACCCCAGTGAGAGTCAGTGTCTGTAGAACTGTACCCCAGTGAGTGTCAGTGTCTTTGGAACTGTACCCCAGTGAGAGTCAGAGTCTGTGGAACCCGTACCCCAGTGAGAGTCAGTGTCTGTGGAACTGTACCCCAGTGAGAGTCAGAGTCTGTGGAACCCATATCCCAGTGAGAGTCAGTGGCCTAGAAATTGGGTTCTGGCGTAGGCAGGGCTTTAGTGCCGGAAGTTAGTGCCGGCGCTAAGTCCCCCTGCGCGCGCCAAAAATTCAGTAGTGCCGCGCCCAAACGGCTGCCGGCGCTACTGAAGGGTCTTTGCGGCGGTACATCGGCGCTAACTGCCGTTTCGCGCCGCAATTCCGGCGCTGCGGCACCCGATGCGGTGCGGCAGGCTGGGGACGTGCATGCCTCCTCCTCCCGTTAAGGAGGAGCTGCCTGCACCCGGCCGCGGCCCGCGCAAATCAGCTTAAAAATGAGCCCGGCATCTCGGACAAGTGCCGGGCTTGCATCTGTTCCGGGGGGGTGGGGGGAGAAGTCCGGGGAGGGAGCTGCGGGCAGGCGGCCGGCGGGAAAGTGGCCGGCCGCCGCGGGGCCTTTAATGCGCCGGCGCAAACTGGAGTAAGGCACCTCTGACAGAACGTTGCTTGCGGCTGCCACGGGCGAGGCGGCCGCAACTCAATTTCGGAGTTCGGGCGGGTTACCACGGCAACCGGGACGCTGCGCACACCGATGACGTCATCGGTGCCGGCGCAGCGCTACCGGTGCAACGCCGATTTAGGGCCCCAGGGAATTTTTAAACTGGCCATAACTCTGGCGCTAGTCCCTCTAGCGCCTCAAAAGCGGCGCTAAGGCAACTGAATTTCTAGGCCAGTGTCTGTGGAACTGTAGCCCAGTGAGAGTCAGTGTCTGTGGAACTGTACCCCAGTGAGAGTCAGTGTCTGTGGAACTGTATCCCAGTGAGAGTCAGTGTTTGTGGAACTGTATTCCAGTGAGAGTCAGTGTCTGTGGAACTGTATCCCAGTGAGAGTCAGTGTCTGTGGAACTGTACTCCAGTGAGAGTCAGTGTCTGTGGAACTGTATCCCAGTGAGAGTCAGTGTTTGTGGAACTGTATTCCAGTGAGAGTCAGTGTCTGTGGAACTGTACCCCAGTGAGAGTCAGTGTCTGTGGAACTGTATCCCAGTGAGAGTCAGTACCTGTGGAACTGTATTCCAGTGAGAGTTAGTGTCTGTGGAACTGTACCCCAGGGAGAGTCAGTGTCTGTGGAACTGTACCCCAGTGAGAGTCAGTGCCTGTGGAACCCATACCCGAGTGAGAGTCAGTGTCTGTGGAATTGTATCCCAGTGAGAGTCAGTGTCTGTGGAACTGTACCCCAGTGAGAGTCAGTGTCTGTGGAACTGTATCCCAGTGACAGTCAGTGTTTGTGGAACTGTATTCCAGTGAGAGTCAGTGTCTGTGGAACTGTATCCCAGTGAGAGTCAGTGTCTGTGGAACTGTACCCCAGTGAGAGTCAGTGTCTGTGGAACTGTATCCCAGTGAGAGTCAGTGTTTGTGGAACTGTATTCCAGTGAGAGTCAGTGTCTGTGGAACTGTACCCCAGTGAGAGTCAGTGTCTGTGGAACTGTATCCCAGTGAGAGTCAGTGCCTGTGGAACTGTATTCCAGTGAGAGTTAGAGTCTGTGGAACTGTACCCCAGGGAGAGTCAGTGTCTGTGGAACTGTACCCCAGTGAGAGTCAGTGCCTGTGGAACCCATACCCGAGTGAGAGTCAGTGTCTGTGGAATTGTATCCCAGTGAGAGTCAGTGTCTGTGGAACTGTATCCCAGTGAGAGTCAGTGCCTGTGGAACCTGTACCCCAGTGAGAGTCAGTGTCTATGGAACTGTACCCCAGTGAGAGTCAGTGTCTGTGGAACTGTACAGCAGTGAGAGTCAGTGTCTATGGAACTGTACCCCAGTGAGAGTCAGTGCCTGTGGAACTGTACCCCAGTGAGAGTCAGTGCCTGTGGAACTGTACCCCAGTGAGAGTCAGTGTCTGTGGAACTGTACCCCAGTGAGAGTCAGTGTCTGTGGAACTGTACCCCAGTGAGTGTCAGTGTCTGTGGAACTGTACCCCAGTGAGAGACAGTGTCTGTGGAACTGTATCCCAGTGAGAGTCAGTGTCTGCGGAACTGTACCCCAGTGAGAGTCAGTGTCTGTGGAACTGTATCCCAGTGAGAGTCAGTGTGTGTGGAACTGTACCCCAGTGAGAGTCAGTGTCTGTGGAACTCTACCCCAGTGAGAGTCAGTGTCTGTGGAACTGTACCCCAGTGAGAGTCAGTGTCTGTGGAACTGTATCCCAGTGAGAGTCAGTGTCTGTGGAACTGTACCCCAGTGAGAGTCAGTGCCTGTGGAACCTGTACCCCAGTGAGAGCCAGTGTCTGTGGAACTGTACCCCAGTGAGAGTCAGAGTCTGTGGAACCCGTACCCCAGTGAGAGTCAGTGTCTGTGGAACTGTACCCCAGTGAGAGTCAGTGTCTGTGGAACTGTACCCCAGTGAGAGTCAGTGTCTGTGGAACTGTACCCCAGTGAGAGTCAGTGTCTGTGGAACTGTACCCCAGTGAGAGTCAGTGCCTGTGGAACTGAACCCCAGTGAGAGTCAGTGTCTGTGGAACTGTACCCCAGTGAGAGTCAGTGTCTGTGGAACTGTATCCCAGTGAGAGTCAGTGTCTGTGGAACTGTACCCCAGTGAGAGTCAGTGCCTGTGGAACCCGTACCCCAGTGAGAGTCAGTGTCTGTGGAACTGTATCCCAGTGAGAGTCAGTGTCTGTGGAACTGTATCCCAGTGAGAGTCAGTGCCTGTGGAACCTGTACCCCAGTGAGAGTCAGTGTCGATGGAACTGTACCCCAGTGAGAGTCGGTGTCTGTGGAACTGTACCCCAGTGAGAGTCAGTGTCTATGGAACTGTACCCCAGTGAGAGTCAGTTTCTGTGGAACTGTACCCCAGTGAGAGTCAGTGTCTGTGGAACTGTACCCCAGTGAGGGTCAGTGTCTGTGGAACTGTACCCCAGTGAGAGTCAGTGTCTGTGGAACTGTATCCCAGTGAGAGTCAGTGTTTGTGGAACTGTATTCCAGTGAGAGTCAGTGTCTGTGGAACTGTATCCCAGTGAGAGTCAGTGTCTGTGGAACTGTACCCCAGTGAGAGTCAGTGTCTGTGGAACTGTATCCCAGTGAGAGTCAGTGTTTGTGGAACTGTATTCCAGTGAGAGTCAGTGTCTGTGGAACTGTACCCCAGTGAGAGTCAGTGTCTGTGGAACTGTATCCCAGTGAGAGTCAGTGCCTGTGGAACTGTATTCCAGTGAGAGTTAGTGTCTGTGGAACTGTACCCCAGGGAGAGTCAGTGTCTGTGGAACTGTACCCCAG
The DNA here is from genome assembly GCF_052327205.1 of Somniosus microcephalus. NCBI lineage: Eukaryota > Metazoa > Chordata > Chondrichthyes > Squaliformes > Somniosidae > Somniosus > Somniosus microcephalus. The sequence continues at coordinate 43,306,755 of NC_141014.1, forward strand.
TGAGAGTCAGTGCCTGTGGAACCCATACCCGAGTGAGAGTCAGTGTCTGTGGAATTGTATCCCAGTGAGAGTCAGTGTCTGTGGAACTGTACCCCAGTGAGAGTCAGTGTCTGTGGAACTGTATCCCAGTGAGAGTCAGTGTTTGTGGAACTGTATTCCAGTGAGAGTCAGTGTCTGTGGAACTGTATCCCAGTGAGAGTCAGTGTCTGTGGAACTGTACCCCAGTGAGAGTCAGTGTCTGTGGAACTGTATCCCAGTGAGAGTCAGTGTTTGTGGAACTGTATTCCAGTGAGAGTCAGTGTCTGTGGAACTGTACCCCAGTGAGAGTCAGTGTCTGTGGAACTGTATCCCAGTGAGAGTCAGTGCCTGTGGAACTGTATTCCAGTGAGAGTTAGAGTCTGTGGAACTGTACCCCAGGGAGAGTCAGTGTCTGTGGAACTGTACCCCAGTGAGAGTCAGTGCCTGTGGAACCCATACCCGAGTGAGAGTCAGTGTCTGTGGAATTGTATCCCAGTGAGAGTCAGTGTCTGTGGAACTGTATCCCAGTGAGAGTCAGTGCCTGTGGAACCTGTACCCCAGTGAGAGTCAGTGTCTATGGAACTGTACCCCAGTGAGAGTCAGTGTCTGTGGAACTGTACCCCAGTGAGAGTCAGTGTCTGTGGAACTGTATCCCAGTGAGAGTCAGTGTCTGTGGAACTGTATCCCAGTGAGAGTCAGTGTTTGTGGAACTGTATTCCAGTGAGAGTCAGTGTTTGTGGAACTGTACCCCAGTGAGAGTCAGTGTCTGTGGAACTGTATCCCAGTGAGAGTCAGTGTCTGTGGAACTGTATCCCAGTGAGAGTCAGTGTTTGTGGAACTGTATTCCAGTGAGAGTCAGTGTCTGTGGAACTGTACCCCAGTGAGAGTCAGTGTCTGTGGAACTGTATCCCAGTGAGAGTCAGTGCCTGTGGAACTGTATTCCAGTGAGAGTTAGTGTCTGTGGAACTGTACCCCAGGGAGAGTCAGTGTCTGTGGAACTGTACCCCAGTGAGAGTCAGTGCCTGTGGAACCCATACCCGAGTGAGAGTCAGTGTCTGTGGAATTGTATCCCAGTGAGAGTCAGTGTCTGTGGAACTGTACCCCAGTGAGAGTCAGTGTCTGTGGAACTGTATCCCAGTGAGAGTCAGTGTTTGTGGAACTGTATTCCAGTGAGAGTCAGTGTCTGTGGAACTGTATCCCAGTGAGAGTCAGTGTCTGTGGAACTGTACCCCAGTGAGAGTCAGTGTCTGTGGAACTGTATCCCAGTGAGAGTCAGTGTTTGTGGAACTGTATTCCAGTGAGAGTCAGTGTCTGTGGAACTGTACCCCAGTGAGAGTCAGTGTCTGTGGAACTGTACCCCAGTGAGAGTCAGTGCCTGTGGAACCCATACCCGAGTGAGAGTCAGTGTCTGTGGAATTGTATCCCAGTGAGAGTCAGTGTCTGTGGAACTGTATCCCAGTGAGAGTCAGTGCCTGTGGAACCTGTACCCCAGTGAGAGTCAGTGTCTATGGAACTGTACCCCAGTGAGAGTCAGTGTCTGTGGAACTGTACAGCAGTGAGAGTCAGTGTCTATGGAACTGTACCCCAGTGAGAGTCAGTGCCTGTGGAACTGTACCCCAGTGAGAGTCAGTGCCTGTGGAACTGTACCCCAGTGAGAGTCAGTGTCTGTGGAACTGTACCCCAGTGAGAGTCAGTGTCTGTGGAACTGTACCCCAGTGAGTGTCAGTGTCTGTGGAACTGTACCCCAGTGAGAGACAGTGTCTGTGGAACTGTATCCCAGTGAGAGTCAGTGTCTGCGGAACTGTACCCCAGTGAGAGTCAGTGTCTGTGGAACTGTATCCCAGTGAGAGTCAGTGTGTGTGGAACTGTACCCCAGTGAGAGTCAGTGTCTGTGGAACTCTACCCCAGTGAGAGTCAGTGTCTGTGGAACTGTATCCCAGTGAGAGTCAGTGTTTGTGGAACTGTATTCCAGTGAGAGTCAGTGTCTGTGGAACTGTACCCCAGTGAGAGTCAGTGTCTGTGGAACTGTACCCCAGTGAGAGTCAGTGCCTGTGGAACCCATACCCGAGTGAGAGTCAGTGTCTGTGGAATTGTATCCCAGTGAGAGTCAGTGTCTGTGGAACTGTATCCCAGTGAGAGTCAGTGCCTGTGGAACCTGTACCCCAGTGAGAGTCAGTGTCTATGGAACTGTACCCCAGTGAGAGTCAGTGTCTGTGGAACTGTACAGCAGTGAGAGTCAGTGTCTATGGAACTGTACCCCAGTGAGAGTCAGTGCCTGTGGAACTGTACCCCAGTGAGAGTCAGTGCCTGTGGAACTGTACCCCAGTGAGAGTCAGTGTCTGTGGAACTGTACCCCAGTGAGAGTCAGTGTCTGTGGAACTGTACCCCAGTGAGTGTCAGTGTCTGTGGAACTGTACCCCAGTGAGAGACAGTGTCTGTGGAACTGTATCCCAGTGAGAGTCAGTGTCTGCGGAACTGTACCCCAGTGAGAGTCAGTGTCTGTGGAACTGTATCCCAGTGAGAGTCAGTGTGTGTGGAACTGTACCCCAGTGAGAGTCAGTGTCTGTGGAACTCTACCCCAGTGAGAGTCAGTGTCTGTGGAACTGTACCCCAGTGAGAGTCAGTGTCTGTGGAACTGTATCCCAGTGAGAGTCAGTGTCTGTGGAACTGTACCCCAGTGAGAGTCAGTGCCTGTGGAACCTGTACCCCAGTGAGAGTCAGTGTCTGTAGAACTGTACCCCAGTGAGTGTCAGTGTCTTTGGAACTGTACCCCAGTGAGAGCCAGTGTCTGTGGAACTGTACCCCAGTGAGAGTCAGAGTCTGTGGAACCCGTACCCCAGTGAGAGTCAGTGTCTGTGGAACTGTACCCCAGTGAGAGTCAGTGTCTGTGGAACTGTACCCCAGTGAGAGTCAGTGTCTGTGGAACTGTACCCCAGTGAGAGTCAGTGTCTGTGGAACTGTACCCCAGTGAGAGTCAGTGCCTGTGGAACTGAACCCCAGTGAGAGTCAGTGTCTGTGGAACTGTACCCCAGTGAGAGTCAGTGTCTGTGGAACTGTATCCCAGTGAGAGTCAGTGTCTGTGGAACTGTACCCCAGTGAGAGTCAGTGCCTGTGGAACCCGTACCCCAGTGAGAGTCAGTGTCTGTGGAACTGTATCCCAGTGAGAGTCAGTGTCTGTGGAACTGTATCCCAGTGAGAGTCGGTGTCTGTGGAACTGTACCCCAGTGAGAGTCAGTGTCTATGGAACTGTACCCCAGTGAGAGTCAGTTTCTGTGGAACTGTACCCCAGTGAGAGTCAGTGTCTGTGGAACTGTACCCCAGTGAGGGTCAGTGTCTGTGGAACCCGTACCCCAGTGAGTGTCTGTGGAACTGTACCCCAGTGAGTCAGTGTCTGTGGAACTGTGCCCCAAGTGAGAGACAGTGTCTGTGGAACCCATACCCCAGTGAGAGTCAGTATTTGTGGAACTGTACCCCAGTGAGAGTCAGTGTCTGTGGAACCCATACCCCAGTGAGAGTCAGTATCTGTGGAACTGTACCCCAGTGAGAGTCAGTGTCTGTGGAACTGTACCCCAGTGAGAGTCAGTGTCTGTGGAACCCATATCCCAGTGAGAGTCAGTGTCTGTGGAACTGTACCCCAGTGAGAGTCAGTGTCTGTGGAACTGTATCCCAGTGAGAGTCAGTGTTTGTGGAACCGTATTCCAGTGAGAGTCAGTGTCTGTGGAACTGTACCCCAGTGAGAGTCAGTGTCTGTGGAACTGTATCCCAGTGAGAGTCAGTGCCTGTGGAACTGTATTCCAGTGAGAGTTAGTGTCTGTGGAACTGTACCCCTGGGAGAGTCAGTGTCTGTGGAACTGTACCCCAGTGAGAGTCAGTGCCTGTGGAACCCATACCCCAGTGAGAGTCAGTGTCTGTGGAATTGTATCCCAGTGAGAGTCAGTGTCTGTGGAACTGTATCCCAGTGAGAGTCAGTGCCTGTGGAACCTGTACCCCAGTGAGAGTCAGTGTCTATGGAACTGTACCCCAGTGAGAGTCAGTGTCTGTGGAACTGTACCCCAGTGAGAGTCAGTGTCTATGGAACTGTACCCCAGTGAGAGTCAGTGTCTGTGGAACTGTACCCCAGTGAGAGTCAGTGTGTGTGGAACTGTACCCCAGTGAGAGTCAGTGTCTGTGGAACCTGTACCCCAGTGAGAGTCAGTGTCTATGGAACTGTACCCCAGTGAGAGTCAGTGTCTGTGGAACTGTACCCCAGTGAGAGTCAGTGTCTGTAGAACCCGTACCCCAGTGAGAGTCAGTGTCTGTGGAACTGTACCCCAGTGAGAGACAGTGTCTGTGGAACTGTATCCCAGTGAGAGTCAGTGTCTGCGGAACTGTACCCCAGTGAGAGTCAGTGTCTGTGGAACTGTATCCCAGTGAGAGTCAGTGTGTGTGGAACTGTACCCCAGTGAGAGTCAGTGTCTGTGGAACTCTACCCCAGTGAGAGTCAGTGTCTGTGGAACTGTACCCCAGTGAGAGACAGTGTCTGTGGAACTGTATCCCAGTGAGAGTCAGTGTCTGCGGAACTGTACCCCAGTGAGAGTCAGTGTCTGTGGAACTGTATCCCAGTGAGAGTCAGTGTCTGTGGAACTGTACCCCAGTGAGAGTCAGTGCCTGTGGAACCTGTACCCCAGTGAGAGTCAGTGTCTGTAGAACTGTACCCCAGTGAGTGTCAGTGTCTTTGGAACTGTACCCCAGTGAGAGTCAGTGTCTGTGGAACTGTACCTCAGTGAGAGTCAGAGTCTGTGGAACCCGTACCCCAGTGAGAGTCAGTGTCTGTGGAACTGTACCCCAGTGAGAGTCAGTGTCTGTGGAACTGTACCCCAGTGAGAGTCAGTGTCTGTGGAACTATCCCAGTGAGAGTCAGTGTCTGTGGAACTGTATCCCAGTGAGAGTCAGTGCCTGTGGAACCTGTACCCCAGTGAGAGTCAGTGTCTATGGAACTGTACCCCAGTGAGAGTCAGTGTCTGTAGAACTGTACCCCAGTGAGAGTCAGTGTCTGTGGAACTGTACCCCAGTGAGAGTCAGTGTCTGTGGAACTGTACCCCAGTGAGAGTCAGTGCCTATGGAACTGTACCCCAGTGAGAGTCAGTTTCTGTGGAACTGTACCCCAGTGAGGGTCAGTGTCTGTGGAACTGCACCCCAGTGAGGGTCAGTGTCTGTGGAACCCGTACCCCAGTGAGTGTCTGTGGAACTGTACCCCAGTGAGAGTCAATGTCTGTGGAACTGTACCCCAGTGAGAGTCAGTGTGTGTGGAACTGTACCCCAGTGAGAGTCAGTGTCTGTAGAACCCGTACCCCAGTGAGAGTCAGTGTCTGTGGAACTGTGCCCCAAGTGAGAGACAGTGTCTGTGGAACCCATACCCCAGTGAGAGTCAGTATTTGTGGAACTGTACCCCAGTGAGAGTCAGTGTCTTTGGAACTGTACCCCAGTGAGAGACAGTGTCTATGGAACCCATACCCCAGTGAGAGTCAGTATTTGTGGAACTGTAACCCAGTGAGAGTCAGTGTCTGTGGAACCCATACCCCAGTGAGAGTCAGTGTCTGTGGAACTGTACCCCAGTGAGTCAGTGTCTGTGGAACTGTAGCCCAGTGAGAGTCAGTGTCTGTGGAACTGTACCCCAATGAGAGTCAGTGTCTGTGGAACTGTACCCCAGTGAGAGTCAGTGTCTGTGGAACTGTACCCCAATGAGAGTCAGTGTCTGTGGAACTGTACCCCAGTGAGAGTCAGTGTCTGTGGAGCTGTACCCCAGTGAGAGTCAGTGTCTGTGGAACTGTACCCCAGTGAGAGTCAGTGTCTGTGGAACTGTACCCCAGTGAGAGTCAGTGTCTGTGGAACTGTACCCCAGTGAGAGTCAGTGTCTGTGGGACTGTACCCCAGTGAGAGTCAGTGTCTGTGGAACTGTACCCCAGTGAGAGTCAGTGTCTGTGGAACTGTACCCCAGTGAGAGTCAGTGTCTGTGGAACTGTATCCCAGTGAGAGTCAGTGTCTGTGGAACTGTACCCCAGTGAGAGTCAGTGTCTGTGGAACTGTACCCCAGTGAGAGTCAGTGTCTGTGGAACTGTACCCCAGTGAGAGTCAGTGTCTGTGGAACTGTACCCCAGTGAGAGTCAGTGTCTGTGGAACTGTACCCCAGTGAGAGTCAGTGTCTCTGCAACTGTACCCCAGTGAGAGTCAGTGTCTGTGGAACTGTACCCCAGTGAGAGTCAGTGTCTGTGGAACTGTACCCCAGTGAGAGTCAGTGTCTGTGGAACTGTACCCCACTGAGAGTCAGTGTCTGTAGAACTGTACCCCAGTGAGAGTCAGTGTCTGTGGAACCCGTACCTCAGTGAGAGTCAGTGTCTGTAGAACTGTACCCCAGTGAGAGTGTCTGTGGAACTGTACCCCAGTGAGAGTCAGTGTCTGTGGAACTGTATCCCAGTGAGAGTCAGTGTCTGTGGAACTGTATCCCAGTGAGAGTCAGTGTCTGTGGAACTGTGCCCCAGTGAGAGTCAGTGTCTGTAGAACTGTACCCCAGTGAGAGTCAGTGTCTGCACCTTTAGGGTAGTAGGAGAGAAATTTGGGGATATGTGGTACCAGGGAACAAATTGGCGGAGAGTGGGGATTGCACAATAACTTTGGTGCCATCTCAGTCTTTTGCTGATGTTACCTGTGCTGGAGTGTGTAACTGCAGGCGTATCTGACGAGACAACAGAATCCACTTCATTCAAGTGTTGGGGGAAATAGCTGGTGAAAGTTGCACGCTGATAATCCTGTCCTTGGATAAACTGAAAGAGAAGCAACTTTAACCTCCGATCAACATTCCTGAGAGCAAACTCTGCCCACCCCTCGTCCATCAGCAACCCACACAGGAAACAGACCCTACACCCAAGGACTGCTGCAACCTGACACTTTTACTGACATTAATTGTGCAAATTGTTCCAGCAAGAATAAGAATTGGTTTAGACAGAATCGGCTCGGTGCGATGCCTCCCATGAATGAATAGCTGCCGACACTGACTGCCTGGGCTCATAATTGAATGGTAACTCGGGGAGGTGCTGGAGTGCGGCCAGTGCCCATGAAACTATACCCTAGCGAGAGTCAGTGCACTGGGGAGGTGGCAGATGATGAGCTGAGAATTAGGCTGGTTTGGAGCTCCCAGGTGGAATTATGCTCGAGCTGCAGTGCCGCTGACTGCCTGCTGGTGGTGCTGTGCTTAGTGTCTCTGACTGCACAACAGCGCCGCCAGGTGCAACTCACTGGCATTGCAACTGAATCATAGAATCACACAGCACAGGAGGAGGCCATTCGGCCCATTGTGCCTGTACTGGCTCTGAAAAAGCTTCCAGTTAATCCCATTCCCCTGCCCTTTCCGCACAGCCCTGTAATTTTTTTCCCTTCAAGTATTTATTGAATTCCATTTTGAAAGTTACTATTGAATCTGCTTCCACCACCATTCCAGATCACAAGTCGCTGCATAAAAATACATTTCCTCATGTCACCTCTAGTTCTTTTGCCAATTACCTTAAATCTGTGCCCTCTGGTTACCGACCCTTCTGCCACTGGAAACTGTTCCTCCTTATTTACTCGCAAAACTGTTCATGATTTTGAACACCGCTACCAAACCTCCGAGGAGGGGATTGGAAACTGAACTCCATCCCCCTCACGTTCCCATCCCCCTTTGCGTTCCCATCCCCCTCACGTTCCCATCCCCCTCACGTTCCCATCCCCCTTTGCGTTCCCATCCCCCCTCACATTCCCATCCCCCTCACGTTCCCATCCCCCTTCGCGTTCCCATCCCCCTCACGTTCCCATCCCCTTCACGTTCCCATCCCCCTTCGCGTTCCCATCCCCCTTCACGTTCCCATCCCCCTTCGCGTTCCCATCCCCCTCACGTTCCCATCCCCCTTCGCGTTCCCATCCCCCTTTCGCGTTCCCATTCCCCTTCCTGTTCCCATCCCCTTCGCGTTCCCATCCCCCTCACGTTCCCATCCCCCTTCACGTTCCCATCTCCTTTCGCGTTCCCATCCCCTTCACGTTCCCATCCCCCTTCGCGTTCCCATTCCCCCTTCGCGTTCCCATCCCCTTCACGTTCCCATCCCCTTCACGTTCCCATCCCCCTCACGTTCCCATCCCCCTTCGCGTTCCCATCCCCCTTCACCTTCCCATCTCCCTTCGCGTTCCCATCCCCCCTTCACATTCCCATCTCCCTTCGCGTTCCCATCCCCCTTCACGTTCCCATCTCCTTTCGCGTTCCCATCCCCTTCACGTTCCCATCCCCCTCCGCGTTCCCATCCCCCCTTCACGTTCCCATCCCCTTCACGTTCCCATCCCCTTCACGTTCCCATCTCCTTCACGTTCCCATCCCCTTCACGTTCCCATCCCCCTCCGCGTTCCCATCCCCCTTCACGTTCCCATCCCCTTCACGTTCCCATCCCCTTCACGTTCCCATCTCCTTCACGTTCCATCTCCTTCACGTTCCCATCCCCCTCACGTTCCCATCCCCCTCACGTTCCCATCCCCTTCACATTCCCATCTCCCTTCGCGTTCCCATCCCCCTTCACGTTCCCATCTCCTTTCGCGTTCCCATCCCCTTCACGTTCCCATCCCCCTCCGCGTTCCCATCCCCCTTCACGTTCCCATCCCCTTCACGTTCCCATCCCCTTCACGTTCCCATCTCCTTCACGTTCCCATCCCCCTCACGTTCCCATCCCCCTCACGTTCCCATCCCCCTCACGTTCCCATCCCCCTCACGTTCCCATCCCCTTCACGTTCCCATCTCCCTCACGTTCCCATCCCCCTTCGCGTTCCCATCCCCCTTCGCGTTCCCATCCCCCTCACGTTCCCATCCCCCTTCGCGTTCCCATCCCCCTCACGTTCCCATCCCCCTTCGCGTTCCCATCCCCCTCACGTTCCCATCCCCCTCACGTTCCCATCCCCCTTCGCGTTCCCATCCCCCTCACGTTCCCATCCCCTTCACGTTCCCATCCCCCTTCGCGTTCCCATCCCCCTTCACGTTCCCATCCCCCTTCGCGTTCCCATCCCCCTCACGTTCCCATCCCCCTTCGCGTTCCCATCCCCCTTCGCGTTCCCATCCCCCTTCGCGTTCCCATCCCCTTCCTGTTCCCATCCCCTTCGCGTTCCCATCCCCCTCACGTTCCCATCCCCCTTCACGTTCCCATCTCCTTTCGCGTTCCCATCCCCTTCACGTTCCCATCCCCCTTCGCGTTCCCATCCCCCTTCGCGTTCCCATCCCCTTCACGTTCCCATCCCCCTCACGTTCCCATCCCCCTTCGCGTTCCCATCCCCCTTCACCTTCCCATCTCCCTTCGCGTTCCCATCCCCCTTCACATTCCCATCTCCCTTCGCGTTCCCATCCCCCTTCACGTTCCCATCTCCTTTCGCGTTCCCATCCCCTTCACGTTCCCATCCCCCTCCGCGTTCCCATCCCCCTTCACGTTCCCATCCCCTTCACGTTCCCATCCCCTTCACGTTCCCATCTCCTTCACGTTCCCATCCCCCTCACGTTCCCATCCCCCTCACGTTCCCATCCCCCTCACGTTCCCATCCCCCTCACGTTCCCATCCCCTTCACGTTCCCATCTCCCTCACGTTCCCATCCCCCTTCGCGTTCCCATCCCCCTTCGCGTTCCCATCCCCCTCACGTTCCCATCCCCCTTCGCGTTCCCATCCCCCTCACGTTCCCATCCCCCTTCGCGTTCCCATCCCCCTCACGTTCCCATCCCCCTTCACGTTCCCATCCCCCTTCGCGTTCCCATCCCCTTCACGTTCCCATCCCCCTTCGCATTCCCATCCCCCTCACGTTCCCATCCCCCTTCGCGTTCCCATCCCCTTCCCGTTCCCATCCCCTTCGCGTTCCCATCCCCTTCACGTTCCCATCTCCTTCACGTTCCCATCCCCCTCACGTTCCCATCCCCCTTCACGTTCCCATCCCCCTTCGCGTTCCCATCCCCCTTCGCGTTCCCATCCCCCTCACGTTCCCATCCCCCTCACGTTCCCATCCCCCTTCGCGTTCCCATCCCCCTTCACGTTCCCATCCCCCTTCGCGTTCCCATCCACCTCACGTTCCCATCCCCCTTCACGTTCCCATCCCCCTTCGCGTTCCCATCCCCTTCGCGTTCCCATCCCCCTTCACGTTCCCATCCCCCTTCACGTTCCCATCCCCCTTCGCGTTCCCATCCACCTCACGTTCCCATCCCCCTCACGTTCCCATCCCCCTTCACGTTCCCATCCCCCTTCACGTTCCCATCCCCCTCACGTTCCCATCCACCTCACGTTCCCATCCCCCTCACGTTCCCATCCCCCTCACGTTCCCATCCCCCTCACGTTCCCATCCCCCTTCACGTTCCCATCCCCCTTCACGTTCCCATCCCCCTTCGCGTTCCCATCCCCCTTCGCGTTTCCATCCCCCTTCGCGTTCCCATCCCCCTTCGCGTTCCCATCCCCTTCACGTTCCCATCCCCCTTCGCGTTCCCATCCCCCTCCGCGTTCCCATCCCCTTCACGTTCCCATCCCCTTCACGTTCCCATCCCCTTCACGTTCCCATCTCCTTCACGTTCCCATCCCCCTCACGTTCCCATCCCCTTCACGTTCCCATCCCCCTCACGATCCCATCCCCTTCACGTTCCCATCTCCCTCACGTTCCCATCCCCCTCACGTTCCCATCCCCCTTCGCGCTCCCATCCCCCTTCGCGTTCCCATCCCCCTTCGCGTTCCCATCCCCCTTCGCGCTCCCATCCCCCTTCGCGTTCCCATCCCCCTTCACGTTCCCATCCCCCTCACGTTCCCATCCCCCTTCGCGCTCCCATCCCCCTTCGCGTTCCCATCCCCCTTCACGTTCCCATGCCCCTTCGCGTTCCCATGCCCCTTCGCGCTCCCATCCCCCTTCGCGTTCCCATCCCCCTTCACGTTCCCATCCCCCTCACGTTCCCATCCCCCTTCGCGCTCCCATCCCCCTTCGCGTTCCCATCCCACTTCGCGTTCCCATGCCCCTTCACGTTCCCATCCCACTTCGCGTTCCCATCCCCCCTCACGTTCCCATCCCCCTTCGCGCTCCCATCCCCCTTCGCGTTCCCATCCCCCTTCGCGTTCCCATGCCCCTTCACGTTCCCATCCCACTTTGCGTTCCCATCCCCCTTCGCGTTCCCATCCCCCTTCGCGCTCCCATCCCCCTTCCCGTTCCCATCCCCCTTCACGTTCCCATCCCCCTCACGTTCCCATCCCCCTTCGCGCTCCCATCCCCCTTCGCGTTCCCATCCCCCTTCGCGTTCCCATGCCCCTTCACGTTCCCATCCCCTTCGCGTTCCCATCCCCCTCACGTTCCCATCCCCCTCCGCGTTCCCATCCCCTTCACGTTCCCATCCCCCTTCACGTTCCCATCCCCCTTCGCGTTCCCATCCCCCTTCGCGTTCCCATCCCCCTTCGCATTCCCATCCCCCTTCGCGTTCCCATCCCCTTCACGTTCCCATCCCCCTTCACGTTCCCATCCCCCTTCGCGTTCCCATCCCCCTCCGCGTTCCCATCCCTTTCACGTTCCCATCCCCCTTCGCGTTCCCATCCCCCTTCACGTTCCCATCCCCCTTCACGTTACCATCCCCCTCCGCGTTCCCATCCCCCTTCACGTTCCCATCCCCCTTCGCGTTCCCATCCCCCTTCGCGTTCCCATCCCCCTTCGCGTTCCCATCCCCCTTCGCGTTCCCATCCCCTCCGCGTTCCCATACCCCTTCGCGTTCCCATCCCCCTTCGCGTTCCCATCCCCCTTCGCGTTCCCATCCCCCTCCGCGTTCCCATCCCCTTCACGTTCCCATCCCCTTCACGTTCCCATCTCCCTCACGTTCCCATCCCCCTCACGTTCCCATCCCCCTTCGCGTTCCCATCCCCCTTCGCGTTCCCATCCCCCTTCACGTTCCCATCCCCCTTCGCGTTCCCATCCCCCTTCACGTTCCCATCCCCCTTCGCGTTCCCATCCCCCTCACGTTCCCATCCCCCTCACGTTCCCATCCCCCTTCGCGTTCCCATCCCCCTCCGCATTCCCATCCCCTTCACGTTCCCATCCCCTTCACGTTCCCATCTCCCTCACGTTCCCATCCCCCTCACGTTCCCTTCCCCCTTCGCGTTCCCATCCCCCTTCGCGTTCCCATCCCCCTTCGCGTTCCCATCCCCCTTCACGTTCCCATCCCCCTTCGCGTTCCCATCCCCCTTCACGTTCCCATCCCCCTTCGCGTTCCCATCCCCCTCACGTTCCCATCCACCTCACGTTCCCATCCCCCTTCGCGTTCCCATCCCCATCCCCCTTCACGTTCCCATCACCCTCACGTTCCCATCCCCCTCACGTTCCCATCCCCCTTCACGTTCCCATCCCCCTTCACGTTCCCATCTCCCTCCGCGTTCCCATCCCCCTTCGCGTTCCCATCCCCCTTCGCGTTTCCATCCCCCTTCGCATTCCCATCCCCCTTCGCGTTCCCATCCCCTTCACGTTCCCATCCCCCTTCATGTTCCCATCCCCCTCCGCGTTCCCATCCCCTTCACGTTCCCATCCCCTTCACGTTCCCATCCCCTTCACGTTCCCATCCCCTTCACGTTCCCATCTCCTTCACGTTCCCATCCCCCTCACGTTCCCATCCCCCTTCGCGTTCCCATCCCCCTTCGCGTTCCCATCCCCCTTCATGTTCCCATCCCCCTCACGTTCCCATCCCCCTCACGTTCCCATCCCCCTCACGTTCCCATCCCCTTCACGTTCCCATCCCCCTCACGATCCCATCCCCTTCACGTTCCCATCTCCCTCACGTTCCCATCCCCCTCACGTTCCCATCCCCCTTCGCGCTCCCATCCCCCTTCGCGTTCCCATCCCCCTTCACGTTCCCATCCCCCTTCGCGTTCCCATGCCCCTTCACGTTCCCATCCCCCTTCGCGTTCCCATCCCCCTTCACGTTCCCATCCCCCTTCGCGTTCCCATCCCCCTTCACGTTCCCATCCCCCTCCGCGTTCCCATCCCCTTCACGTTCCCATCCCCCTTCACGTTCCCATCCCCCTTCGCGTTCCCATCCCCCTTCGCGTTCCCATCCCCCTCCGCATTCCCATCCCCTTCACGTTCCCATCCCCTTCACGTTCCCATCCCCTTCACGTTCCCATCCCCCTCACGTTCCCATCCCCCTCACGTTCCCATCCCCCTCACGATCCCATCCCCTTCGCGTTCCCATCCCCCTTCGCGTTCCCATCCCCCTCCGCGTTCCCATCCCCTTCACGTTCCCATCCCCCTTCGCGTTCCCATCCCCTTCATGTTCCCATCCCCCTTCACGTTCCCATCCCCCTTCACGTTCCCATCCCCCTTCGCTTTCCCATCCCCCTTCGCGTTCCCATCCCCCTTCACGTCCCCATCCCCCTCCGCATTCCCATCCCCTTCACGTTCCCATCCCCTCCGCGTTCCCATCCCCTTCACGTTCCCATCCCCTTCACGTCCCCATCCCCCTCCGCATTCCCATCCCCTTCACGTTCGCATCCCCCTTCGCGTTCCCATCCCCCTTCACGTTCCCATCCCCTTCGCGTTCCCATCCCCCTCCGCATTCCCATCCCCTTCGCATTCCCATCCCCCTTCGCGTTCCCATCCCCTTCACGTTCCCATCCCCCTTCACGTTCCCATCCCCTTCGCGTTCCCATCCCCCTTCACGTTCCCATCCCCCTTCGCGTTCCCATCCCCTTCACGTTCCCATCCCCTTCACGTTCCCATCCCCCTTCGCGTTCCCATCCCCTTCATGTTCCCATCCCCCTTCGCGTTCCCATCCCCTTCACGTTCCCATCCCCCTTCGCGTTCCCATCCCCCTTCACGTTCCCATCCCCCTCCGCGTTCCCATCCCCCTCACGTTCCCATCCCCTTCACGTTCCCATCCCCCTTCACGTTCCCATCCCCTTCGCGTTCCCATCCCCCTCCGCGTTCCCATCCCCCTTCGCGTTCCCATCTCCCTTCGCGTTCCCATCCCCCTTCGCGTTCCCATCCCCCTTCGCTTTCCCATCCCCCTTCGCGTTCCCATCCCCCTTCGCGTTCCCATCCCCCTTCGCGTTCCCATCCCCCTTCGCGTTCCCATCCCCTTCACGTTCCCATCCCCCTTCACGTTCCCATCCCCCTTCGCGTTCCCATCCCCCTCCGCGTTCCCATCCCCTTCACGTTCCCATCCCCCTTCGCGTTCCCATCCCCTTCACGTTCCCATCCCCCTTCGCATTCCCATCCCCCTTCACGTTCCCATCCCCCTTCGCGTTCCCATCCCCCTTCACGTTCCCATCCCCCTTTGCGTTCCCATCCCCCTTTGCGTTCCCATCCCCCTTCGCATTCCCATCCCCCTTCGCGTTCCCATCCCCCTTCGCGTTCCCATCCCCCTTCACGTTCCCATCCCCCTTCGCGTTCCCATCCCCCTTCACGTTCCCATCCCGCTTTGCGTTCCCATCCCCCTTTGCGTTCCCATCCCCCTTTGCGTTCCCATCCCCCTTTGCGTTCCCATCCCCCTCCGCGTTCCCATCCCCCTTCGCGTTCCCATCCCCCTTCGCGTTCCCATCCCCCTCACGTTCCCATCCCCCTTTGCGTTCCCATCCCCCTTCACGTTCCCATCCCCCTTCACGTCCCCATCCCCCTCCGCATTCCCATCCCCTTCACGTTCCCATCCCCTCCGCGTTCCCATCCCCTTCACGTTCCCATCCCCCTTCGCGTTCCCATCCCCCTCCGCGTTCCCATCCCCTTCACGTTCCCATCCCCTTCACGTTCCCATCCCCTTCACGTTCCCATCCCCCTCACGTTCCCATCCCCCTCACGTTCCCTTCCCCTTCACGTTCCCATCCCCCTCACGATCCCATCCCCTTCACGTTCCCATCTCCCTCACGTTCCCATCCCCCTCACGTTCCCATCCCCCTTCGCGCTCCCAGCCCCCTTCGCGTTCCCATCCCCCTTCACGTTCCCATCCCCCTTCGCGTTCCCATCCCCCTTCACGTTCCCATCCCCCTCCGCGTTCCCATCCCCTTCCCGTTCCCATCCCCCTTCACGTTCCCATCCCCCTTCACGTTCCCATCTCCCTTCGCGTTCCCATCCCCCTTCGCGTTCCCATCCCCCTTCGCGTTCCCATCCCCCTTCGCGTTCCCATCCCCCTTCGCGTTCCCATCCCCTTCACGTTCCCATCCCCCTTCACGTTCCCATCCCCCTTCGCGTTCCCATCCCCTTCACGTTCCCATCCCCCTTCGCGTTACCATCCCCTTCCTGTTCCCATCCCCCTTCGCGCTCCCATCCCCCTTCACGTTCCCATCCCCCTTCACGTTCCCATCCCCCTTCGCGTTCCCATCCCCCTTCGCGTTCCCATCCCCCTTTGCGTTCCCATCCCCCTTCGTGTTCCCATCCCCCTTCGCGTTCCCATCCCCCTCCGCATTCCCATCCCCTTCACGTTCCCATCCCCTTCACGTTCCCATCCACTCCGCGTTCCCATCCCCTTCACGTTCCCATCCCCCTCCGCGTTCCCATCCCCCTTCACGTTCCCATCCCCCTTCACGTTCCCATCCCCCTTCGCGTTCCCATCCCCCTCCTCGTTCCCATCCCCCTCCGCGTTCCCATCCCCTTCACGTTCCCATCCCCCTTCACGTTCCCATCCCCCTTCGCGTTCCCATCCCCCTTCACGTTCCCATCCCCCTCCGCGTTCCCATCCCCCTTCGCGTTCCCATCCCCCTTCACGTTCCCATCCCCCTTCGCGTTCCCATCCCCCTCCACGTTCCCATCCCCCTCCGCGTTCCCATCCCCTTCACGTTCCCATCCCCCTTCACGTTCCCATCCCCCTTCGCGTTCCCATCCCCCTTCACGTTCCCATCCCCCTCCGCGTTCCCATCCCCCTTCGCGTTCCCATCCCCCTTCACGTTCCCATCCCCCTTCGCGTTCCCATCCCCCTCCGCGTTCCCATCCCCCTTCGCGTTCCCATCTCCCTTCGCGTTCCCATCCCCCTTCGCGTTCCCATCCCCCTTCGCTTTCCCATCCCCCTTCGCGTTCCCATCCCCCTTCGCGTTCCCATCCCCCTTCGCGTTCCCATCCCCCTTCGCGTTCCCATCCCCTTCACGTTCCCATCCCCCTTCACGTTCCCATCCCCCTTCGCGTTCCCATCCCCCTTCGCGTTCCCATCCCCCTCCGCGTTCCCATCCCCTTCACGTTCCCATCCCCCTTCGCGTTCCCATCCCCTTCACGTTCCCATCCCCCTTCGCATTCCCATCCCCCTTCACGTTCCCATCCCCCTTCGCGTTCCCATCCCCCTTCACGTTCCCATCCCCCTTTGCGTTCCCATCCCCCTTTGCGTTCCCATCCCCCTTCGCGTTCCCATCCCCCTTCGCGTTCCCATCCCCCTTCGCGTTCCCATCCCCCTTCACGTTCCCATCCCCCTTCGCGTTCCCATCCCCCTTCACGTTCCCATCCCGCTTTGCGTTCCCATCCCCCTTTGCGTTCCCATCCCCCTTTGCGTTCCCATCCCCCTTTGCGTTCCCATCCCCCTTTGCGTTCCCATCCCCCTTCGCGTTCCCATCCCCCTTCGCGTTCCCATCCCCCTCACGTTCCCATCCCCCTTTGCGTTCCCATCCCCCTTCACGTTCCCATCCCCCTTCACGTCCCCATCCCCCTCCGCATTCCCATCCCCTTCACGTTCCCATCCCCTCCGCGTTCCCATCCCCTTCACGTTCCCATCCCCCTTCGCGTTCCCATCCCCCTCCGCGTTCCCATCCCCTTCACGTTCCCATCCCCTTCACGTTCCCATCCCCCTCACGTTCCCATCCCCTTCACGTTCCCATCCCCCTCACGATCCCATCCCCTTCACGTTCCCATCTCCCTCACGTTCCCATCCCCCTCACGTTCCCATCCCCCTTCGCGCTCCCAGCCCCCTTCGCGTTCCCATCCCCCTTCACGTTCCCATCCCCCTTCGCGTTCCCATCCCCCTTCACGTTCCCATCCCCCTCCGCGTTCCCATCCCCTTCCCGTTCCCATCCCCCTTCACGTTCCCATCCCCCTTCACGTTCCCATCTCCCTTCGCGTTCCCATCCCCCTTCGCGTTCCCATCCCCCTTCGCGTTCCCATCCCCCTTCGCGTTCCCATCCCCTTCACGTTCCCATCCCCCTTCACGTTCCCATCCCCCTTCGCGTTCCCATCCCCCTCCGCGTTCCCATCCCCTTCACGTTCCCATCCCCCTTCGCGTTACCATCCCCTTCCTGTTCCCATCCCCCTTCGCGCTCCCATCCCCCTTCACGTTCCCATCCCCCTTCACGTTCCCATCCCCCTTCGCGTTCCCATCCCCCTTCGCGTTCCCATCCCCCTTTGCGTTCCCATCCCCCTTCGTGTTCCCATCCCCCTTCGCGTTCCCATCCCCCTCCGCATTCCCATCCCCTTCACGTTCCCATCCCCCTTTGCGTTCCCATCCCCCTTTGCGTTCCCATCCCCCTCCGCGTTCCCATCCCCCTTCGCGTTCCCATCCCCCTTCGCGTTCCCATCCCCCTCACGTTCCCATCCCCCTTTGCGTTCCCATCCCCCTTCACGTTCCCATCCCCCTTCACGTCCCCATCCCCCTCCGCGTTCCCATCCCCTTCACGTTCCCATCCCCTCCGCGTTCCCATCCCCTTCACGTTCCCATCCCCCTTCACGTTCCCATCCCCCTCCGCGTTCGCATCCCCTTCACGTTCCCATCCCCTTCACGTTCCCATCCCCTTCACGTTCCCATCCCCCTCACGTTCCCATCCCCCTCACGTTCCCATCCCCTTCACGTTCCCATCCCCCTCACGATCCCATCCCCTTCACGTTCCCATCTCCCTCACGTTCCCATCCCCCTCACGTTCCCATCCCCCTTCGCGCTCCCAGCCCCCTTCGCGTTCCCATCCCCCTTCACGTTCCCATCCCCCTTCGCGTTCCCATCCCCCTTCACGTTCCCATCCCCCTCCGCGTTCCCATCCCCTTCCCGTTCCCATCCCCTTCACGTTCCCATCCCCCTTCACGTTCCCATCCCCCTCCGCGTTCGCATCCCCTTCACGTTCCCATCCCCTTCACGTTCCCATCCCCTTCACGTTCCCATCCCCCTCACGTTCCCATCCCCCTCACGTTCCCATCCCCTTCACGTTCCCATCCCCCTCACGATCCCATCCCCTTCACGTTCCCATCTCCCTCACGTTCCCATCCCCCTCACGTTCCCATCCCCCTTCGCGCTCCCAGCCCCCTTCGCGTTCCCATCCCCCTTCACGTTCCCATCCCCCTTCGCGTTCCCATCCCCCTTCACGTTCCCATCCCCCTCCGCGTTCCCATCCCCTTCCCGTTCCCATCCCCCTTCACGTTCCCATCCCCCTTCACGTTCCCATCTCCCTTCGCGTTCCCATCCCCCTTCGCGTTCCCATCCCCCTTCGCGTTCCCATCCCCCTTCGCGTTCCCATCCCCTTCACGTTCCCATCCCCCTTCACGTTCCCATCCCCCTTCGCGTTCCCATCCCCCTCCGCGTTCCCATCCCCTTCACGTTCCCATCCCCCTTCGCGTTCCCATCCCCTTCCGGTTCCCATCCCCCTTCGCGCTCCCATCCCCCTTCGCGTTCCCATCCCCCTTCACGTTCCCATCCCCCTTCGCGTTCCCATCCCCCTTCGCGTTCCCATCCCCCTTTGCGTTCCCATCCCCCTTCGTGTTCCCATCCCCCTTCGCGTTCCCATCCCCCTCCGCATTCCCATCCCCTTCACGTTCCCATCCCCTTCACGTTCCCATCCACTCCGCGTTCCCATCCCCTTCACGTTCCCATCCCCCTCCGCGTTCCCATCCCCTTCACGTTCCCATCCCCCTTCGCGTTCCCATCCCCCTCACGTTCCCATCCCCCTCGCGTTCCCATCCCCCTCGCGTTCCCATCCCCCTCGCGTTCCCATCCCCTTCACGTTCCCATCCCCTTCACGTTCCCATCCCCTTCACTTTCCCATCCCCCTCACGTTCCCATCCCCTTCACGTTCCCATCCCCTTCACGTTCCCATCCCCCTCACGTTCCCATCCCCCTCACGTTCCCATCCCCTTCACGTTCCCATCCCCTTCGCGTTCCCATCCCCCTCGCGTTCCCATCCCCTTCGCGTTCCCATCTCCCTCACGTTCCCATCCCCCTCACGTTCCCATCCCCCTTCGCGTTCCCATCCCCCTTCACGTTCCCATCCCCCTCACGTTCCCATCCCCTTCACGTTCCCATCCCCCTCACGTTCCCATCCCCTTCACGTTCCCATCTCCCTCACGTTCCCATCCCCCTCACGTTCCCATCCCCCTTCGCGTTCCCATCCCCCTTCACGTTCCCATCCCCCTTCGCGTTCCCATCCCCCTTCACGTTCCCATCCCCTTCACGTTCCCATCCCCCTTCGCGTTCCCATCCCCCTTCGCGTTCCCATCCCCCTTCGCGTTCCCATCCCCCTCACGTTCCCATCCCCCTCACGTTCCCATCCCCTTCACGTTCCCATCCCCCTCACGATCCCATCCCCTTCACGTTCCCATCTCCCTCACGTTCCCATCCCCCTCACGTTCCCATCCCCCTTCGCGCTCCCATCCCCCTTCGCGTTCCCATCCCCCTTCACGTTCCCATCCCCCTTCGCGTTCCCATGCCCCTTCACGTTCCCATCCCCCTTCGCGTTCCCATCCCCCTTCACGTTCCCATCCCCCTTCGCGTTCCCATCCCCCTTCGCGTTCCCATCCCCCTTCACGTTCCCATCCCCCTCCGCGTTCCCATCCCCTTCACGTTCCCATCCCCCTTCACGTTCCCATCCCCCTTCGCGTTCCCATCCCCCTTCGCGTTCCCATCCCCCTTCGCGTTCCCATCCCCCTCCGCATTCCCATCCCCTTCACGTTCCCATCCCCTTCACGTTCCCATCCCCTTCACGTTCCCATCTCCTTCACGTTCCCATCCCCCTCACGTTCCCATCCCCCTCACGTTCCCATCCCCTTCACGTTCCCATCCCCCTCACGATCCCATCCCCTTCACGTTCCCATCTCCCTCACGTTCCCATCCCCCTTCGCGCTCCCATCCCCCTTCGCGTTCCCATCCCCCTTCGCGTTCCCATCCCCCTCCGCGTTCCCATCCCCCTTCACGTTCCCATCTCCCTTCGCGTTCCCATCCCCCTTCGCGTTCCCATCCCCCTTCGCATTCCCATCCCCCTTCGCGTTCCCATCCCCTTCACGTTCCCATCCCCCTTCGCGTTCCCATCCCCCTCCGCGTTCCCATCCCCTTCCCGTTCCCATCCCCCTTCGCGTTCCCATCCCCCTTCACGTTCCCATCCCCCTTCGCGTTCCCATCCCCTTCACGTTCCCATCCCCCTTCGCGTTCCCATCCCCTTCGCGTTCCCATCCCCTTCACGTTCCCATCCCCCTTCACGTTCCCATCCCCCTTCGCGTTCCCATCCCCCTTCGCGTTCCCATCCCCCTTCGCGTTCCCATCCCCCTTCGCGTTCCCATCCCCCTTCGCGTTCCCATCCCCTTCACGTTCCCATCCCCCTTCACGTTCCCATCCCCCTTCGCGTTCCCATCCCCCTTCGCGTTCCCATCCCCCTTCGCGTTCCCATCCCCTTCACGTTCCCATCCCCCTTCACGTTCCCATCCCCCTTCGCGTTCCCATCCCCCTTCGCGTTCCCATCCCCCTTCGCGTTCCCATCCCCCTTCGCGTTCCCATCCCCCTTCGCGTTCCCATCCCCCTTCGCGTTCCCATCCCCTTCACGTTCCCATCCCCCTTCACGTTCCCATCCCCCTTCACGTTCCCATCCCCCTTCGCGTTCCCATCCCCCTTCGCGTTCCCATCCCCTTCACGTTCCCATCCCCCTTCACGTTCCCATTCCCCTTCGCGTTCCCATCCCCCTCCGCGTTCCCATCCCCTTCACGTTCCCATCCCCCTTCGCGTTCCCATCCCCTTCACGTTCCCATCCCCCTTCACGTTCCCATCCCCCTTCACGTTCCCATCCCCCTTCGCGTTCCCATCCCCCTTCACGTCCCCATCCCCCTCCGCATTCCCATCCCCTTCACGTTCCCATCCCCTCCGCGTTCCCATCCCCTTCACGTTCCCATCCCCTTCACGTCCCCATCCCCCTCCGCGTTCCCATCCCCTTCACGTTCCCATCCCCCTTCGCGTTCCCATCCCCCTTCACGTTCCCATCCCCTTCGCGTTCCCATCCCCCTCCGCATTCCCATCCCCTTCGCATTCCCATCCCCCTTCGCGTTCCCATCCCCTTCACGTTCCCATCCCCTTCGCGTTCCCATCCCCCTTCACGTTCCCATCCCCCTTCGCGTTCCCATCCCCTTCACGTTCCCATCCCCTTCACGTTCCCATCCCCCTTCGCGTTCCCATCCCCTTCATGTTCCCATCCCCCTTCGCGTTCCCATCCGCGTTCCCATCCCCCTTCGCGTTCCCATCCCCCTTCACGTTCCCATCCCCCTCCGCGTTCCCATCCCCCTCACGTTCCCATCCCCTTCACGTTCCCATCCCCCTTCGCGTTCCCATCCCCCTTCACGTTCCCATCCCCTTCGCGTTCCCATCCCCTTCGCGTTCCCATCCCCCTCACGTTCCCATCCCCTTCGCGTTCCCATCCCCCTTCACGTTCCCATCTCCCTTCGCGTTCCCATCCCCCTTCGCGTTCCCATCCCCCTTCGCGTTCCCATCCCCCTTCGCGTTCCCATCCCCCTTCGCGTTCCCATCCCCTTCACGTTCCCATCCCCCTTCGCGTTCCCATCCCCCTCCGCGTTCCCATCCCCTTCACGTTCCCATCCCCCTTCGCGTTCCCATCCCCTTCATGTTCCCATCCCCCTTCACGTTCCCATCCCCCTTCGCGTTCCCATCCCCCTCCGCGTTCCCATCCCCTTCACGTTCCCATCCCCCTTCGCGTTCCCATCCCCCTTCACGTTCCCATCCCCCTCCGCGTTCCCATCCCCCTTCGCGTTCCCATCCCCCTTCACGTTCCCATCCCCCTTCGCGTTCCCATCCCCCTCCGCGTTCCCATCCCCCTTCGCGTTCCCATCTCCCTTCGCGTTCCCATCCCCCTTCGCGTTCCCATCCCCCTTCGCGTTCCCATCCCCCTTCGCGTTCCCATCCCCCTTCGCGTTCCCATCCCCCTTCGCGTTCCCATCCCCTTCACGTTCCCATCCCCCTTCACGTTCCCATCCCCCTTCGCGTTCCCATCCCCCTCCGCGTTCCCATCCCCTTCACGTTCCCATCCCCCTTCGCGTTCCCATCCCCTTCATGT
This sequence comes from Somniosus microcephalus, assembly GCF_052327205.1. Taxonomy (NCBI): domain Eukaryota; kingdom Metazoa; phylum Chordata; class Chondrichthyes; order Squaliformes; family Somniosidae; genus Somniosus; species Somniosus microcephalus. Next base: position 43,329,029 of record NC_141014.1, read on the forward strand.
TCCCATCCCCCTTCGCATTCCCATCCCCCTTCACGTTCCCATCCCCCTTCGCGTTCCCATCCCCCTTCGCGTTCCCATCCCCCTTCGCGTTCCCATCCCCCTTTGCGTTCCCATCCCCCTTCGCATTCCCATCCCCCTTCACGTTCCCATCCCCCTTCGCATTCCCATCCCCCTTCACGTTCCCATCCCCCTTCGCGTTCCCATCCCCCTTCACGTTCCCATCCCCCTTTGCGTTCCCATCCCCCTTTGCGTTCCCATCCCCCTCCGCGTTCCCATCCCCCTTCGCGTTCCCATCCCCCTTCGCGTTCCCATCCCCCTCACGTTCCCATCCCCCTTTGCGTTCCCATCCCCCTTCACGTTCCCATCCCCCTTCACGTCCCCATCCCCCTCCGCATTCCCATCCCCTTCACGTTCCCATCCCCTCCGCGTTCCCATCCCCTTCACGTTCCCATCCCCCTTCACGTTCCCATCCCCCTCCGCGTTCCCATCCCCTTCACGTTCCCATCCCCTTCACGTTCCCATCCCCTTCACGTTCCCATCCCCCTCACGTTCCCATCCCCCTCACGTTCCCATCCCCTTCACGTTCCCATCCCCCTCACGATCCCATCCCCTTCACGTTCCCATCTCCCTCACGTTCCCATCCCCCTCACGTTCCCATCCCCCTTCGCGCTCCCAGCCCCCTTCGCGTTCCCATCCCCCTTCACGTTCCCATCCCCCTTCGCATTCCCATCCCCCTTCACGTTCCCATCCCCCTTCGCGTTCCCATCCCCCTTCACGTTCCCATCCCCCTTTGCGTTCCCATCCCCCTTTGCGTTCCCATCCCCCTCCGCGTTCCCATCCCCCTTCGCGTTCCCATCCCCCTTCGCGTTCCCATCCCCCTCACGTTCCCATCCCCCTTTGCGTTCCCATCCCCCTTCACGTTCCCATCCCCCTTCACGTCCCCATCCCCCTCCGCATTCCCATCCCCTTCACGTTCCCATCCCCTCCGCGTTCCCATCCCCTTCACGTTCCCATCCCCCTTCACGTTCCCATCCCCCTCCGCGTTCCCATCCCCTTCACGTTCCCATCCCCTTCACGTTCCCATCCCCTTCACGTTCCCATCCCCCTCACGTTCCCATCCCCCTCACGTTCCCATCCCCTTCACGTTCCCATCCCCCTCACGATCCCATCCCCTTCACGTTCCCATCTCCCTCACGTTCCCATCCCCCTCACGTTCCCATCCCCCTTCGCGCTCCCAGCCCCCTTCGCGTTCCCATCCCCCTTCACGTTCCCATCCCCCTTCGCGTTCCCATCCCCCTTCACGTTCCCATCCCCCTCCGCGTTCCCATCCCCTTCCCGTTCCCATCCCCCTTCACGTTCCCATCCCCCTTCACGTTCCCATCTCCCTTCGCGTTCCCATCCCCCTTCGCGTTCCCATCCCCCTTCGCGTTCCCATCCCCTTCACGTTCCCATCCCCCTTCACGTTCCCATCCCCCTTCGCGTTCCCATCCCCCTTCGCGTTCCCATCCCCCTTCGCGTTCCCATCCCCTTCACGTTCCCATCCCCCTTCACGTTCCCATCCCCCTTCGCGTTCCCATCCCCCTCCGCGTTCCCATCCCCTTCACGTTCCCATCCCCCTTCGCGTTCCCATCCCCTTCATGTTCCCATCCCCCTTCGCATTCCCATCCCCCTTCACGTTCCCATCCCCCTTCGCGTTCCCATCCCCCTTCGCGTTCCCATCCCCCTTCGCGTTCCCATCCCCCTTTGCGTTCCCATCCCCCTTCGCATTCCCATCCCCCTTCGCGTTCCCATCCCCCTTCGCATTCCCATCCCCCTTCACGTTCCCATCCCCCTTCGCGTTCCCATCCCCCTTCACGTTCCCATCCCCCTTTGCGTTCCCATCCCCCTTTGCGTTCCCATCCCCCTCCTCGTTCCCATCCCCCTTCGCGTTCCCATCCCCCTTCGCGTTCCCATCCCCCTCACGTTCCCATCCCCCTTTGCGTTCCCATCCCCCTTCACGTTCCCATCCCCCTTCACGTCCCCATCCCCCTCCGCATTCCCATCCCCTTCACGTTCCCATCCCCTCCGCGTTCCCATCCCCTTCACGTTCCCATCCCCCTTCACGTTCCCATCCCCCTCCGCGTTCCCATCCCCTTCACGTTCCCATCCCCTTCACGTTCCCATCCCCTTCACGTTCCCATCCCCCTCACGTTCCCATCCCCCTCACGTTCCCATCCCCTTCACGTTCCCATCCCCCTCACGATCCCATCCCCTTCACGTTCCCATCTCCCTCACGTTCCCATCCCCCTCACGTTCCCATCCCCCTTCGCGCTCCCAGCCCCCTTCGCGTTCCCATCCCCCTTCACGTTCCCATCCCCCTTCGCGTTCCCATCCCCCTCCACGTTCCCATCCCCCTCCGCGTTCCCATCCCCTTCCCGTTCCCATCCCCCTTCACGTTCCCATCCCCCTTCACGTTCCCATCTCCCTTCGCGTTCCCATCCCCCTTCGCGTTCCCATCCCCCTTCGCGTTCCCATCCCCCTTCGCGTTCCCATCCCCTTCACGTTCCCATCCCCCTTCACGTTCGCATCCCCATTCGCGTTCCCATCCCCCTTCGCGTTCCCATCCCCCTCCGCATTCCCATCCCCTTCACGTTCCCATCCCCTTCACGTTCCCATCCACTCCGCGTTCCCATCCCCTTCACGTTCCCATCCCCCTCCGCGTTCCCATCCCCTTCACGTTCCCATCCCCTTCACGTTCCCATCCCCCTCACGTTCCCATCCCCTTCACGTTCCCATCCCCCTTCGCGTTCCCATCCCCCTCACGTTCCCATCCCCCTCGCGTTCCCATCCCCCTCGCGTTCCCATCCCCCTCGCGTTCCCATCCCCTTCACGTTCCCATCCCCTTCACGTTCCCATCCCCTTCACTTTCCCATCCCCCTCACGTTCCCATCCCCTTCACGTTCCCATCCCCCTCACGTTCCCATCCCCCTCACGTTCCCATCCCCTTCACGTTCCCATCCCCTTCACGTTCCCATCCCCCTCACGTTCCCATCCCCCTCACGTTCCCATCCCCTTCACGTTCCCATCCCCTTCGCGTTCCCATCCCCTTCACGTTCCCATCTCCCTCACGTTCCCATCCCCCTCACGTTCCCATCCCCCTTCGCGTTCCCATCCCCCTTCACGTTCCCATCCCCCTCACGTTCCCATCCCCTTCACGTTCCCATCCCCCTCACGTTCCCATCCCCTTCACGTTCCCATCTCCCTCACGTTCCCATCCCCCTCACGTTCCCATCCCCCTTCGCGTTCCCATCCCCCTTCACGTTCCCATCCCCCTTCGCGTTCCCATCCCCCTTCACGTTCCCATCCCCTTCGCGTTCCCATCCCCCTTCGCGTTCCCATCCCCCTTCGCGTTCCCATCCCCCTCACGTTCCCATCCCCCTCACGTTCCCATCCCCCTCCGCGTTCCCATCCCCCTTCACGTTCCCATCCCCCTCCGCGTTCCCATCCCCTTCACGTTCCCATCCCCCTTCCTGTTCCCATCCCCCTTCACGTTCCCATCTCCCTTCGCGTTCCCATCCCCCTTCGCGTTCCCATCCCCCTTCACGTTCCCATCCCCCTTCGCGTTCCCATCCCCCCACGTTCCCATCCCCCTCCGCGTTCCCATCCCCTTCACGTTCCCATCCCCCTTCGCGTTCCCATCCCTTTCGCGTTCCCATCCCCTTCGCGTTCCCATCCCCCTTCACGTTCCCATCCCCCTTCGCGTTCCCATCCCCCTTCGCGTTCCCATCCCCCTTCGCGTTCCCATCCCCCTTTGCGTTCCCATCCCCCTCCGCGTTCCCATCCCCCTTCACGTTCCCATCCCCCTTCGCGTTCCCATCCCCCTCACGTTCCCATCCCCCTTCGCGTTCCCATCCCCCTTCACGTTCCCATCCCCCTTCACGTCCCCATCCCCTTCACGTTCCCATCCCCTTCACGTTCCCATCCCCTTCACGTTCCCATCCCCCTCACGTTCCCATCCCCTTCACGTTCCCATCCCCTTCACGTTCCCATCCCCCTTCACGTTCCCATCCCCCTTCACGTTCCCATCCCCCTTCGCGTTCCCATCCCCTTCACGTTCCCATCCCCCTTCACGTTCCCATCCCCCTTCACGTTCCCATCCCCCTTCGCGTTCCCATCCCCCTTCACGTCCCCATCCCCCTCCGCATTCCCATCCCCTTCACGTTCCCATCCCCTCCGCGTTCCCATCCCCTTCACGTTCCCATCCCCTTCACGTTCCCATCCCCCTTCGCGTTCCCATCCCCCTTCACGTTCCCATCCCCTTCGCGTTCCCATCCCCCTCCGCATTCCCATCCCCTTCGCATTCCCATCCCCCTTCGCGTTCCCATCCCCTTCACGTTCCCATCCCCCTTCACGTTCCCATCCCCTTCGCGTTCCCATCCCCCTTCACGTTCCCATCCCCCTTCGCGTTCCCATCCCCTTCACGTTCCCATCCCCTTCACGTTCCCATCCCCCTTCGCGTTCCCATCCCCTTCATGTTCCCATCCCCCTTCGCGTTCCCATCCCCTTCACGTTCCCATCCCCCTTCGCGTTCCCATCCCCCTTCACGTTCCCATCCCCCTCCGCGTTCCCATCCCCCTCACGTTCCCATCCCCTTCACGTTCCCATCCCCCTTCGCGTTCCCATCCCCCTCACGTTCCCATCCCCTTCGCGTTCCCATCCCCCTTCACGTTCCCATCTCCCTTCGCGTTCCCATCCCCCTTCGCGTTCCCATCCCCCTTCGCGTTCCCATCCCCCTTCGCGTTCCCATCCCCCTTCGCGTTCCCATCCCCTTCACGTTCCCATCCCCCTTCGCGTTCCCATCCCCCTCCGCGTTCCCATCCCCTTCCGCGTTCCCATCCCCCTTCGCGTTCCCATCCCCTTCACGTTCCCATCCCCCTTCACGTTCCCATCCCCCTTCGCGTTCCCATCCCCCTCCACGTTCCCATCCCCCTCCACGTTCCCATCCCCTTCACGTTCCCATCCCCCTTCACGTTCCCATCCCCCTTCGCGTTCCCATCCCCCTTCACGTTCCCATCCCCCTCCGCGTTCCCATCCCCCTTCGCATTCCCATCCCCCTTCACGTTCCCATCCCCCTTCGCGTTCCCATCCCCCTTCGCGTTCCCATCTCCCTTCGCGTTCCCATCCCCCTTCGCGTTCCCATCCCCCTCCGCGTTCCCATCCCCCTTCGCGTTCCCATCCCCCTTCGCGTTCCCATCCCCCTTCGCGTTCCCATCCCCTTCACGTTCCCATCCCCCTTCACGTTCCCATCCCCCTTCGCGTTCCCATCCCCCTCCGCGTTCCCATCCCCTTCACGTTCCCATCCCCCTTCGCGTTCCCATCCCCTTCATGTTCCCATCCCCTTCACGTTCCCATCCCCTTCACGTTCCCATCCCCCTCACGTTCCCATCCCCCTCACGTTCCCATCCCCTTCACGTTCCCATCCCCCTCACGATCCCATCCCCTTCACGTTCCCATCTCCCTCACGTTCCCATCCCCCTCACGTTCCCATCCCCCTTCGCGCTCCCAGCCCCCTTCGCGTTCCCATCCCCCTTCACGTTCCCATCCCCCTTCACGTTCCCATCCCCCTTCGCGTTCCCATCCCCCTCCACGTTCCCATCCCCCTCCGCGTTCCCATCCCCTTCCCGTTCCCATCCCCCTTCACGTTCCCATCCCCCTTCACGTTCCCATCTCCCTTCGCGTTCCCATCCCCCTTCGCGTTCCCATCCCCCTTCGCGTTCCCATCCCCCTCACGTTCCCATCCCCCTTCGCGTTCCCATCCCCCTCACGTTCCCATCCCCCTTCGCGTTCCCATCCCCTTCACGTTCCCATCCCCTTCACGTTCCCATCCCCTTCACGTTCCCATCCCCCTCACGTTCCCATCCCCTTCACGTTCCCATCCCCTTCACGTTCCCATCCCCCTCACGTTCCCATCTCCCTCACGTTCCCATCCCCCTCACGTTCCCATCCCCCTTCGCGCTCCCAGCCCCCTTCGCGTTCCCATCCCCCTTCACGTTCCCATCCCCCTTCACGTTCCCATCCCCCTTCGCGTTCCCATCCCCCTCCACGTTCCCATCCCCCTCCGCGTTCCCATCCCCTTCCCGTTCCCATCCCCCTTCACGTTCCCATCCCCCTTCACGTTCCCATCTCCCTTCGCGTTCCCATCCCCCTTCGCGTTCCCATCCCCCTTCGCGTTCCCATCCCCCTCACGTTCCCATCCCCCTTCGCGTTCCCATCCCCCTCACGTTCCCATCCCCCTTCGCGTTCCCATCCCCCTTCACGTTCCCATCCCCCTTCACGTTCCCATCCCCCTTCGCGTTCCCATCCCCTTCACGTTCCCATCCCCTTCACGTTCCCATCCCCCTTCGCGTTCCCATCCCCTTCATGTTCCCATCCCCCTTCGCGTTCCCATCCCCTTCACGTTCCCATCCCCCTTCGCGTTCCCATCCCCCTTCACGTTCCCATCCCCCTTCACGTTCCCATCCCCCTTCGCGTTCCCATCCCCTTCACGTTCCCATCCCCCTTCGCGTTCCCATCCCCCTCACGTTCCCATCCCCTTCGCGTTCCCATCCCCCTTCACGTTCCCATCTCCCTTCGCGTTCCCATCCCCCTTCGCGTTCCCATCCCCCTTCGCGTTCCCATCCCCCTTCGCGTTCCCATCCCCCTTCGCGTTCCCATCCCCTTCGCATTCCCATCCCCCTTCGCGTTCCCATCCCCTTCACGTTCCCATCCCCCTTCACGTTCCCATCCCCTTCGCGTTCCCATCCCCCTTCACGTTCCCATCCCCCTTCACGTTCCCATCCCCCTTCGCGTTCCCATCCCCCTCCACGTTCCCATCCCCCTCCGCGTTCCCATCCCCTTCACGTTCCCATCCCCCTTCACGTTCCCATCCCCCTTCACGTTCCCATCCCCCTTCGCGTTCCCATCCCCCTCCGCGTTCCCATCCCCCTCCGCGTTCCCATCCCCCTCACGTTCCCATCCCCTTCACGTTCCCATCCCCCTTCGCGTTCCCATCCCCCTTCGCGTTCCCATCCCCCTTCGCGTTCCCATCCCCCTTCGCGTTCCCATCCCCCTTCGCGTTCCCATCCCCCTTCGCGTTCCCATCCCCTTCGCGTTCCCATCCCCCTTCGCGTTCCCATCCCCCTTCGCGTTCCCATCCCCCTCCGCGTTCCCATCCCCTTCACGTTCCCATCCCCCTTCGCGTTCCCATCCCCTTCATGTTCCCATCCCCCTTCGCATTCCCATCCCCCTTCACGTTCCCATCCCCCTTCGCGTTCCCATCCCCCTTCGCGTTCCCATCCCCCTTCGCGTTCCCATCCCCCTTTGCGTTCCCATCCCCCTTCGCATTCCCATCCCCCTTCACGTTCCCATCCCCCTTCGCATTCCCATCCCCCTTCACGTTCCCATCCCCCTTTGCGTTCCCATCCCCCTTTGCGTTCCCATCCCCCTCCGCGTTCCCATCCCCCTTCGCGTTCCCATCCCCCTTCGCGTTCCCATCCCCCTCACGTTCCCATCCCCCTTTGCGTTCCCATCCCCCTTCACGTTCCCATCCCCCTTCACGTCCCCATCCCCCTCCGCATTCCCATCCCCTTCACGTTCCCATCCCCTCCGCGTTCCCATCCCCTTCACGTTCCCATCCCCCTTCACGTTCCCATCCCCCTCCGCGTTCCCATCCCCTTCACGTTCCCATCCCCTTCACGTTCCCATCCCCTTCACGTTCCCATCCCCCTCACGTTCCCATCCCCCTCACGTTCCCATCCCCTTCACGTTCCCATCCCCCTCACGATCCCATCCCCTTCACGTTCCCATCTCCCTCACGTTCCCATCCCCCTCACGTTCCCATCCCCCTTCGCGCTCCCAGCCCCCTTCGCGTTCCCATCCCCCTTCACGTTCCCATCCCCCTTCACGTTCCCATCCCCCTTCGCGTTCCCATCCCCCTCCACGTTCCCATCCCCCTCCGCGTTCCCATCCCCTTCCCGTTCCCATCCCCCTTCACGTTCCCATCCCCCTTCACGTTCCCATCTCCCTTCGCGTTCCCATCCCCCTTCGCGTTCCCATCCCCCTTCGCGTTCCCATCCCCTTCACGTTCCCATCCCCCTTCACGTTCCCATCCCCCTTCGCGTTCCCATCCCCCTTCGCGTTCCCATCCCCCTTCGCGTTCCCATCCCCTTCACGTTCCCATCCCCCTTCACGTTCCCATCCCCCTTCGCGTTCCCATCCCCCTCCGCGTTCCCATCCCCTTCACGTTCCCATCCCCCTTCGCGTTCCCATCCCCTTCATGTTCCCATCCCCCTTCGCATTCCCATCCCCCTTCACGTTCCCATCCCCCTTCGCGTTCCCATCCCCCTTCGCGTTCCCATCCCCCTTCGCGTTCCCATCCCCCTTTGCGTTCCCATCCCCCTTCGCATTCCCATCCCCCTTCACGTTCCCATCCCCCTTCGCATTCCCATCCCCCTTCACGTTCCCATCCCCCTTCGCGTTCCCATCCCCCTTCACGTTCCCATCCCCCTTTGCGTTCCCATCCCCCTTTGCGTTCCCATCCCCCTCCTCGTTCCCATCCCCCTTCGCGTTCCCATCCCCCTTCGCGTTCCCATCCCCCTCACGTTCCCATCCCCCTTTGCGTTCCCATCCCCCTTCACGTTCCCATCCCCCTTCACGTCCCCATCCCCCTCCGCATTCCCATCCCCTTCACGTTCCCATCCCCTCCGCGTTCCCATCCCCTTCACGTTCCCATCCCCCTTCACGTTCCCATCCCCCTCCGCGTTCCCATCCCCTTCACGTTCCCATCCCCTTCACGTTCCCATCCCCCTCACGTTCCCATCCCCCTCACGTTCCCATCCCCTTCACGTTCCCATCCCCCTCACGATCCCATCCCCTTCACGTTCCCATCTCCCTCACGTTCCCATCCCCCTCACGTTCCCATCCCCCTTCGCGCTCCCAGCCCCCTTCGCGTTCCCATCCCCCTTCACGTTCCCATCCCCCTTCGCGTTCCCATCCCCCTTCACGTTCCCATCCCCCTCCGCGTTCCCATCCCCTTCCCGTTCCCATCCCCCTTCACGTTCCCATCCCCCTTCACGTTCCCATCTCCCTTCGCGTTCCCATCCCCCTTCGCGTTCCCATCCCCCTTCGCGTTCCCATCCCCCTTCGCGTTCCCATCCCCTTCACGTTCCCATCCCCCTTCACGTTCGCATCCCCATTCGCGTTCCCATCCCCCTTCGCGTTCCCATCCCCCTCCGCATTCCCATCCCCTTCACGTTCCCATCCCCTTCACGTTCCCATCCACTCCGCGTTCCCATCCCCTTCACGTTCCCATCCCCCTCCGCGTTCCCATCCCCTTCACGTTCCCATCCCCTTCACGTTCCCATCCCCCTCACGTTCCCATCCCCTTCACGTTCCCATCCCCCTTCGCGTTCCCATCCCCCTCACGTTCCCATCCCCCTCGCGTTCCCATCCCCCTCGCGTTCCCATCCCCCTCGCGTTCCCATCCCCTTCACGTTCCCATCCCCTTCACGTTCCCATCCCCTTCACTTTCCCATCCCCCTCACGTTCCCATCCCCTTCACGTTCCCATCCCCCTCACGTTCCCATCCCCCTCACGTTCCCATCCCCTTCACGTTCCCATCCCCTTCACGTTCCCATCCCCCTCACGTTCCCATCCCCCTCACGTTCCCATCCCCTTCACGTTCCCATCCCCTTCGCGTTCCCATCCCCTTCACGTTCCCATCTCCCTCACGTTCCCATCCCCCTCACGTTCCCATCCCCCTTCGCGTTCCCATCCCCCTTCACGTTCCCATCCCCCTCACGTTCCCATCCCCTTCACGTTCCCATCCCCCTCACGTTCCCATCCCCTTCACGTTCCCATCTCCCTCACGTTCCCATCCCCCTCACGTTCCCATCCCCCTTCGCGTTCCCATCCCCCTTCACGTTCCCATCCCCCTTCGCGTTCCCATCCCCCTTCGCGTTCCCATCCCCTTCGCGTTCCCATCCCCCTTCGCGTTCCCATCCCCCTTCGCGTTCCCATCCCCCTCACGTTCCCATCCCCCTCACGTTCCCATCCCCCTCCGCGTTCCCATCCCCCTTCACGTTCCCATCCCCCTCCGCGTTCCCATCCCCTTCACGTTCCCATCCCCCTTCCTGTTCCCATCCCCCTTCACGTTCCCATCTCCCTTCGCGTTCCCATCCCCCTTCGCGTTCCCATCCCCCTTCACGTTCCCATCCCCCTTCGCGTTCCCATCCCCCTTCACGTTCCCATCCCCCTCCGCGTTCCCATCCCCTTCACGTTCCCATCCCCCTTCGCGTTCCCATCCCTTTCGCGTTCCCATCCCCTTCGCGTTCCCATCCCCCTTCACGTTCCCATCCCCCTTCGCGTTCCCATCCCCCTTCGCGTTCCCATCCCCCTTCGCGTTCCCATCCCCCTCCGCATTCCCATCCCCCTTCACGTTCCCATCCCCCTTCGCGTTCCCATCCCCCTCACGTTCCCATCCCCCTTCGCGTTCCCATCCCCCTTCACGTTCCCATCCCCCTTCACGTCCCCATCCCCTTCACGTTCCCATCCCCTTCACGTTCCCATCCCCTTCACGTTCCCATCCCCCTCACGTTCCCATCCCCTTCACGTTCCCATCCCCTTCACGTTCCCATCCCCCTTCGCGTTCCCATCCCCCTCACGTTCCCATCCCCCTTCGCGTTCCCATCCCCCTTCGCGTTCCCATCCCCCTTCGCGTTCCCATCCCCCTCACGTTCCCATCCCCCTCACGTTCCTATCCCCCTCACGTTCCCATCCCCCTTCGCGTTCCCATCTCCCTTCGCGTTCCCATCCCCTTCACGTTCCCATCCCCCTTCACGTTCCCATCTCCCTTCGCGTTCCCATCTCCCTTCGCGTTCCCATCCCCCGTCGCGTTCCCATCCCCCTTCGCGTTCCCATCCCCCTTCGCGTTCCCATCCCCCTTCGCGTTCCCATCCCCTTCGCGTTCCCATCCCCCTCACGTTCCCATCCCCCTTCGCGTTCCCATCCCCCTTCACGTTCCCATCCCCCTTCACGTCCCCATCCCCCTCCGCATTCCCATCCCCTTCACGTTCCCATCCCCTCCGCGTTCCCATCCCCTTCACGTTCCCATCCCCCTCCGCGTTCCCATCCCCTTCACGTTCCCATCCCCTTCACGTTCCCATCCCCTTCACGTTCCCATCCCCCTCACGTTCCCATCCCCTTCACGTTCCCATCCCCTTCACATTCCCATCCCCCTTCGCGTTCCCATCTCCCTCACGTTCCCATCCCCCTTCGCGTTCCCATCCCCCTCGCGTTCCCATCCCCCTTCGCGTTCCCATCCCCCTTCGCGTTCCCATCCCCCTCACGTTCCCATCCCCTTCACGTTCCCATCCCCTTCACGTTCCCATCCCCCTTTGCGTTCCCATCCCCCTCACGTTCCCATCCCCCTTCGCGTTCCCATCCCCCTTTGCGTTCCCATCCTCCTCACGTTCCCATCCCCCTTCACGTTCCCATCCCCTTCACGTTCCCATCCCCCTTCGCGTTCACATCCCCTTCACGTTCCCATCCCCCTTCGCGTTCCCATCCCCCTCACGTTCCCATCCCCCTCACGTTCCCATCCCCCTCGCGTTCCCATCCCCTTCACGTTCCCATCTCCCTCACGTTCCCATCCCCCTCACGTTCCCATCCCCCTTCGCGTTCCCATCCCCCTTCGCGTTCCCATCCCCCTTCGCGTTCCCATCCCCGTTCACGTTCCCATCCCCCTTCACGTTCCCATCCCCTTCACGTTCCCATCCCCCTTCGCGTTCCCATCCCCCTCACGTTCCCATCCCCCTCACGTTCCCATCCCCCTCACGTTCCCATCCCCTTCGCGTTCCCATCTCCCTTCGCGTTCCCATCCCCCTTCGCGTTCCCATCCCCCTTCGCGTTCCCATCCCCCTTCGCGTTCCCATCCCCCTTCGCGTTCCCATCCCCCTTCCCGTTCCCATCCCCCTCACGTTCCCATCCCCCTTCGCGTTCCCATCCCCTTCACGTTCCCATCTCCCTTCGCGTTCCCATCCCCTTCACGTTCCCATCCCCCTTCACGTTCCCATCCCCCTCACGTTCCCATCCCCCTTCGCGTTCCCATCCCCTTCGCGTTCCCATCCCCCTTCGCGTTCCCATCCCCTTCGCGTTCCCATCCCCCTTCGCGTTCCCATCCCCTTCGCGTTCCCATCCCCCTTCGCGTTCCCATCCCCTTCGCGTTCCCATCCCCCTTCGCGTTCCCATCCCCCTTCGCGTTCCCATCCCCCTCCGCGTTCCCATCCCCTTCGCGTTCCCATCCCCCTTCGCGTTCCCATCCCCCTTCGCGTTCCCATCCCCCTTCGCGTTCCCATCCCCCTTCGCGTTCCCATCCCCCTTCGCGTTCCCATCCCCCTTCGCGTTCCCATCCCCCTCCGCGTTCCCATCCCCCTTCGCGTTCCCATCCCCCTCACGTTCCCATCCCCCTTTGCGTTCCCATCCCCCTTCGCGTTCCCATCCCCCTTCGCGTTCCCATCCCCCTTCACGTTCCCATCCCCCTTCGCGTTCCCATCCCCCTCACGTTCCCATCCCCCTTTGCGTTCCCATCCCCCTTTGCGTTCCCATCCCCCTTCGCGTTCCCATCCCCCTCACGTTCCCATCCCCCTTTGCGTTCCCATCCCCCTTCACGTCCCCATCCCCCTTCACGTCCCCATCCCCCTTCGCGTTCCCATCCCCCTTCACGTCCCCATCCCCCTCCGCATTCCCATCCCCTTCACGTTCCCATCCCCTTCACGTTCCCATCCCCCTTTGCGTTCCCATCCCCCATCAACAGAACAATCCAGGAAAAGTATAAAAACAACTCACTGCACTCGGAGCTGCTCCTTCCAGGGTCAGTGCACCTCAAAAACAAAAAGTCAATGATTTACGCGCCAAGCTTTAGTTTCCAGTTAAATACATTACAGTGTTAGTTATATTTTAATGATTTATTTATATGTTGATTTACAGCCACTCAGCAACCACTCAATCACTTCCCATTCACCCAGTTACTTTGAGTCACGATCTGTTGTTTTGTAGCTAGAATGCAGGAGCCGTTTTATGCACAACAAGATCCCACAAACAACAATGCCCTGAATGAGCAGTCGTGTTGTTTTTAGGGTGTTGGTTGAGGGAGGAATATTGGCCACAACATCAGGATGTACCACTGACATCCACCAGAACCACAGAACAGGCAAATGGGGCCTCGGTTTAGGTTTAGGCCGAAGGACGGCACCTCTGACAGTGCAGCACTCTCCCAGTCTTGCACTGCAGGCTTGGCACAGATTCTGTGTTCCAGTATTTAGCTTTCAGGGAATATTGTCCTGTGGCACAGACAATTCACAGGTTGATAGGGTGGTGGGGTCTGATCCCTGGGCAGGGCTGTAGGTCTGATCCCTGGGCAGGGCTGTGGGTCTGATCCCTGGGCAGGGCTGTGGGTCTGATCCCTGGGCAGGGCTGTGGGTCTGATCCCTGGGCAGGGCTGTGGGTCTGATCCCTGGGCAGGGCTGTGGGTCTGATCCCTGGGCAGGGCTGTGGGTCTGATCCCTGGGCAGGGCTGTGGGTCTGATCCCTGGGCAGGGCTGTGGGTCTGATCCCTGGGCAGGGCTGTGGGTCTGATCCCAGGGAGGGCTGTGGGTCTGATCCCTGGGCAGGGCTGTGGGTCTGATCCCAGGGAGGGCTGTGGGTCTGATCCCTGGGCAGGGCTCTGGGTCTGATCCCTGGGCAGGGCTGTGGGTCTGATCCCTGGGCAGGGCTGTGGGTCTGATCCCTGGGCGGGCTGTAGGTCTGATCCCAGGGAGGGCTGTGGGTATGATCCCTGGGCAGGGCTGTAGGTCTGATCCCTGGGCAGGGCTGTGGGTCTGATCCCTGGGCAGGGCTGTAGGTCTGATCCCTGGGCAGGGCTCTGGGTCTGATCCCTGGGCAGGGCTGTGGGTCTGATCCCTGGGCAGGGCTGTGGGTCTGATCCCAGGGAGGGCTGTGGGTCTGATCCCTGGGCAGGGCTCTGGGTCTGATCCCTGGGCAGGGCTGTGGGTCTGATCCCTGGGCAGGCTGTAGGTCTGATCCCAGGGAGGGCTGTGGGTATGATCCCTGGGCAGGGCTGTAGGTCTGATCCCTGGGCGGGCTGTAGGTCTGATCCCAGGGAGGGCTGTGGGTATGATCCCTGGGCAGGGCTGTAGGTCTGATCCCTGGGCAGGGCTGTGGGTCTGATCCCTGGGCAGGGCTGTGGGTCTGATCCCTGGGCAGGGCTGTGGGTCTGATCCCTGGGCAGGGCTGTAGGTCTGATCCCAGGGAGGGCTGTGGGTCTGATCCCTGGGCAGGGCTGTCGGTCTGATCCCTGGGCAGGGCTGTAGGTCTGATCCCTGGGCAGGGCTGTAGGTCTGATCCCTGGGCAGGGCTGTGGGTCTGATCCCTGGGCAGGGCTGTGGGTCTGATCCCTGGGCAGGGCTGTGGGTCTGATCCCCGGGCAGGGCTGTGGGTCTGATCCCTGGGCAGGGCTGTGGGTCTGATCCCTGGGCAGGGCTGTGGGTCTGATCCCTGGGCAGGGCTGTGGGTCTGATCCCTGGGCAGGGCTGTGGGTCTGATCCCTGGGCAGGGCTGTAGGTCTGATCCCTGGGCAGGGCTGTGGGTCTGATCTCTGGGCAGGGCTGTGGGTCTGATCCCTGGGCAGGGCTGTGGGTCTGATCCCTGGGCAGGGCTGTGGGTCTGATCCCAGGGAGGGCTGTAGGTCTGATCCCTGGGCAGGGCTGTGGGTCTGATCCCTGGGCAGGGCTGTAGGTCTGATCCCTGGGCAGGGCTGTAGGTCTGATCCCTGGGCAGGGCTGTGGGTCTGATCCCTGGGCAGGGCTGTGGGTCTGATCCCCGGGCAGGGCTGTGGGTCTGATCCCAGGCAGGGCTGTGGGTCTGATCCCTGGGCAGGGCTGTGGGTCTGATCCCTGGGCAGGGCTGTGGGTCTGATCCCAAGGTGGCTGTCACGGGGCCGTGTAGACACGGGGCCGAGCTGTCCGGGCGAGGCTGGTTCTGGACCCAAGTGCAGACAGACGAGGCGAGAAGCAGATGTGCAGTCTTAAATAACAGTACTTTATTAGAATCACACAGGTAAACAGTTACGAAACATAGGAGCTCAAGACAAGCTACCCCAGGGCAAACGGCTAGTCAAGATAGGAACTCAAGACAAGCTACCGTGAGGCAACCGGCTTGTCCAGACTGAGCTCAAGACAAGCTACCCCAGGGCAACCGGCTTGTCAAGAGAGGAACTCAAGACAAGCTACCATGAGGCAACCGGCTTGTCCAAACCTGAGCACCTTGGCAAGACTGACTCCCTTGTCAGGACTGAGCCCAGAGGGAAGAAACCACAGAACTTAAATACAAGCAAAAACAGTTGAAACCAATAAACCTGATAAAAGGCAGTTAAGTAATAAACAGGAGAAACACGCAACAATTAACAAAGGGAAACCAACCAGTGAAGGTGCCATCTAGGGGTTACTGAAGGAACTGACCGGCACCCTCACAAGGGAGGGCTGTGGGTCTGATCCCAGGGCAGGGCTGTGGGTCTGATCCCAGGGAGGGCTGTGGGTCTGATCCCAGGGAGGGCTGTGAGTCTGATCTCTGGGCAGGGCTGTGGGTCTGATCCCAGGGAGGGCTGTGGGTCTGATCCCTGGGCAGGGCTGTGGGTCTGATCTCTGGGCAGGGCTGTGGGTCTGATCTCTGGGCAGGGCTGTGGGTCTGATCCCTGGGCAGGGCTGTGGGTCTGATCCCTGGGCAGGGTTGTGGATCTGATCCCTGGGAGGGCTGTGGGTCTGATCTGTGGGCAGGGCTGTGGGTCTGATCCCAGGGAGGGCTGTGGGTCTGATCCCGGGCAGGGCTGTGGGTCTGATCTCTGGGCAGGGCTGTGGGTCTGATCCCAGGGAGG
Organism: Somniosus microcephalus; assembly: GCF_052327205.1. Taxonomy (NCBI): domain Eukaryota; kingdom Metazoa; phylum Chordata; class Chondrichthyes; order Squaliformes; family Somniosidae; genus Somniosus; species Somniosus microcephalus. The sequence continues at coordinate 43,344,972 of NC_141014.1, forward strand.
GCTGTGGGTCTGATCCCGGGCAGGGCTGTGGGTCTGATCCCTGGGCAGGGCTGTGGGTCTGATCCCTGGGCAGGACTGTGGGTCTGATCTCTGGGCAGGGCTGTGGGTCTGATCCCTGGGCAGGGCTGTGGGTCTGATCCCAGGGAGGGCTGTGGGTCTGATCCCTGGGCAGGGCTGTGGGTCTGATCCCAGGGAGGGCTGTGGGTCTGATCCCTGGGAGGGCTGTGGGTCTGATCCCGGGCAGGGCTGTGGGTCTGATCCCTGGGCAGGGCTGTGGGTCTGATCCCGGGCAGGGCTGTGGGTCTGATCCCTGGGCAGGGCTGTGGGTCTGATCCCTGGGCAGGACTGTGGGTCTGATCCCTGGGCAGGGCTGTGGGTCTGATCCCGGGCAGGGCTGTGGGTCTGATCCCGGGCAGGGCTGTGGGTCTGATCCCTGGGCAGGGCTGTGGGTCTGATCCCTGGGCAGGACTGTGGGTCTGATCCCGGGCAGGGCTGTGGGTCTGATCCCTGGGCAGGACTGTGGGTCTGATCTCTGGGCAGGGCTGTGGGTCTGATCCCTGGGCAGGACTGTGGGTCTGATCCCAGGGAGGGCTGTGGGTCTGATCCCAGGGAGGGCTGTGGGTCTGATCCCTGGGCAGGGCTGTGGGTCTGATCCCAGGGAGGGCTGTGGGTCTGATCCCAGGGAGGGCTGTGGGTCTGATCCCTGGGCAGGGCTGTGGGTCTGATCCCTGGGCAGGGCTGTGGGTCTGATCCCTGGGAGGGCTGTGGATCTGATCCCTGGGCAGGGCTGTGGGTCTGATCCCTGGGCAGGGCTGTGGGTCTGATCCCTGGGCAGGACTGTGGGTCTGATCCCTGGGCAGGGCTGTGGGTCTGATCCCTGGGCAGGACTGTGGGTCTGATCCCTGGGCAGGGCTGTGGGTCTGATCCCTGGGCAGGGCTGTGGGTCTGATCCCGGGCAGGGCTGTGGGTCTGATCCCTGGGCAGGGCTGTGGGTCTGATCCCTGGGCAGGGCTGTAGGTCTGATCCCTGGGCAGGGCTGTGGGTCTGATCCCTGGGCAGGGCTGTGGGTCTGATCCCTGGGCAGGGCTGTGGGTCTGATCCCTGGGCAGGGCTGTGGGTCTGATCCCTGGGCAGGGCTGTGGGTCTGATCCCTGGGCAGGGCTGTGGGTCTGATCCCTGGGCAGGGCTGTGGGTCTGATCCCAGGCAGGGCTGTGGGTCTGATCCCTGGGCAGGGCTGTGGGTCTGATCCCTGGGCAGGGCTGTGGGTCTGATCCCTGGGCAGGGCTGTGGGTCTGATCCCTGGGCAGGGCTGTGGGTCTGATCCCTGGGCAGGGCTGTGGGTCTGATCCCTGGGCAGGGCTGTGGGTCTGATCCCAGGCAGGGCTGTGGGTCTGAACCCTGGGCAGGGCTGTGGGTCTGATCCCTGGGCAGGGCTGTGGGTCTGATCCCTGGGCAGGGCTGTGGGTCTGATCCCTGGGCAGGGCTGTGGGTCTGATCCCTGGGCAGGGCTGTGGGTCTGATCCCAGGGAGGGCTGTGGATCTGATCCCTGGGCAGGGCTGTAGGTCTGATCCCAGGGAGGGCTGTGGGTCTGATCTCTGGGCAGGGCTGTGGGTCTGATCCCAGGGAGGGCTGTGGATCTGATCCCAGGGAGGGCTGTGGATCTGATCCCTGGGCAGGGCTGTGGGTCTGATCCCAGGGAGGGCTGTGGGTCTGATCCCAGGTAGGGCTGTGGGTCTGATCCCTGGGCAGGGCTGTGGGTCTGATCCCTGGGCAGGGCTGTGGGTCTGATCCCTGGGCAGGACTGTGGGTCTGATCTCTGGGCAGGGCTGTGGGTCTGATCCCTGGGCAGGGCTGTGGGTCTGATCCCAGGTAGGGCTGTGGGTCTGATCCCTGGGCAGGACTGTGGGTCTGATCTCTGGGCAGGGCTGTGGGTCTGATCCCTGGGAGGGCTGTGGGTCTGATCCCTGGGCAGGACTGTGGGTCTGATCTCTGGGCAGGGCTGTGGGTCTGATCCCTGGGCAGGACTGTGGGTCTGATCCCTGGGAGGGCTGTGGGTCTGATCCCTGGGCAGGACTGTGGGTCTGATCTCTGGGCAGGGCTGTGGGTCTGATCTCTGGGAGGGCTGTGGGTCTGATCTCTGGGAGGGCTGTAGGTCTGATCCCTGGGAGGGCTGTGGGTCTGATCTCTGGGCAGGGCTGTGGGTCTGATCTCTGGGCAGGGCTGTGGGTCTGATCCCTGGGCAGGGCTGTAGGTCTGATCCCTGGGCAGGGCTGTGGGTCTGATCTCTGGGCAGGGCTGTGGGTCTGATCCCGGGCAGGGCTGTGGGTCTGATCCCTGGGCAGAGCTGTGGGTCTGATCTCTGGGCAGGGCTGTGGGTCTGATCTCTGGGAGGGCTGTGGGTCTGATCCCAGGGAGGGCTGTGGGTCTGATCTCTGGGCAGGGCTGTGGGTCTGATCCCTGGGAGGGCTGTGGGTCTGATCCCAGGGAGGGCTGTGGGTCTGATCCCTGGGCAGGGCTGTGGGTCTGATCTCTGGGCAGGGCTGTGGGTCTGATCCCTGGGAGGGCTGTGAGTCTGATCTCTGGGCAGGGCTGTGGGTCTGATCCCAGGGAGGGCTGTGAGTCTGATCTCTGGGCAGGGCTGTGGGTCTGATCTCTGGGCAGGGCTGTGGGTCTGATCTCTGGGCAGGGCTGTGGGTCTGATCTCTGGGCAGGGCTGTGGGTCTGATCCCAGGGAGGGCTGTGGGTCTGATCTCTGGGCAGGGCTGTGGGTCTGATCTCTGGGCAGGGCTGTGGGTCTGATCCCAGGGCAGGGCTGTGGGTCTGATCTCTGGGCAGGGCTGTGGGTCTGATCTCTGGGCAGGGCTGTGAGTCTGATCTCTGGGCAGGGCTGTGGGTCTGATCCCTGGGCAGGGCTGTGAGTCTGATCTCTGGGCAGGGCTGTGGGTCTGATCTCAGGGCAGGGCTGTGGGTCTGATTTCTGGGCAGGGCTGTAGGTCTGATCCCAGGGAGGGCTGTGGGTCTGATCCCAGGGAGGGCTGTGGGTCTGATCCCTGGGCAGGGCTGTGGGTCTGATCCCTGGGCAGGGCTGTGGGTCTGATCTCTGGGCAGGGCTGTGGGTCTGATCCCAGGGCAGGGCTGTGGGTCTGATCTCTGGGCAGGGCTGTGAGTCTGATCCCAGGGCATGGCTGTGGGTCTGACCCAGGGAGAGCTGTGGGTCTGATCCCTGGGCAGGGCTGTGGGTCTGATTCCTGGGCAGGGCTGTGGGTCTGATCTCTGGGCAGGGCTGTGGGTCTGATCCCAGGGAGGGCTGTAGGTCTGATCGCTGGGCAGAGCTGTGGGTCTGATCTCTGGGCAGGGCTGTGGGTCTGATTTCTGGGCAGGGCTGTGGGTCTGATCCCAGGGAGGGCTGTGGGTCTGATCTCTGGGCAGGGCTGTGGGTCTGATTTCTGGGCAGGGCTGTGGGTCTGATCCCTGGGCAGGGCTGTGGGTCTGATCCCAGGGAGGGCTGTGGGTCTGATCCCAGGGAGGGCTGTGGGTCTGATCTCTGGGCAGGGCTGTGGGTCTGATCCCTGGGCAGGGCTGTGGGTCTGATCCTAGGGAGGGATGTGGGTCTGATCCTTGGGCAGGGCTGTGGGTCTGATCTCTGGGCAGGGCTGTGGGTCTGATCCTTGGGCAGGGCTGTGGGTCTGATCCCTGGGCAGGGCTGTGGGTCTGATCCCTGGGCAGGGCTGTGGGTCTGATCCTAGGGAGGGATGTGGGTCTGATCCTTGGGCAGGGCTGTGGGTCTGATCCTAGGGAGGGCTATAGGTCTGATCCCAGGGAGGGCTGTGGGTCTGATCCCAGGGAGGGCTGTGGGTCTGATCTCTGGGCAGGGCTGTAGGTCTGATCTCTGGTCAGGGCTGTGGGTCTGATCTCTGGGCAGGGCTGTGGGTCTGATCTCTGGGCAGGGCTGTGGGTCTGATCTCTGGGCAGGGCTGTGGGTCTGATCCCAGGGAGGGATGTGGGTCTGATCTCTGGGCAGGGCTGTGGGTCTGATCTCTGGGCAGGGCTGTGGGTCTGATCTCTGGGCAGGGCTGTGGGTCTGATCTCTGGGCAGGGCTGTGGGTCTGATCCCAGGGAGGGCTGTGGGTCTGATCCCTGGGCAGGGCTGTGGGTCTGATCCCAGGGAGGGCTGTGGGTCTGATCCCTGGGCAGAGCTGTGGGTCTGATCCCAGGGAGGGCTGTGGGTCTGATCTGTGGGCAGGGCTGTGGGTCTGATTCCTGGGAGGGCTGTAGGTCTGATCCCAGGGAGGGCTGTGGGTGTGATCCCTGGGAGGGCTGCTGGTCTGATCCCAGGGAGGGCTGTAGGTCTGATCTCTGGGCAGGGCTGTGGGTCTGATCTCTGGGCAGGGCTGTGGGTCTGATCCCAGGGAGGGCTGTAGGTCTGATCTCTGGGCAGGGCTGTGGGTCTGATCCCTGGGAGGGCTGTGGGTCTGATCTCTGGGCAGGGCTGTGGGTCTGATCTCTGGGCAGGGCTGTGGGTCTGATCCCAGGGAGGGCTGTGGGTCTGATCTCTGGGCAGGGCTGTGGGTCTGATCCCAGGGAGGGCTGTGGGTCTGATCTCAGGGCAGGGCTGTGGGTCTGATCCCTGGGAGGGCTGTGGGTCTGATCTGTGGGCAGGGCTGTGGGTCTGATTCCTGGGCAGGGCTGTGGGTCTGATCCCAGGGAGGGATGTGGGTCTGATCTCTGGGCAGGGCTGTGGGTCTGATCCCAGGGAGGGCTGTGGGTCTGATCTCTGGGAGGGCTGCTGGTCTGATCCCAGGGCAGGGCTGTGGGTCTGATTCCTGGGAGGGCTGTAGGTCTGATCCCAGGGAGGGCTGTGGGTGTGATCCCTGGGAGGGCTGCTGGTCTGATCCCAGGGCAGGGCTGTGGGTCTGATCCCAGGGAGGGCTGTAGGTCTGATCCCTGGGCAGGGCTGTGGGTCTGATCCCTGGGAGGGCTGTGGGTCTGATCTCTGGGCAGGGCTGTGGGTCTGATCCCAGGGAGGGCTGTGGGTCTGATCCCTGGGCAGGGCTGTGGGTCTGATCCCTGGGCAGGGCTGTGGGTCTGATCCCTGGGCAGGGCTGTGGGTCTGATCCCTGGGCAGGGCTGTGGGTCTGATCCCAGGGAGGGATGTGGGTCTGATCTCTGGGCAGGGCTGTGGGTCTGATCCCAGGGAGGGCTGTAGGTCTGATCTCTGGGCAGGGCTGTGGGTCTGATCTCTGGGCAGGGCTGTGGGTCTGATCCCAGGGAGGGCTGTAGGTCTGATCGCTGGGCAGGGTTGTGGGTCTGATTTCTGGGCAGGGCTGTGGGTCTGATCCCAGGGAGGGCTGTGGGTCTGATCCCTGGGCAGGGCTGTGGGTCTGATCCCAGGGAGGGCTGTGGGTCTGATCCCAGGGAGGGCTGTGGGTCTGATCCCAGGGAGGGCTGTAGGTCTGATCTCTGGGCAGGGCTGTGGGTCTGATCCCTGGGAGGGCTGTGGGTCTGATCTCTGGGCAGGGCTGTGGGTCTGATTTCTGGGCAGGGCTGTGGGTCTGATCCCTGGGAGGGCTGTGGGTCTGATCTCTGGGCAGGGCTGTGGGTCTGATCCCAGGGAGGGCTGTGGGTCTGATCTGTGGGCAGGGCTGTGGGTCTGATTCCTGGGAGGGCTGTAGGTCTGATCCCAGGGAGGGCTGTGGGTCTGATCCCTGGGCAGGGCTGTAGGTCTGATCCCAGGGAGGGCTGTGGGTGTGATCCCTGGGAGGGCTGCTGGTCTGATCCCAGGGAGGGCTGTGGGTCTGATCCCAGGGAGGGCTGTAGGTCTGATCTCTGGGCAGGGCTGTGGGTCTGATCCCTGGGAGGGCTGTGGGTCTGATCTCTGGGCAGGGCTGTGGGTCTGATCTCTGGGCAGGGCTGTGGGTCTGATCCCAGGGAGGGCTGTGGGTCTGATCCCAGGGAGGGCTGTGGGTCTGATCTCTGGGCAGGGCTGTGGGTCTGATCCCAGGGAGGGCTGTGGGTCTGATCTCAGGGCAGGGCTGTGGGTCTGATCCCTGGGAGGGCTGTGGGTCTGATCTGTGGGCAGGGCTGTGGGTCTGATTCCTGGGAGGGCTGTAGGTCTGATCCCAGGGAGGGCTGTGGGTCTGATCTCTGGGAGGGCTGCTGGTCTGATCCCAGGGCAGGGCTGTGGGTCTGATTCCTGGGAGGGCTGTAGGTCTGATCCCAGGGAGGGCTGTAGGTCTGATCCCTGGGAGGGCTGTGGGTCTGATCCCAGGGAGGGCTGTGGGTCTGATCCCTGGGCAGGGCTGTGGGTCTGATCCCTGGGCAGGGCTGTGGGTCTGATCCCTGGGCAGGGCTGTGGGTCTGATCCCAGGGAGGGATGTGGGTCTGATCCCAGGGAGGGCTGTAGGTCTGATCTCTGGGCAGGGCTGTGGGTCTGATCTCTGGGCAGGGCTGTGGGTCTGATCCCAGGGAGGGCTGTAGGTCTGATCTCTGGGCAGGGCTGTGGGTCTGATCTCTGGGCAGGGCTGTGGGTCTGATCCCAGGGAGGGCTGTAGGTCTGATCGCTGGGCAGGGCTGTGGGTCTGATTTCTGGGCAGGGCTGTGGGTCTGATCCCAGGGAGGGCTGTGGGTCTGATCCCAGGGAGGGCTGTGGGTCTGATCTCTGGGCAGGGCTGTGGGTCTGATCTCTGGGCAGGGCTGTGGGTCTGATTTCTGGGCAGGGCTGTGGGTCTGATCCCAGGGAGGGCTGTGGGTCTGATCCCAGGGAGGGCTGTGGGTCTGATCTCTGGGCAGGGCTGTGGGTCTGATCTCTGGGCAGGGCTGTGGGTCTGATCCCAGGGAGGGCTGTGGGTCTGATCCCAGGGAGGGCTGTGGGTCTGATCTCTGGGCAGGGCTGTGGGTCTGATCTCTGGGCAGGGCTGTGGGTCTGATCCCGGGCAGGGCTGTGGGTCTGATCCCAGGGAGGGCTGTGGGTCTGATCTCAGGGCAGGGCTGTGGGTCTGATCTCTGGGCAGGGCTGTGGGTCTGATCCCTGGGCAGGGCTGTGGGTCTGATCCCAGGGAGGGCTGTGGGTCTGATCTCTGGGCAGGGCTGTAGGTCTGATCTCTGGGCAGGGCTGTGGGTCTGATCCCAGGGAGGGCTGTGGGTCTGATCTCAGGGCAGGGCTGTGGGTCTGATCCCAGGGAGGGCTGTGGGTCTGATCCCAGGGAGGGCTGTGGGTCTGATCTCAGGGCAGGGCTGTGGGTCTGATCTCTGGGCAAGGCTGTGGGTCTGATCCCAGGGAGGGCTGTAGGTCTGATCGCTGGGCAGAGCTGTGGGTCTGATCTCTGGGCAGGGCTGTGGGTCTGATCTCAGGGCAGGGCTGTGGGTCTGATCTCTGGGCAGGGCTGTGGGTCTGATCTCTGGGCAGGGCTGTGGGTCTGATCTCAGGGCAGGGCTGTGGGTCTGATCTCTGGGCAGAGCTGTGGGTCTGATCTCTGGGCAGGGCTGTGGGTCTGATCTCAGGGCAGGGCTGTGGGTCTGATCTCTGGGCAGGGCTGTGGGTCTGATCCCTGGGCAGGGCTGTGGGTCTGATCTCTGGGCAGGGCTGTGGGTCTGATCTCTGGGCAGGGCTGTGGGTCTGATCTCTGGGCAGGGCTGTGGGTCTGATCCCAGGGAGGGCTGTGGGTCTGATCTCTGGGCAGGGCTGTGGGTCTGATCTCTGGGCAGGGCTGTGGGTCTGATCTCTGGGCAGGGCTGTGGGTCTGATCCCTGGGCAGGGCTGTGGGTCTGATCTCTGGGCAGGGCTGTGGGTCTGATCTCTGGGCAGGGCTGTGGGTCTGATCTCTGGGCAGGGCTGTGGGTCTGATCCCAGGGAGGGCTGTGGGTCTGATCTCTGGGCAGGGCTGTGGGTCTGATCTCTGGGCAGGGCTGTGGGTCTGATCCCTGGGCAGGGCTGCAGGTCTGATCCCAGGCAGGGCTGTGGGTCTGATCCCTGGGAGGGCTGTGGGTCTGATCCCAGGGAGGGCTGTGGGTCTGATCCCAGGGCGGGCTGTGGGTCTGATCCCAGGGAGGGATGTGGGTCTGATCTCTGGGCAGGGCTGTGGGTCTGATCTCTGGGCAGGGCTGTGGGTCTGATCCCAGGGAGGGCTGTGGGTCTGATCTCTGGGCAGGGCTGTGGGTCTGATCCCTGGGAGGGCTGTGGGTCTGATCTGTGGGCAGGGCTGTGGGTCTGATTCCTGGGAGGGCTGTAGGTCTGATCCCAGGGAGGGCTGTGGGTGTGATCCCTGGGAGGGCTGCTGGTCTGATCCCAGGGAGGGCTGTGGGTCTGATCCCAGGGAGGGCTGTAGGTCTGATCTCTGGGCAGGGCTGTGGGTCTGATCCCTGGGAGGGCTGTGGGTCTGATCTCTGGGCAGGGCTGTGGGTCTGATCTCTGGGCAGGGCTGTGGGTCTGATCCCTGGGCAGGGCTGTGGGTCTGATCCCCGGGCAGGGCTGTGGGTCTGATCTCTGGGCAGGGCTGTGGGTCTGATCTCTGGGCAGGGCTGTGGGTCTGATCCCTGGGCAGGGCTGTGGGTCTGATCCCAGGGAGGGCTGTGGGTCTGATCCCTGGGCAGGGCTGTGGGTCTGATCCCAGGGAGGGCTGTGGGTCTGATCTCTGGGCAGGGCTGTGGGTCTGATCTCTGGGCAGGGCTGTGGGTCTGATCCCAGGGAGGGCTGTGGGTCTGATCTCTGGGCAGGGCTGTGGGTCTGATCTCTGGGCAGGGCTGTGGGTCTGATCCCAGGGAGGGCTGTGGGTCTGATCTCAGGGCAGGGCTGTGGGTCTGATCTCTGGGCAGGGCTGTGGGTCTGATCTCTGGGCAGGGCTGTGGGTCTGATCTCTGGGCAGGGCTGTGGGTCTGATCCCTGGGAGGGCTGTAGGTCGGATCCCAGGTAGGGCTGTGTGTCTGATCTCTGGGCAGGGCTGTGGGTCTGATCTCTGGGCAGGGCTGTGGGTCTGATCTCTGGGCAGGGCTGTGGGTCTGATCCCAGGGAGGGCTGTAGGTCTGATCGCTGGGCAGAGCTGTGGGTCTGATTTCTGGGCAGGGCTGTGGGTCTGATCCCAGGGAGGGCTGTGGGTCTGATCCCAGGGAGGGCTGTGGGTCTGATCTCTGGGCAGGGCTGTGGGTCTGATCTCTGGGCAGGGCTGTGGGTCTGATCTCTGGGCAGGGCTGTGGGTCTGATCCCAGGGCAGGGCTGTGGGTCTGATCCCAGGGAGGGCTGTGGGTCTGATCTCTGGGCAGGGCTGTGGGTCTGATCCCTGGGCAGGGCTGCAGGTCTGATCCCAGGGAGGGCTGTGGGTCTGATCCCAGGGCGGGCTGTGGGTCTGATCCCAGGGAGGGCTGTGGGTCTGATCTCTGGGCAGGGCTGTGGGTCTGATCCCAGGGAGGGCTGTGGGTCTGATCTCGGGGCAGGGCTGTGGGTCTGATCCCAGGGAGGGCTGTGGGTCTGATCCCAGGGCGGGCTGTGGGTCTGATCCCAGGGAGGGCTGTGGGTCTGATCTCTGGGCAGGGCTGTGGGTCTGATCCCAGGGAGGGCTGTGGGTCTGATCTCTGGGCAGGGCTGTGGGTCTGATCTCTGGGCAGGGCTGTGGGTCTGATCTCTGGGCAGGGCTGTGGGTCTGATCTCTGGGCAGGGCTGTGGGTCTGATCTCTGGGCAGGGCTGTGGGTCTGATCCCAGGGAGGGCTGTGGGTGTGATCCCTGGGAGGGCTGTGGGTCTGATCTCAGGGCAGGGCTGTGGGTCTGATCCCTGGGAGGGCTGTGGGTCTGATCTGTGGGCAGGGCTGTGGGTCTGATCTCTGGGCAGGGCTGTAGGTCTGATCCCAGGGAGGGCTGTGGGTGTGATCCCTGGGAGGGCTGCTGGTCTGATCCCAGGGAGGGCTGTGGGTCTGATCCCAGGGAGGGCTGTAGGTCTGATCTCTGGGCAGGGCTGTGGGTCTGATCTCTGGGCAGGGCTGTGGGTCTGATCCCAGGGAGGGCTGTGGGTCTGATCCCTGGGCAGGGCTGTGGGTCTGATCTCTGGGCAGGGCTGTGGGTATGATCCCTGGGCAGGGCTGTGGGTCTGATCCCTGGGAGGGCTGCTGGTCTGATCCCAGGGAGGGCTGTGGGTCTGATCCCAGGGAGGGCTGTGGGACTGATCTCTGGGCAGGGCTGTAGGTCTGATCCCAGGGAGGGCTGTGGGTCTGATCTCTGGGCAGGGCTGTGGGTCTGATCCCAGGGAGGGCTGTGGGTCTGATCCCAGGGAGGGCTGTGGGTCTGATCCCTGGGCAGGGCTGTGGGTCTGATCTCTGGGCAGGGCTGTGGGTCTGATCCCAGGGAGGGCTGTTGGTCTGATCCCTGGGAGGGCTGTGGGTCTGATCTCTGGGCAGGGCTGTGGGTCTGATCTCAGGGCACGGCTGTGGGTCTGATCCCTGGGCAGGGCTGTGGGTCTGATCTCTGGGCAGGGCTGTGGGTCTGATCTCTGGGCAGGGCTGTGGGTCTGATCTCAGGGCACGGCTGTGGGTCTGATCCCTGGGCAGGGCTGTGGGTCTGATCCCAGGGAGGGCTGTGGGTCTGATCTGTGGGCAGGGCTGTGGGTCTGATCTCTGGGCAGGGCTGTGGGTCTGATCTCTGGGCAGGGCTGTGGGTCTGATCTCTGGGCAGGGCTGTGGGTCTGATCCCTGGGCAGGGCTGTGGGTCTGATCCCGGGCAGGGCTGTGGGTCTGATCCCAGGGAGGGCTGTGGGTCTGATCTCTGGGCAGGGCTGTGGGTCTGATCTCTGGGCAGGGCTGTGGGTCTGATCTCTGGGCAGGGCTGTGGCTCTGATCTCTGGGCAGGGCTGTGGGTCTGATCTCTGGGCAGGGCTGTGGCTCTGATCTCTGGGCAGGGCTGTGGGTCTGATCCCTGGGAGGGCTGTGGGTCTGATCCCTGGGAGGGCTGTGGGTCTGATCCCTGGGAGGGCTGTAGGTCGGATCCCAGGTAGGGCTGTGGGTCTGATCCCTGGGAGGGCTGTGGGTCTGATCCCTGGGCAGGGCTGTGGGTCTGATCCCAGGGCAGGGCTGTGGGTCTGATCCCTGGGAGGGCTGTGGGTCTGATCTCTGGGCAGGGCTGTGGGTCTGATCCCAGGGAGGGATGTGGGTCTGATCTCTGGGCAGGGCTGTGGGTCTGATCCCAGGGAGGGCTGTGGGTCTGATCCCTGGGAGGGCTGTGGGTCTGATCCCAGGGAGGGCTGTGGGTCTGATCCCTGGGCAGGGCTGTGGGTCTGATCCCTGGGAGGGCTGTGGGTCTGATCTGTGGGCAGGGCTGTGGGTCTGATTCCTGGGAGGGCTGTAGGTCTGATCCCAGGGAGGGCTGTGGGTCTGATCTGTGGGCAGGGCTGTGGGTCTGATCCCAGGGAGGGCTGTGGGTCTGATCCTGGGCAGGGCTGTGGGTCTGATCCCAGGGAGGGCTGTGGGTCTGCTCTCTGGGCAGGGCTGTGGGTCTGATCCCAGGGAGGGCTGTGGGTCTGATCTCTGGGCAGGGCTGTGGGTCTGATCCCTGGGAGGGCTGTGGGTCTGCTCTCTGGGCAGGGCTGTGGGTCTGATCCCAGGGAGGGCTGTGGGTCTGATCTCTGGGCAGGGCTGTGGGTCTGATCTCTGGGCAGGGCTGTGGGTCTGATCCCAGGGAGGGCTGTGGGTCTGATCTCTGGGCAGGGCTGTGGGTCTGATCCCAGGGAGGGCTGTGGGTCTGATCTCTGGGCAGGGCTGTGGGTCTGATCTCTGGGCAGGGCTGTGGGTCTGATCTCTGGGCAGGGCTGTGGGTCTGATCCCTGGGAGGGCTGTGGGTCTGATCCCAGGGAGGGCTGTAGGTCTGATCTCTGGGCAGGGCTGTGGGTCTGATCCCAGGGAGGGCTGTGGGTCTGATCCCTGGGCAGGGCTGTAGGTCTGATCCCAGGGAGGGCTGTGGGTCTGATCTGTGGGCAGGGCTGTGGGTCTGATCCCAGGGAGGGCTGTGGGTCTGATCCTGGGCAGGGCTGTGGGTCTGATCCCAGGGAGGGCTGTGGGTCTGATCCCTGGGAGGGCTGTGGGTCTGATCTCTGGGCAGGGCTGTGGGTCTGATCCCAGGGAGGGCTGTGGGTCTGATCTCTGGGCAGGGCTGTGGGTCTGATCTCTGGGCAGGGCTGTGGGTCTGATCCCAGGGAGGGCTGTGGGTCTGATCCCTGGGCAGGGCTGTGGGTCTGATCCCAGGGAGGGCTGTGGGTCTGATCCCTGGGCAGGGCTGTGGGTCTGATCTCTGGGCAGGGCTGTGGGTCTGATCTCAGGGCAGGGCTGTGGGTCTGATCTCTGGGCAGGGCTGTGGGTCTGATCTCTGGGCAGGGCTGTGGCTCTGATCTCTGGGCAGGGCTGTGGGTCTGATCTCTGGGCAGGGCTGTGGGTCTGATCTCTGGGCAGGGCTGTGGGTCTGATCCCTGGGAGGGCTGTAGGTCGGATCCCAGGTAGGGCTGTGGGTCTGATCCCTGGGAGGGCTGTGGGTCTGATCCCTGGGCAGGGCTGTGGGTCTGATCCCAGGGCAGGGCTGTGGGTCTGATCCCTGGGAGGGCTGTGGGTCTGATCTCTGGGCAGGGCTGTGGGTCTGATCCCAGGGAGGGATGTGGGTCTGATCTCTGGGCAGGGCTGTGGGTCTGATCCCAGGGAGGGCTGTGGGTCTGATCCCTGGGAGGGCTGTGGGTCTGATTCCTGGGAGGGCTGTAGGTCTGATCCCAGGGAGGGCTGTGGGTCTGATCTGTGGGCAGGGCTGTGGGTCTGATCCCAGGGAGGGCTGTGGGTCTGATCCCAGGGAGGGCTGTGGGTCTGATCCTGGGCAGGGCTGTGGGTCTGATCCCAGGGAGGGCTGTGGGTCTGATCTCAGGGCAGGGCTGTGGGTCTGATCCCTGGGAGGGCTGTGGGTCTGATCCCTGGGAGGGCTGTGGGTCTGATCTCTGGGCAGGGCTGTGGGTCTGATCCCTGGGAGGGCTGTGGGTCTGATCTCTGGGCAGGGCTGTGGGTCTGATCCCTGGGAGGGCTGTGAGTCTGATCTCTGGGCAGGGCTGTGGGTCTGATCTCTGGGCAGGGCTGTGGGTCTGATCTCTGGGCAGGGCTGTGGGTCTGATCTCTGGGCAGGGCTGTGGGTCTGATCTCTGGGCAGGGCTGTGGGTCTGATCTCTGGGCAGGGCTGTGGGTCTGATCTCTGGGCAGGGCTGTGGGTCTGATCCCAGGGAGGGCTGTGGGTCTGATCCCTGGGCAGGGCTGTGGGTCTGATTCCTGGGAGGGCTGTAGGTCTGATCCCTGGGAGGGCTGCTGGTCTGATCCCAGGGAGGGCTGTGGGTCTGATCCCAGGGAGGGCTGTGGGTCTGATCCCTGGGCAGGGCTGTGGGTCTGATCTCTGGGCAGGGCTGTGGGTCTGATCTCTGGGCAGGGCTGTGGGTCTGATCCCAGGGAGGGCTGTGGGTCTGATCTCTGGGCAGGGCTGTGGGTCTGATCCCTGGGAGGGCTGCTGGTCTGATCCCAGGGAGGGCTGTGGGTCTGATCCCTGGGAGGGCTGTGGGTCTGATCTCTGGGCAGGGCTGTGGGTCTGATCCCTGGGAGGGCTGTGGGTCTGATCCCTGGGCAGGGCTGTGGGTCTGATCCCTGGGCAGGGCTGTGGGTCTGATCCTTGGGCAGGGCTGTGGGTCTGATCCCTGGGCAGGGCTGTGGGTCTGATCCCGGGCAGGGCTGTGGGTCTGATCTCTGGGCAGGGCTGTGGGTCTGATCCCTGGGCAGGGCTGTGGGTCTGATCCCTGGGCAGGGCTGTGGGTCTGATCCCTGGGAGGGCTGTGGGTCTGATCTCTGGGCAGGGCTGTGGGTCTGATCCCTGGGAGGGCTGTGGGTCTGATCTCTGGGCAGGGCTGTGGGTCTGATCTCTGGGCAGGGCTGTGGGTCTGATCCCAGGGCAGGGCTGTGGGTCTGATCTCTGGGCAGGGCTGTGGGTCTGATCTCTGGGCAGGGCTGTGGGTCTGATCTCTGGGCAGGGCTGTGGGTCTGATCCCAGGGATGGCTGTGGGTCTGATCTCTGGGCAGGGCTGTGGGTCTGATCCCAGGGAGGGCTGTGGGTCTGATCCCAGGGAGGGCTGTGGGTATGATCCCTGGGCAGGGCTGTGGGTCTGATCCCTGGGCAGGGCTGTGGGTCTGATCTCTGGGCAGGGCTGTGGGTCTGATCCCTGGGCAGGGCTGTGGGTCTGATCTCTGGGCAGGGCTGTGGGTCTGATCTGTGGGCAGGGCTGTGGGTCTGATCCCTGGGAGGGCTGTGGGTCTGATCTGTGGGCAGGGCTGTGGGTCTGATCCCAGGGAGGGCTGTGGGTCTGATCCCTGGGCAGGGCTGTGGGTCTGATCCCAGGGAGGGCTGTAGGTCTGATCCCAGGGAGGGCTGTGGGTCTGATCCCTGGGCAGGGCTGTGGGTCTGATCCCAGGGAGGGCTGTGGGTCTGATCCCTGGGCAGGGCTGTAGGTCTGATCTCTGGGCAGGGCTGTGGGTCTGATCCCAGGGAGGGCTGTGGGTCTGATCTCTGGGCAGGGCTGTGGGTCTGATCTCGGGGCAGGGCTGTGGGTCTGATTTCTGGGCAGGGCTGTGGGTCTGATCCCAGGGAGGGCTGTGGGTCTGATCTCTGGGCAGGGCTGTAGGTCTGATCCTAGGGAGGGCTGTGTGTCTGATCCCAGGGAGGGCTGTAGGTCTGATCCCAGGGAGGGCTGTGGGTCTGATCTCTGGGCAGGGCTGTGGGTCTGATCCCAGGGAGGGCTGTGGGTCTGATCTCTGGGCAGGGCTGTAGGTCTGATCTGTGGGCAGGGCTGTGGGTCTGATCTGTGGGCAGGGCTGTGGGTCTGATTCCTGGGAGGGCTGTAGGTCTGATCCCAGGGAGGGCTGTGGGTCTGATCCCTGGGCAGGGCTGTGGGTCTGATCCCAGGGAGGGCTGTGGGTCTGATCCCTGGGAGGGCTGTGGGTCTGATCCCTGGGCAGGGCTGTGGGTCTGATCCCTGGGCAGGGCTGTGGGTCTGATCCCTGGGCAGGGCTGTGGGTCTGATCCCAGGGAGGGCTGTGGGTCTGATCCCTGGGCAGGGCTGTGGGTCTGATCCCTGGGCAGGGCTGTGGGTCTGATCCCAGGGAGGGCTGTGGGTCTGATCCCAGGGAGGGCTGTGGGTCTGATCCCTGGGCAGGGCTGTGGGTCTGATCCCTGGGCAGGGCTGTGGGTCTGATCCCAGGGAGGGCTGTGGGTCTGATCCCAGGGAGGGCTGTGGGTCTGATCCCTGGGCAGGGCTCTGGGTCTGATCTCTGGGCAGGGCTGTGGGTCTGATCCCTGGGCAGGGCTGTGGGTCTGATCCCTGGGCAGGGCTGTGGGTCTGATCCCTGGGCAGGGCTGTGGGTCTGATCCCTGGGCAGGGCTGTGGGTCTGATCCCAGGCAGGGCTGTGGGTCTGATCTCTGGGCAGGGCTGTGGGTCTGATCCCTGGGAGGGCTGTGGGTCTGATCTCTGGGCAGGGCTGTGGGTCTGATCCCAGGGAGGGCTGTGGGTCTGCTCTCTGGGCAGGGCTGTGGGTCTGATCCCTGGGAGGGCTGTGGGTCTGATCCCTGGGAGGGCTGTGGGTCTGATCCCAGGGAGGGCTGTGGGTCTGATCCCAGGGAGGGCTGTGGGTCTGCTCTCTGGGCAGGGCTGTGGGTCTGATCCCTGGGAGGGCTGTGGGTCTGATCCCTGGGAGGGCTGTGGGTCTGATCCCAGGGAGGGCTGTGGGTCTGATCCCAGGGAGGGCTGTGGGTCTGCTCTCTGGGCAGGGCTGTGGGTCTGATCCCAGGGAGGGCTGTGGGTCTGATCCCAGGGAGGGCTGTGGGTCTGATCTCTGGGCAGGGCTGTGGGTCTGATCCCAGGGAGGGCTGTGGGTCTGATCCCTGGGAGGGCTGTGGGTCTGATCCCAGGGAGGGCTGTGGGTCTGATCCCGGGCAGGGCTGTGGGTCTGCTCTCTGGGCAGGGCTGTGGGTCTGATCCCAGGGAGGGCTGTGGGTCTGATCTCTGGGCAGGGCTGTGGGTCTGATCCCTGGGAGAGCTGTGGGTCTGATCCCAGGGAGGGCTGTGGGTCTGATCCCAGGGAGGGCTGTGGGTCTGATCCCAGGGAGGGCTGTGGGTCTGATCCCAGGGAGGGCTGTGTGTCTGATCCCAGGGAGGGCTGTGGGTCTGATCTCTGGGCAGGGCTGTGGGTCTGATCTCTGGGCAGGGCTGTGGGTCTGATCCCTGGGCAGGGCTGTGGGTCTGATCCCAGGGAGGGCTGTGGGTCTGATCCCAGGGAGGGCTGTAGGTCTGCTCTCTGGGCAGGGCTGTGGGTCTGATCCAAGGGAGGGCTGTGGGTCTGATCCCTGGGCAGGACAGTGTGGGTCTGATCCCAGGGAGGGCTATTTGGATGTTCAGTGCCCTGTGACTATCCAGTTTGCCCCTAATATAAACTGGGATAACATTAGTGTGAAAGGTATAGAGGGTGCGGAATTCCTAAAATGCATTCAGGAGAACTTTTTTAGCCAGTATGTAACAAGCCCAACAAGGGAGGGGGTGGTTCTGGACTTGGTTTTAGGGAATGAAGCTGGGCAGGTGGAAGGGGTATCAGTGGGAGAGCATTTTGGTGCTAGTGATCATAATTCAGTTAGAGATAGGGTAGTTATGGAAAAGGACAAGGACAGACCAGGAATAAAAGATCTCAATTGGGGAAAAGCTAGTTTTGCTAAGCTGAGATGGGATTTAGCCAAAGTGGACTGGAAACAGCTGCTTGAAGGTAAATCAGTCTCAGAGCAGTGGGAGGCATTCAAGGAGGAGATCCGGAGGGTTCAGAGCAAGTATGTTTCCCTAAAGAAAAAGGGTGGGACTAATCTAGAGCCCCCTGGATGTCAAAGGGACCTACAGGGTAGGATAGAGAAAAAAGGGAGGCTTATGACAGGTACCGAGGGCTCAAAACTGCAGAAACCCTAAAGGAGTACAGAAAGTGCAGGGGTGCAATTAAAAATATTAGGAAAGCAAAGAGAGAGCATGAAAAAATTTTGGCAAGTAAAATCAAGGAAAACCCAAAGATGTTTTACAAATACATTATTAAGAGCAAGAGGATAACTAACGAAAGAGTAGGGCCTATTAGAGACCATAAAGGTAACCTGTGTGTGGAGGTGGAAGACGTGCGTAAGGTTCTTAATGAATACTTTGCGTCTGTTTTCACAAAAGAGAGGGGCAATGCAGACATTGCAATAAGGGAGGAGGAGTGTGAAATATTAGATGAAATAAACATAGTGAGAGAGGAAGTATTAAGAGGCTTAGCAGTTTTGAAAGTGGATAAATCCCCAGGCCCGGATGAAATGTATCCCAGGCTGTTAAGAGAAGCAAAAGAGGAAATAGCAGAGGCCCTGACCATTATTTTCCAATCCTCTCTGGCTACAGGTGTGGTGCTGGAGGACTGGAGGACTGCTAACGTTGTACCTTTGTTTAAAAAGGGAGAAAGGGATAGACCGAGTAATTACAGGCCAGTCAGCCTAACCTTGGTGGTGGGAAAATTATTGGAAAAAGTTCTGAGGGACAGGATAAATCTTCATTTAGAAAGACACAGATTAATCAAGGACAGTCAGCAGGGATTTGCTAAGGGAAGGTCGTGTCTGACTAACTTGATTGAATTTTTTGAGGAGGTAACAAGGAGGGTCGATGAGGGTAGTGCGTCTGGTGTGGTGTATATGGATTTTAGCAAGGCTTTTGATAAGGTCCCACATGGGATCCAGGGCAAAGTGACAAGTTGGATCCAAAATTGGTTCAGAGGCAGGAAACAAATAGTAATGGTTGATGGGTGTTTTTGTGACTGGAAGGCCGTTTCCAGTGGGGTTCCGCAGGGCTCAGTACTGGGTCCCTTGCTTTTTGTGGTCTATATCAACGATTTAGACGAATGTAGGGGGTATGATTAAGAAGTTTGCAGATGATACGTACTAAAATTGGCTGTGTGGTTGATAATGAAGAAGAAAGCTGAAGACTGCAGGAAACATAGAAAACATAGAGATAGGAACAGGAGTAGGCCATTCGGCCCTTCGAGCCTGCTCCGCCATTCAATGAGATCATGGCTGATCTTTGTCTGAGATCATAGCTGATCTTACCAGTTCAGTACCCCGTCCCCGCCTTTTCTCCGTAACCCTTAATCCCCTTAGCCTTCAGAAATATATCCAATTCTCTCTTGAAAATATTTATTGAATTAGCCTTCACAGCCCTCTGTGGCAGGGAATTCCACAGGCTCACCACTCTTTGAGTGAAGAAATTCTTCCTCATCTCTGTTTTAAATGATTTGCCCGCTATTTTTAGACTGTGGCCCCTGGTTCTGTGCTCCCCTGCCATTGGAAACATTCTCTCTGAATTCAGCCTGTCCAGGCCTGCCATAATTTTATATGTTTCGATGAGATCCCCTCTCAATCTTCTAAACTCCAGTGAGTACAAGCCCAAACTATTCAATCTCTCCTCGTAGGTCATTCCCGCCATTCCAGGTATCAGCCTGGTGAATCGCCGCTGCACTCTTTCCATGGCAAGAACATCCTTCCGCAGATGGGGCGACCAAAACTGTACACAATACTCCAGATGCGGTCTCACCAGCACCTTGTACAGCTGTAGTAAGGTATCCCTATTCCTATACTCGAACCCCCTTGATATGAAGGCCAACATACCATTTGCCTTCTTAATCGCCTGTTGCACCTGCATGCTCTCCTTCAGTGACTGGTGCACAAGAACACCCAGGTCCCTCTGCACTTCCCCATCTCCCAATCTATTGCCATTTAGATAATAATCCACCCTCCTGTTTTTACCCCCGAAGTGGATAACCTCGCATTTATCCACATTATAGTGCATCTGCCACGTATCCGCCCATTCCCCCAACCTGTCCAAATCGCACTGTAGCCTCTTGACACCCTCATCAGAGCCCACCCCTCCTCCTAGTTTAGTGTCGTCAGCGAATTTGGAAATATTGCATCCAATTCCCTGATCCAGATCATTTATATATATTGTGAACAGCTGGGGTCCCAGGACAGATCCTTGCGGCACCCCGCTGGTCACTGCCTGCCACTCCGAAAACGAGCCGTTTATTCCAACTCTCTGTTTTCTATCCGCCAGCCAGTTCTCTATCCACGTTAATACTTTGCCCCCAATCCCATGAGCCTTAATTTTGCATGATAATCTTTTGTGTGGAACCTTATCGAAGGCTTTCTGGAAGTCAAGGTACACCACATCCACTGGCTCTCCCCCATCTATTTTACCAGTTACTTCCTCAAAAAATTCCAGCAGATTAGTCAAACACGATTTACCCTTTGTAAATCCATGTTGACTCTGTCCGATCCTTTCCCCATTTGTCAAGTGCTCCGCTATTTTATCCTTAATAATGGACTCTAGCATTTTGCCCACAACCGATGTAAGGCTTACTGGTCTATAATTCCCTGCTTTCTCTCTACCCCCCTTTTTAAATATTGGGGTAACATTAGCTACCCTCCAATCCACGGGTACTGTTCCCGAGTCAATGGAGTTCCGGAAGATGATCCTTAGAGCATCTGCTATCTCCAGGGCCACCTCCTTAAGTACCCTAGGATGTAGTTTATCAGGCCCCGGGGATTTGTCGGCCTTCAGTCCCCTCAACTTACCCAACACCATATCCCTAGAGATACTAATTTCTGTCAGCTCCTCCCTCTCATTAGTCCCTATGTTTGTCGATATTCCTGGGAGGTTATTTGTGTCCTCCTTTGTGAATACAGAACCAAAGTATGAGTTTAATTGGTCTGCCATTTCCTTATTCTCCATTATATATTCTCCCGAATCGGACTGCAAGGGACCGACTTGGGATTTTACCAGTCTTTTCCTCCTGATATACCGATAAAAGCTTTTGCAGTCTGTCTTTATGTTTGCTGCAAGTTTACTTTCGTATTCTATTTTCCCCTTCCTGATTAATCCCTTTGTCCTCTTTTGCTGTATCCTGTACTGCCCCCAATCTTCCGGTCTGGTGCTTTTTTTTGCCAGTTGATATGCCCTTTTTTTTGATTTTATGCTGTCCCTAATTTCCCTCGTTATCCACGGTTGAGTCACCTTTTTAGGTTTATTTTTATGCCAAATCGGTATAAACATGTTCTGGAATTCTTCCATTCTATCTTTGAATGCTTGCCATTGTCTATCCACTGTCAATCCCCCCAGAAACACCACCCAATCAATCTTACCCAATTCCCGTCTCATACCCTCGTAATTCCCTTTATTTAAGTTCTGGACCTTAGTCTCTGATTCAATTTCCTCACTCTCCATCTCGACTGAGAGCTCGATCATATTATGATCGCTCTGACCCAAGGGGCCTCGTACAACAAGATTGCTGATAAGTCCCTTCTCATTGCACAATACCCAGTCTAAAATGGCCTGATCTCGAGTCGGCTCCTCGACATATTGGTCCAGATAACCGTCCCGAAAACATTCCAGGAATTCCTCCTCCTCAGAATTTTTACTAATTTGGGTAGTCCAATCAATATGTAAATTAAAGTCACCCATGATGACAGCTGTGCTCTTATCGCACGCTTCTCTAATTTCCCTTTTTATGCCTTCCCTCACCTCCATATTACTATTTGGAGGCCTATATATCACACCCACTAACGTTTTCCTCCCCTTGCTATTTCTCATTTCTACCCATACAGATTCCGTTTCATCCGAGTTAATATCCTTCCTTTCCATTGCATTAATCCCCTCCTTTACCAGCAATGCTACCCCACCTCCCCTACCTTTTTGCCGATCCTTCCTAAATATTGTATATCCCTGGATGTTAAGTTCCCAGCCTTGCCCACCCTGCAGCCACGTTTCTGTAATCCCAATCAAATCATACTTGTTTACCTCTATTTCCACAACTAATTCATCCACCTTGTTCCTAATGCTTCTAGCATTAAGATACAAAGCCTTCAGGCTTGCTTTTTTCACACTCTCATTATGAATTAGTTTGGCCCTTTGTGTTTCTCTCCTTTGCTTATTGCTTCTCACCTTTCTACCATCTATTTCTAACTTCATATGACTTCCCTCTTTTCCACTACCTAGGTTCCCATCCCCCTGCCAAATTAGTTTAAATCCTCCCGAACCGCCCTAGAAAATATTACCCCGAGGACATCGGCTCCCTCACAGTTCAGGTGTAGACCGTCCCCTTGGTACAGGTCACTCCTCCCCAAGAACTGGTTCCAATGCCTCAAGAATTTAAATCCCTCTCCCTTGCACCACTGCTCAAGCCACGTATTTAGCTTATCTATCTTACTCTCTCTAAACTTATTAGCTCGTGGCACTGGTAGCAATCCAGAGATTACTACCTTTGAGGTCCTACTTTTCAATTTAGCTCCTAACTCCCTAAATTCAGCTTGTAGGACCTCCTCCCTCTTTTTACCTACATCGTTGGTACCTACAAGGTAGATATCAATGAACTGGTCAGGTGGGCAGAACAGTGGCAAATGGAATTCAATCCGGAGAAGTGTGAGGTAATGCATTTGGGGAGAGCTAACAAGGCTAGGGAATACACAATAAATAGTAGGACACTGAGAAATGTAGAGGAACAAAGTGACCTTGGATTGCAGGTCCACAGATCCCTGACGGTAGCAGGATAGTTAGATATGGTGGTTAAGAAGGCATACGGGATACTTGCCTTTATTAGCCGAGGCATAGAATATAAGAGCAGGGAGGTTATGCTTGAACTGTATAAAACACTAGTTAGGCCTCAGCTAGAATACTGCGTGCAGTTCTGGTCACCACATTACAGGAAGGATGTGATTGCACTAGAGAGGGTGCAGAGGAGATTTACGAGGATGTTGCCTGGGCTGGAGAATTTTAGCTATGAGGAATGATTGGAGAGGCTGGGGTTGTTTTCTTTGGAACAGAGGAGGCTGAGGGGAGACCTTATTGAGGTATATAAAATTATGAGGGGCCTAGATAGAGTGGATAGGAAGGACCTATTTCCCTTAGCAGAGGGGTCAACAACCAGGGGGCAGAGATTTGAAGTAATTGGTTGGAGGTTTAGCAGGGATTTATGGGGAAATTTCTTCACCCAGAGGGTGGTGGGGGTCTGGAACTCACTGCCTGAAAGGGTGGTAGAGGCAGAAACCCTCACCACATTTAAAAAGTGTTTGGATGTGCGCTTGAAGTGCCGGAACCTACAAGGCTACAGACCAAGAGCTGGAAAGTGGGATTAAGGCTGGATAGCTCTTTGTCGGCCGGCGCGGACATGATGGGCCGAAATGGCCTCCTTCCATGCTGTAAATTTCTATGATCCTATGAATTCTCACTGCAGTTCACTGCTTACCTTCAGGTAATTTAGATCCATTGCAGTCCCATGCATGGTGCTGAATTACCATCTTGGAAAACTGACCCCCGCAGACCGGGCACTCCATCCTCCTGTTGTAGTGCAATTCTCCTGGCTGTCCACTCCAGTGCTAATGTGAATGGGAGGAGATGAGTGAAAGGGTTAATCTGCTAACTGTGGACAGAACAATGACTCATTCATTTTTGTTTAATGCATCTGTCCACTGGATCTCTATCTCTTATCAGTGGATCTCTCTGGTCTCTCCCTGTCCAGTGGATCTCTCTGGTCTCTCCCTGCCCACTGGATCTCTGTCCCTGTCAGGTGAATATCTCTCTGGTCCCTCCTTGTTCAGTGGATCTCTCTGGTCTGCACAGTGGATCTCTCTCTGGTCCCTCCTTGTCCAGTGGATCTCTCTGGTCTGCACAGTGGATCTCTCTCTGGTCCCTCCTTGTCCAGTGGATCTCTCTGGTCTGCACAGTGGATCTCTCTCTGGTCCCTCCTTGTCCAGTGGATCTCTGTCCCTGTCAGGTGAATCTCTCTCTGGTCTGCACAGTGGATCTCTCTCTGGTCCCTCCCTGCCCACTGGATCTCTGTCCCTGTCAGGTGAATATCTCTCTGGTCCCTCCTTGTCCAGTGGATCTCTCTGGTCTGCACAGTGGATCTCTCTCTGGTCCCTCCTTGCCCAGTGGATCTCTCTGGTCTGCACAGTGGATCTCTCTCTGGTCCCTCCTTGTCCAGTGGATCTCTCTGGTCTGCACAGTGGATCTCTCTCTGGTCCCTCCTTGTCCAGTGGATCTCTCTGGTCTGCACAGTGGATCTCTCTCTGGTCCCTCCTTGTCCAGTGGATCTCTCTGGTCTGCACAGTGGATCTCTCTCTGGTCCCTCCTTGTCCAGTGGATCTCTGTCCCAACCCATTTGTAAGAAATAGAAGAGAGAAATAAACAGCAGCAAGGTCAGATAACAAGCACAAATGACAAATGGCCGAGGCCAGGACATGGAAGTGATGAGGGAGTCATAAAATGCAAGACAACATGAACCAGAAAATCATAAAATGTTCTTAAAGAAACATGACAAGACCTTTAGAACAGAGATAAGGAGGAAAATGACCTCATGAGGCTGGGAGGGGGCTGTCAGAGATACCCTCTCCCTTATAATTGAACAATGGGATGGGTAAAAATTATTCACACCAGGCAATCACCAGCCCATCGAAATAAAGTATAAAAGCAGACAACCGAGAGAGGAAAACAGGCAGCTAGGGGCGAAGGCTTCCTCGAGGTGGAAATCAATGCCTAACACCTTGGTCAAGTTTAGCCTCTGAGGTGGATCGATGCTGGCTGATGGTCTAACACCTCCAACAGCTCGAGGGATGACCCAACAGAAGTGACTACTGCTGCAGGCTGCAGAGATCCGCTGACCCAAGACCACCATGCTGTCTTATCGGGCATCTAACCATCTGTCCGTCCGTCCGGTCGTGGCATTCCGCTTCGGGGGTCGTAGATCGCTCTCTACTGTCACGGGTTGTATGTCTATTATGCTTATCTTAACCACATGTAATATCTGATTATGCTTTGAACTGTAGCTCTTTAATAAAATACCTTAAAACTCCTAAGACCCTGTGGGTATCTATGTGTGACCTGTGATCCAAATCTACAGTGGTGTCAGAAGTGGGATACACAGTGTTTAGGAGTTTTAAGGGTCTCGTTAGTGGTGGACCGGAGCACGTGATCATTGCTTAGACTGAGTATTTTTCTCTGAAAGAAGGGAGTGGGAAAGAGCACGTTAAAAAGCAAAACCAGAAATACAATGGCATTGGCGTATCACTGGGAACAGTTCATAAATAGCCTGAAGGAGATGAAACATAAAGTGCATGAGAGAGAGGGGGAGATAGAGAAGAGGAAAAATCTAAGTTGCAGGCTGACCAATCTGAAAACTCAGCAAAGGAAGGAAGAAAACAGCGATTTGGAGAGCTAGGAAAAGCTGCTGAGACGCCAATTTAAAAGAAAAAAAAGAGAAACTTAAAGTTTTACCGACATGGACATCATTAACGTCTGCCGAGACAAATAAAACACAAGATTTGCTGAGTGAAAGGAACCTTAAAGGATGCTGGAATTTCAGTGTGTGTTAAAGTGCGGAAGTTTTCCTGACTATGAATGTTTAAGAAGTTACAGCCTTCGTTTTGTCTGAAAGTCTGTCTTTAAAAAGTGTCTGTTATGTTTGTTTTAGCTCCGCCCACTTTTTGCTGAAAGCCGTTTAACCCTTTGTAGTCATGTCTTGGATTTTGGAAGTTTTAAGAATTTACGAATAAGATTGTGCTCCCAGAATTGGAAACAAACTTTGAACTACAATTTAAGTGAAGCTGTTGTGGAAAAACTGAGAGAAACAAAAAGTTTGTTTAACAAAAGATTAAGTTTCAGTCTAAGATTTAACCTTGGAGTCACGGTTGCTAGGGTGAAATTTTCCAAAGCAGTTTGATTTGTTTTGTTTAAATGTGAAAACTAATTTTTCTTCAGTTGTATTCAATATTTTTAGTCATTTGAAAACGCATCTGAAGAAAGAACAAAAAGAAATATTATATAATTTACTGTTTTTTTGTTTTATTTTCTGTTCTGTATCGTGTTTAGTTAATAAGAATTTTTGCTCTGCCGCCTTATAAACCTGCAAAGGAGTTAACCCTTTCCGCTGGCATCTGTTTTTTTAATTGGTTCACCAAACAACTTTGATCTATGTTTTTTATCTTTAATATTGTATTGGACAGTAAAGTTTCTCCAGATGCTCATGAATGAGATAAAATCTGGTATAAATGTGAATTTTCATTCTAGTGAAAGTCAGTAAAGTGTAGTTACGATTAGTAAATTGATAGCTTTCGCTTGGAGACATTTGTGTCCCTGCCTATAATGAACTTTTTAAGAAAACTGCATTGATAGCCTGGTCACTATCCAAGACATCGGGACCATGCAGAGGAAGATGTGCAAAGATCTCCAGACGACTACAATTTTTTGATAGGATCACCTGAAAGCCTGAGAATGGCCTGTATCGGATGGCACATGTGGCACGATATTATGATATCGATATGAGTGTGCAAATATGATTTGTTACGTATAAAGCAATTACCATCCGGAAATGCATGGTAAATCTGCACTGAAGAACGGATCTCGGACATGCTCAGTTACTTGACAACAGCAGGACATGAAATGGTTAATGTGGCTCAGGAGAGTGAAACAACTTTTAAAGCATTGAGAAATTAATGAAACAATTAGAATGGAGTTAAACACACTGGTGCCTGTTAGAGGAATTGAAATTGTAGTTGAAGTGGAGAGTTACATGGAATCTGGATTGGGACAATTGAGGGCTAAGGAGAAATCATGTTTAGCAAGAATTATCCACAAGATGGATACGAGTAAAAGAGATCTGGAGAATCTTTTAAGTCCATGACTTGTTGATTAGATGTTAAACTGTAATGTCGCGTGAAATGATTGTAAGACTGAATTTAACTGTGACTGTAATAATAATAGTTTTGTAGATAACAGAGTGTGGGAAAAACCAGTCCGAATCCAGAATGAGGTGGTTTTGGTGGTGCCTCCTACTACCGCAACTACCATGCTTTACGGGTCTAACTACGGGTCTAACAGGACCTGTCCCATTAATCAACACGTTTTACTCAATATCAAAACCTATGCTCAAGTGAAACTGACAGTAAATAAGATACTTAAGTATGTGGCACAATTCGGGTAATACATTCCCCTGGTGTCTAAGGGTTTCAGTGAGCTCGTGATGCGACTGAACTCCTCCCTAAAGCATTTTTATGTTTTGGAGCAAGACAACTCGAGAATAGACATTGAAATTGACAGCATAGGGGACGATTCACACTGGTGGGATATTGGGCTTAATATATCAGCACACCCTTAGGTTCGTATTATTTCACATGCTCTGGTAGTTCTCCAACTTGTAATGATAGTGTATTTGATATATGTGACCTGGGTAGTAGGACTTTGATATATAAGCCAAATGTGTACTCATGCCAACGACTAACCAGCACCAACAAATTAACTGAGCACACCGAAAGAGAAGATCCGAAGCAACGTAGAGGAGACCCCAGGCGGGGTAAGATCAGGAAAGATAGAAGAAACAGAGGAGACCCCCAGGCGGAGCAGAATTGGAACACCGGAACAGTGAATTGAATTTGAGTAAGGGGTCGGAGGTTGCTCCTCCCCCTCAAAGGAATGGACTGTAAGAAAGGGGGAAATCTTCCTTTCCGAGTCTCCCTACTAACGCCCAAGCTAAGAGAGCAATAAGAACTAGCTAGAATAGTCAAAAGTAAGTTGTGAGAAGTCAATAAGGATATTTCTTTCTCAAAGAAGGGAATTGTAAGAAATAGAAGAGAAATAAACAGCAGCAAGGTCAGATAACAAGCACAAATGGCCGAGGCCAAGACACGGAGTGATGAGGGAGATAACATGAACCAGAAAATCATAAAATGTTCTTAAAGAAACATGACACGATCCTCTGAGAGAAGAAATTCCTCCTTATCTCCGTCTTAAATGGGCGACCCCTTATCCTGAAACTATGCCCCCTAGTTCTAGATACCCCCACTATGGGAAACATCCTCTCAGCATCCACCCTCAGAATCTTATATGTTTTAATAAGATCACCTGTCATTCTTTTAAACTCCAGTGAGTATAGGCCCAACCTGCTCAACCTTTCGTCATACGTCAACCCCTTCATACCAGGAATTAACCTAGTAAACCTTCTCTGCACTGTCCCCAATGCAAGTATATCCTTCCTTAAATATGGAGACCAAAACTGTACGCAGTACTCCAGGGGCGGTCTCACCAGCGCCCTGTAAAGTTGCATCAAACTTCCCTACTTTTATACTCCATCCCCCTTGCAATAAAGGCCAACATTCCATTAGCCTTCCTAATTACTTGCTGTACCTGCATGCTAACTTTTTGTGTTTCATGTACGAGGACCCCCAGATCCCTCTGGACCGCAGCATTCTGTAGTCTCTCTCCATTTAAATAATAATTTGCTTTTTCATTCTTCCTACCAAAGTGGATAACCTCACATTTTCCCACATTATACTCCATCTGCCAAATGTTTGCCCACTCACTGAACCTCTCTCTGTCCCTTTGCAGACTCTTTGGGCACGATCTTGCCAGCCCTGGGGACGCGGGTATGGAGGCAGGACTGCCGGGAAAATAGCAGAGTTTGGGGGCGTGCCATCTTGCCAAGAGGCGGGTAGCTGACCCGCGCCGGGTCACATCTCCTTGGAGGCGGGAAGGGGTTTACAGCCACTTAACTGCCTGTTAATAAATGTAAGAAGTCACACAACACCAGGTTATAGTCCAACAGCTTTATTTGAAATCACAAGCTTTCGGAGCGCTGCTCCTTCTTCAGGTGAAGTGGAGAAATGCATAAAGACACAGCTTATATAGTCAGAGAATCATGTCAGATGTTTACAGGTAACCTTTCCAACTGCCATTTATCACACCTCGGCAGAGAGATAATCACAGCAGTCAAAGGTGTGAATGGTGTCCAAACAGGTCAGTCAGGGAAACATTACATCAAAGAACAATGAGGTGGGGTCACAAGGGGTCAATTATTGCAGATGCTGGGGTCTGTATGAGAAACAAAAAAACAGACAAAAAACATTTTTTTTGGCTGGAAATCACAGCAGGTCCGGCCGCATCTGTGTAGAGAGAACAAGCCAATGTCGACTCGAGTCTGGATGACCCTGCATCAGGTGGGGTTACATGTAGCGTGACATGAACCCAAGATCTCGGTTGAGGCCGTCCTCATGGGTGCGGAACTTGGCTATCAGTTTCTGCTCGACGATTTTGCGTTGTCGTGTGTCTCGAAGGCCGCCTTGGAGAATGCTTACCCGAAGATCGGAGGCTGAATGTCCTTGACTGCTGAAGTGTTCCCCGACTGGGAGGGAACACTCCTGCCTGGTGATTGTTGCGTGGTGTCCGTTCATCCGTTGTCGCAATGTCTGCATGGTCTCGCCGATGTACCATGCTCCGGGGCATCCTTTCCTGCAACGTATGAGGTAGACAACGTTGGCCGAGTCACATGAGTATGTACCTGGTGGGTGGTGTCCTCACGTGTGATGATGGTATCTGTGTTGATGATCTGGCATGTCTTGCAGAGGTTGCTGTGGCAGGGTTGTGTGGTGTCGTGGTCGCTGTTCTCCTGAAAGCTGGGTAATTTGCTGCGAACGATGGTCTGTTTGAGGTTAGGCGGCTGTTTGAAAGCGAGTAGTGGAGGCGTGGGGATGGCCTTAGCGAGGTGTTCGTCATCATCGATGACATGTTGAAGGCTGCGAAGAACATGGCGTAGTTTCTCCGCTCCGGGGAAGTACTGGACGACGAAGGGTACTCTGTTGGTTGTGTCCCGTGTTTGTCTTCTGAGGAGGCCTATGCGATTTTTCGCTGTGGCCCGTCGGAACTGTCGATCGACGAGTCGAGCGTCATATCCCGTTCTTACAAGGGCGTTTTTCAGTGTCTGTAGGTGTCCATCGCGTTCCTCCTCGTCTGAGCAGATCCTGTGTATTCGCAGGGCTTGTCCATAGGGGATGGCTTCTTTAACGTGGTTAGGGTGGAAGCTGGAGAAGTGAAGCATCGTGAGGTTGTCCATGGGCTTGCGGTAGAGTGAAGTGCTGAGGTGTCCGTCTTTGATGGAGATTCGTGTGTCCAGGAATGAGACTGATTCTGAGGAGTAGTCCATGGTGAGTTTGATGGTGGGATGGAACTTGTTGATGTTATCGTGTAGTCTTTTCAGTGATTCTTCGCCGTGGGTCCATAGGAAGAAAATGTCGTCGATGTATCTGGTGTATAGCGTTGGTTGGAGATCCTGTGCAGCGAAGAAGTCTTGCTCGAACTTGTGCATGAAGATGTTTGCGTATTGGGGTGCGAATTTGGTCCCCATGGCTGTTCCGTGTGTTTGGGTAAAGAACTGGTTGTCGAAGGTGAAGACATTGTGGTCAAGGATGAAGCGGATGAGTTGTAGGATGGCGTCTGGAGATTGGCTGTTGTTGGTGTTGAGTACTGAGGCTGTCGCAGCGATGCCGTCATCGTGGGGGATACTGGTGTAGAGTGCCGAGACGTCCATCGTGGCGAGGAGTGTTCCTGGTTCAACTGGTCCGTGGGTGCTGAGCTTCTGTAAGAAGTCTGTAGTGTCGCGACAGAAGCTGGGGGTTCCCTGTACGATGGGTTTCAGGATGCCCTCGACATATCCAGAGAGGTTCTCACACAGGGTTCCGTTGCCTGATGCGATAGGACGTCCAGGTGTGTTGGCTTTGTGTATCTTTGGGAGGCAGTAGAAGTCTCCCACGCGGGGAGTACATGAGATGAGAGCATGTAGGATGCTTTGAAGGTCTGGATCGAAGGTTTTGATCAGTCTGTTGAGTTGGCGGGTGTGTTCTTTGGTCGGATCTGCGGAACTGTCTGTAGTGTTCCTGGTTGTCCAGTTGTCGGTATACTTCTTTGCAATAGTCCGTTCTGTTCTGTATGACGATGGCACCTCCTTTGTCTGCTGGTTTGATGACGATGTTGCGGTTGGTCTTGAGAGCGTGGATGGCGTTGCGTTGTGCTCGGGTGACATTCTGGACTGTCTTGTGAGTGCGGCTGATGAATCTGGCGTTGATGCATCTCCTGACAGCTTGAGCATACATGTCAAGCTTAGGGCAGCGACCCTCCGGAGGGGTCCAATTTGACTCTTTCTTCTTCGGTTGCTGCACTGCGGATCCCTCTGTCTCCTGTTTCGGATCATTGATTGTCTCATTGGGTTCGCTGCTGACATCTTGGGATTTGTGGAAGAATTCCCGGAGCTTCATTCTCCTGATGAATTCCTCTGTGTCTGCCGCGAGACCGATGGGGTCCATTTTGGTGGTGGGGCAGAAATTGAGCCCTCGGCTGAGAACTTCAATTTCGTCTGGTTGAAGGGTGTGGTCGGACAGGTTGACGATGGATTTCCCTGTGGTTTCAACCGTGGTACCGGGGGAGGCTTGGTTGCTGCTGCTGGTGATGCCAAGTTTCTCAAGCTTCCTGTTCTTGGTGTGCATGTAGGTAGCGTAGTTCCGTTGCCTTGTTTGTTTGGCGGTGTCTCGTAGCTGGTCTGCTGCGTCCTGAGCACAGGCTGAGAACATGGACTCCATCTCGGTTTCGAGGTTGCGGCGTCTGCTGTAGAGCTGGTGTACGAGATGGTTGAGGAGTGTGCGAGAGGTACGATGGCAGAGTCTCTCAGCGTAGTCTGTGTTGTAGGTCGACTTGAGTGGGTTAGTGATCTGTAGTCCTTTCGGGATCTTGTCTGCTTTCTTGCATCTCTGTAGAAACTTGATGTCTGTGTCGATATGCGCGATCCTCTTGGAGATCCTCTCCACTTTGAGCCGGCAGTTTGTGGTGTCGATAGTAGCCATGGTGTGGAGATGCCGGAGTTGGACTGGGGTGGACAAATGTAAGAAGTCACACAACACCAGGTTATAGTCCAACAGCTTTATTTGAAATCACAAGCTTTCGGAGCGCTGCTCCTTCTTCAGGTGAAGTGGAGAAATGCATAAAGACACAGCTTATATAGTCAGAGAATCATGTCAGATGTTTACAGGTAACCTTTCCAACTGCCATTTATCACACCTCGGCAGAGAGATAATCACAGCAGTCAAAGGTGTGAATGGTGTCCAAACAGGTCAGTCAGGGAAACATTACATCAAAGAACAATGAGGTGGGGTCACAAGGGGTCAAACATTGCAGATGCTGGGGTCTGTATGAAAAACAAAAAAAGACAAAAAACATTTTTTTTGGCTGGAAATCACAGCAGGTCCGGCCGCATCTGTGTAGAGAGAACAAGCCAATGTTTTTTGTTTTTCATACAGACCCCAGCATCTGCAATATTTGACCCCTTGTGACCCCACCTCATTGTTCTTTGATGTAATGTTTCCCTGACTAACCTGTTTGGACACCATTCACACCTTTGCTGTGATTATCTCTCTGCTGAGGTGTGATAAATGGCAGTTGGAAAGGTTACCTGTAAACATCTGACATGATTCTCTGACTATATAAGCTGTGTCTTTATGCATTTCTCCACTTCACCTGACGAAGGAGCAGCGCTCCGAAAGCTTGTGATTTCAAATAAAGCTGTTGGGACTATAACCTGGTGTTGTGTGACTTCTTACATTTGTCCACCCCAGTCCAACTCCGGCATCTCCACACCATGCCTGTTAATAGGCAGATAAGAGGATTATCCCCATTTTACCCACACACGTGCGGGCTTGCCGAAGGCTGCGAACCCCGTCAGGGTCACCGAGGCGAGTAGGGGGTCGGAGGGGTGCAAAAGTGCCTTGTGAAGGTAAGTGATGGGTGCAAGTGTGGAGAGGTGAGTATGTGAGGTGAGTGGAAAGTGTTACAAAAAGTTTACTTACCTTTGTTTCTTCCTGCAGGCTTCAAGAGTTGGGGATGCGGAGAGTCTCGCACCTCCGCGGCAGAGATGACAGATGGCTGCTGCATTCTCCAATGCAACAACCATCTAATTTCTGCTAAAGAAAGAGGTTTGATGAGTCTTGAATTTAAGAACTCATCACAATACAGAGAATGTCAGTGTTTGACAGCTTCACAGAGCTGTCAAACGATGACAATTCAGAAATATCATACACTGACGTTCTCTGTAACCAGCTTTCCCTCAATTGGTCTGCTAGGCCCGCTGGGCGGGCTTAACAAGGTCAATCAAGGGAAAATAGCATGGGTTGGCCACAAATCGATGGAGGCGGGACATTGACCCGACAAGCAGCAGTCCCACCTCCAATGCGTCCCCATTGGCAAAATCGCCCCCTTTGCATCCTCCTCACAACTTGCTGACCCAACTATCTTTGTATTGATGTGCCTCAATGAATCCGAGACTCGACGTTAACGGAGCAAAGCAAGGCTTTTATTAACTCAGAAAGTAATACACATTGGAGAAGTGTCTCTCATCCAGAGATCTGCTGTGAGACACGCTGGGGCTTGCTTAAGTAGGGGCCAGGTATGGGCGGAGCCCTACACACAATACAATACAGGTAAGGAAATGAAACTGAAACTAAACTAAACACAGGGAATACAGTGCCTGATGAATGGCATATTTCATCACATTCACCCCTTCTACAGATTTAGTCTGTTCGGGGGTTTGATAGTCCTCTGTGACCGACGTAGCTGTTGTGGTGCCGCGGGTGTCGGCTGGGTGTCCCCGGTGGCCTCCTGGGTCTCTGCCGGGGGCGCCGCCAGGGTTGTTGAAGGGGTAGTTGGTGGGGGCACCGTTGGTCGATGTTCTTCCGGGGGTGGTGAAAGGATAGTGGGTGGGTAAGAATTGCTGTGATCGTTGTTGTTGTCGTGGTTGTTGTCGTTACCGGCTGGGGCGACGTCTTTTATGGACACGGTGTCCTCCCTTCCGTCGGCGTGCCGGACATACGCGTATTGGGGGTTGGCGTGGAGTAGGTGCACTGACTCCACGAGGGGGTCCGTCTTGTGGCCCCTCACATGCCTTCGTACAAATACCGGACCTGGGGTGGAGAGCCATGACGGCATGGATACGCCGGAGGTGGATTTCCGGGGAAAGACAAACATTCGTTCATGAGGCGTGGCATTAGTGGCAGTACACAATAGCGACCGTATCGAATGGAGCACATCTGGGAGGACTTCCTGCCAGCGGGAGATAGGGAGGCCCTTGGTCCTTAGAGCTAGAGTGACTGCTTTCCATACTGTCCTGTTCTCTCGCTCCACCTGGCCGTTACCCTGGGGGTTGTAGCTGGTGGTACGGCTCGTGGCGATCCCCCTGGACAGCATGTACTGGCGTAGCTCTTCACTCATGAAGGACGCCCCCCTATCCGTATGGATGTAGCTCGGCATACCGAACAGGCAGAACAGGCTGTTGAGGCATTTAATGACCGTGGCACTGGTCATGTCTGGGCAGGGGAAGGCGAATGGGAAACGGGAGTATTCGTCCACAATGTTCAGGAAGTAAACATTGCGGTCAACTGACGGGAGGGGGCCCTTGAAATCTAAGCTGAGCCACTCAAAGGGCCGTGTAGCTTTGATTAAGTGAGCTGTATCTGGGCGGTAGAACCGAGGCTTGCACTCAGCGCAAGTGCGGCAGTTCCTGGTCAGAGACCGAACTTCCTCAATCGAGTAGGGTAAGTTGCGGGACTTTATGAAGTGGAACAGCCGTGTGACCCCTGGGTGGCAGAGGTCGTTGTGGAGGGTCTGTAGCCGATCCCCGGTGGCACTGGCACACATCCCTCGTGAGAGGGCGTCGGGGGATTCGTTAAGGGCCCCTGGCCGGTAAATGATGTCATACTCGAAGGTGGAGAGCTCGATCCGCCACCTAAGAATCTTATCATTTTTAATCTTCCCCCTCTGTTTATTATTGAACATAAACGCTACCGACCGCTGGTCGGTAAGTAGGGTGAAGCGTTTGCCGGCTAGGTAGTGCCGCCAGTGGCGCACTGCCTCCACGATGGCTTGGGCCTCCTTTTCCACGGAGGAGTGTCTGATCTCGGGCCCTTGGAGGGTCCTCGAGAAGAAAGCTACGGGCCGCCCCGCCTGGTTGAGGGTGGCCGCCAAGGCAAAGTCAGACGCATCACTTGCCACTTGAAAGGGAGTGTTCTCGTCCACTGCCTGTAGCGTGGCCCGCTCAATATCCCGCTTAATGCTTTTGAAGGCGGCGTGGGCCTCAGCAGAGAGCGGAAAAGAGGATGCTTTCAAGAGGGGGCGGGCTTTGTCGGAGTAGTTGGGGACCCATTGGGCATAATAAGAAAATAACCCCAGGCGCCTTTTCAGGGCTTTGGGAGTGTTGGGCAGGGGGAGCTCCCGTAGGGGGCGCAATCGGTCGGGGTCTGGTCCGATTTCCCCATTCTCCACCACGCTGCCTAGTATGCAGAGGCGCGTGGTGTTGAAAACGCACTTGTCCTCGTTGTAAGTGAGGTTGAGTTTTTGTGCGGTTTTCAGGAACCTCTCGAGGTTCGAGTCGTGATCCTGCTGGTTGTGACCGCAGATGGTGACGTTGTCGAGGTAGGGGAAGGTTGCCTGCAAGTGGTGGTCATCGACCATGCGGTCCATCTCCCTCTGGAAGACTGAGACCCCATTCGTCACCCCAAAGGGGACTCTGAGGAATTGGTAGAGGCGTCCATTCGCCTCGAAGGCGGTGTACAGGCGGTCCTCTGGTCTGATAGGGAGCTGGTGGTACGCTGACTTGAGGTCGATGGTGGAGAACACCCGGTATTGGGCAATTTGGTTCACCATCTCGGATATGCGGGGTAGCGGGTAGGCGTCTAGCTGGGTGTATAGATTAACCGTCTGGCTATAGTCGATCACCATCCGCTTCTTCTCGCTACCCCTCACCACCACCACTTGGGCGCGCCACGGGCTGTTGCTGCATTCGATAATGCGCTCCTTCAGGAGCCTGTCTACCTCGGTCGCGATAAACCGCCTGTCCTCCCAGCTGTACCTCCTGCTTTTGGTCGCTATTGGCCGGCAGTTGGGAGTAAGGTTCGCGAATAGCGAAGGCGGCTTTACCTTCAGGGTAGCCAGACCGCACACTGTGAGGGGCGGCTGGGACCCACCGTAATTGAGCGTGATGCTTTGGTGGTGGCACTGGAAATCCAGGCCCAAGATCACGCTCACACATAGATTCTTCATGATTAGTAATTTAAAATTATCGTATACAGTTCCGTTAACGGACAATTGTACCGCACAGTAACCCATAATGGTCGATGTCTGGGTTTTATCAGCCATAGAGATGGTGCCCCGAGCAGGGACCACCGTTAGAGAGAGTTGTTGTGCTAGTTCAGGGTGGATAAAACTCTCCGTGCTTCCACTGTCAATTAAACATTTAACCCCGCACCCGTTTACCTCGATGTCCACCATTGATTTGGATAGCGGGTGCGGTCTGGTCTGGTCCACTGTGACCGATGCCACTGTAGGGCCCTGATCGAGACAAGATGGCGCCCACGCTGTCTGCTCACAAGATGGCGGACCCCACGAGGTCGGGCAAGATGGCGTCCAAGATGGCCGCTCCCACGGCGCACACGCGGCGGTGGCGGGTTTTCCAGCGGGGTTCCCTCTGCACACCTTCCCGAAGTGCCCCTTCTTACCACACTTAAAGCAGGTGGTGCCTTTCGCCGGGCACAGGTTTCTGATGTGCTTCGGCTGCCCGCAGAAGTAGCAGTTGGGGCCCCGACACGTCGCGGCTGTCGTAGGGCTTCTGGGGGGAGAGCGGGGCCCCGACGGTGTCGGGCTGCCGGGCGGGGAAGATGCCTTCCAAGATGGCGGCACCCTTGGTGCACACGTGGTGGCGTGGGCGGCGCGGGCTGAAGAGTAGGCGTCCGAGTTTCTCTGGGCCACATCCAGGGATCGCGCTGTGTCCACAGCCTGTTTCAGGTCCAATCCTGTTTTTTCCAGTAGTCTCTGCCGGATGTAAGTGGAGCTGAGGCCTGCGATAAAGGCATCACGAACAAGCTCGTCAGTGTACACTGCGGCTTTTACATCTTGGCACTTGCAGTCTTTGCCAAGCGTTTTCAGGGTGACTAGGAACTCATCCAGCGATTCCCCAGGTCACTGTGTGCGAGTAGCGAGCAGATGCCTAGCGTACACCTCGTTCGTAGGCTGCTGGTAATGCGCCTTTAGGATGTCGCAGGCGGCCGGGTACGTGTCGGCGTCTTGGATGAGGGGGTAAACCCGGTGGCTTACCCAATTCCGCAGGATTCCGAGTTTCATACTCTCAGCGTCCGTAGCGCCTGTGATGGCTGCGGAATTGTCCAGGAAGAATTCCATACACTTAAACCAGTGTCCGAATCGTGCCGATGCGTCCGAAGCATGCGCGTCCAAATCCAAACGTTCGGGTTTCAAGAGTTGGTCCATTGCGTTGAAAATTGAGTTAATAAAATTGATGTGCCTCAATGAATCCGAGACTCGACGTTAACGGAGCAAAGCAAGGCTTTTATTAACTCAGAAAGTAATACACAGTGGAGAAGTGTCTCTCATCCAGAGATCTGCTGTACTGCTGTGAGACACGCTGGGGCTTGCTTAAGTAGGGGCCAGGTATGGGCGAAGCCCTACACACAATACAATACAGGTAAGGAAATGAAACTGAAACTAAACTAAACACAGGGAATACAGTGCCTGATGAATGGCATATTTCATCACATGTATCATCAGCAAATTTGGCTTCATTACACTCGGTCCCTTCATCCAAGTCATTAATATAGATTGTAAATAGTTCAGGCCCCAGCACTGATCCCTGTGGCACCCCACTAGTTACTGATTGCCAACCGGAAAATGACCCATTTATCCCAACTCTCTGTTTTCTGTTAGTTAACCAATCCCCTATCCATGCCAATATATTACCCCCAACACCATGAGCTCTTGTGCAGTATGTGGCACCTTATCAAATGCCTCCTGGAAATCTACATCTACTGGTTCCCCTTTATTCACCCTGTTACATCCTCAAAGAACTCTAGTACTATGGCACTATGCACGGTGGCATAGTGGTTAGCACTGTTGCCTCACAGCGCCAGAGACCCGGGTTCAAATCCGGCCTCGGGCGACTGTGTGGAGTTTGCACATTCTCCCCGTGTCTGCGTGGGTTTTCTCCGGGTGCTCCGGTTTCCTCCCACAGTCCAAAGATGTGCGGGTTAGGTTGATTTGGCTATGATAAATTGACCCTTAGTGTTAGGGGATTAAATACGTGGGGTTACGGGGATAGGGTGGGATATGTGTCGGTGCAGGCTCGATGGGCCGAAATGGCCTCTATCTGCACTGTGGGGATTCTGTGATTCTGTGAAATTTGTCAAACACCATTTCCCTTTCACAAAACCATGTTGACTGCTTGATTGTCTTATGATTTTCTAAATGTCCTGCTACTACCTCCTTAATAATGGATTCCAGCATTTTCCCAATGACAGATGTTAGGCTAACTGGTCGATAGTTTCCTGCTTTCTGTCTCCCTCCTTTCTTGAATAGGGGCGTTACATTTGCGGTTTTCCAATCCGCTGGGACCTCTCCAGAATCCAGGGAATTTTGGTAGATTACAACCAATGCATCCACTATCTCGGCAGCCACTTTTTTTTAAAAGACCCTAGGATGCAGGCCATCAGATCCAGAGCACTTGTCAGCCTTTAGCCCCATTAGTTTGCCTAGTACTTTCTCTCTAGTGATAGAGATTGTTTTAAGTTCCTCCCTCCCTATAGCCCCTTGATTATCTATTATTAATTGGGATGTTTTTAGCATCTTCTACCATGAAGACCGATCCAAAATAATTGTTTAGAGTCTCTGCCATTTCTCTATTTCCCATTATTAATTCCCCAGTCTCATCCTCTAAGGGACCAACGTTTACTTTAGCTACTCTCTTCCTTTTTATATACCTGTAGAGATACCCTCTCCCTTGTAATTGAACAATGGGATGGGTAAAAATGATTCACACCAGGCAATCACTAGCCCATCGAAATAAAGTATAAAAGCAGACGACCGAGAGAGGAAAACAGGCAGCTAGGGGCGAAGGCTTCCTCGAGGTGGAAATCAATGCTGGCTTATGCCTAACACCTTGGTCAAGTTTAGCCTCTGAGGTGAATCGATGCTGGCTGATGGCCTAACAGTTCGAGGGATGATCCAACAGACGTGACTACTGCTGCAGGCTGCAGAGATCCACTGACCCAAGACCACCATGCTGTCTTATCTAACGTCTGTCCGGTCGTGGCATTCCGCTTCGGGGGTCGTAGATCGCTCTACTGTCATGGGTTGTATGTTTATTATGCTTATCTTAACCACGTGTAATATCTGATTATGCTTTGAATTGTAGCTCTTGAATAAAATACCTTAAAACTCCTAAGACCCTTTGGGTATCTGTGTGTGACCTGTGATCCAAATCTACACATTGGATCACTCTTTGGCCTCAGTGCCCAGAGAATCTTTGTTCTTTCCATTCCCAATGAATCTCTAGCCTCTCCCTGCCCAGTAGATCTCTCTCTGGTCTTTACCTGCCTGGTAGATCTCCAGCCTCCCTTCCCAGTGAAAATCTGTCAGTGGATTTCTACTTTTTATTCCCTGTTTTAGTTCTACTGACATTTTTGCTGTGTTCCCAGAAATGCTCCTGCCATTATTAGTTGTGCATGTCCCCTGGCTAACCCTTCTTTCTCTCTCTTCCTGTCGACCGACTAAGCTGGATTGTGAGTTACAGCTGCTTTGTGCAATCCGGTTGCAGCACTGTGCCACAGTGTGGCTTCTGGGGCTGTGAAGTGGCTCTCGGTGTTTCACAGACCAACGGATGCAGCCAAGCATTTAGTGAGAAGCAGAATATTCCCGAGGCCAGCGGAGAAGAGGTAGGACAAGCTTTGAAACGTTTACATGCTCACCTGCATTATCACAGTTTAAATCCTTTGACAGGGAGAGGGGTGTCGTGCAACAGTCGGGAAGGCTGACTTCTGACATCTCGCTGAAACCGGTCACACTGATCAGTAGATTTGGAATTCCAGACTCGCACTTTCACTTAAAGAGGGAGCAGTGTCTGGGCTCACACTCCCTGCTCCAGTGTTCCTTAAAGTAGGGGGTCAACAAGTGGAGGCGGGGGATGTCATAGAACAATCATAACTGGACTGCAAGTGATGGAAAAGAACCTTCCCAGTTCTGGACTCTCATGTTAAAGGGCAGGGGAAAATGGTGCTGGTTTGAGTCCTGGCGGGAAAAGCTGCACATTTGTCATTTAGTTTCAGTTTCAGTTTCAGGAATTAGATTGTGTTTATGTTGTCCAATTATTTCAACTGGCGTGGTCGGGAGGGACATGGGGTTATGCTTACAAGTTGTGTAAGGGCAGACCTAGGTTAGATGTTAGGTGGTTCTCCTTCTCCCAGAGAATAGTGGACCTGGGGGAGATCAGATTGCCAACTCATGCAGTGGATGCCGATTGGCTGATTTCCTTTAAGCGAGAGCTGGGTCTGTTACTGCTGGGGCGGAGATCACTTTGTACAAGAGGCAACTATATTGGAAGATAAATCAGGGCCAGTGTGATCTCCTGGTCGCCTAAGGGGGTCGGAGAGGAATTTTTCTGTTTTTTTCCCCTCTAATTGGCCTGGGTTTTTATGGGTTTCTGTCTCTCCCAGAGGATGACTTGGCTCTGGGCGGGGTGCTGGTGAGTGTGCGTCTTGTGATTCATAAGGCATGTGTGGACAGCTGGATAGACCAGTGGGTCTGTTTCATGTTTGTATGTTCAACCTGTAATGGATTGAGTGGGAGATGTAAACATCCTCCATATGTGTCCATCCTGGCCATAGTGGGAGGTTTTGGCTGGTCAGTAAATTCATACATTGTGTGGTTTATTCACCCTCCATATATGTCCATCCTGTCCATATTGGGGACGGCTGGCTTGTTAACTGTAACTTCATTGTTCTGTGTATTTTAGTTGGTTGGACCCCAGGTCCATTCAGGTCAGCGCACATCTTCGATCCACATTATTGAGTTAGATCTTTAAAGTAAGTGGACTTTGGAAAGTCTTCACAGGGTTCATTTAAACTTTTACACGCTCCATACTCCTAATGATGAAATATTTGTCACAAATGCCAGTTACATATCAAATCTGATGATAATGGCTGTGAGGTGGAGGATCGAGTTATGACTCCCCCCGCAGTCGATAGTCCGACAATACTTAATATCCCGGGTTACAAATGAAGAATGGCCACGGTAAGGAATGACCGGGCAGCTGACACCGTGCAACTGTGCTCGGGCAAGACCCGGCCTCAGGAGAGCTCCGAGACCCGGCCTCGGGAGAGCTCCGAGACCCGGCCCCGGGAGAGCTCCGAGACCCGGCCTCAGGAGAGCTCCGAGACCCGGCCTCAGGAGAGCTCCGAGACCCGGCCCCAGGAGAGCTCCGAGACCCGGCCTCAGGAGAGCTCCGAGACCCGGCCCCGGGAGAGCTCCGAGACCCGGCCTCGGGAGAGCTCCGAGACCCGGCCTCAGGAGAGCTCCGAGACCCGGCCTCGGGAGAGCTCCGAGACCCGGCCTCAGGAGAGCTCCGAGACCCGGCCCCTCTCTCCTGTGTTTGGTGCGAGGCCAAAAGCTTCTGTCCAGACAGGTTATGTCAGAGCCATCCTGAGCGACGACTCCGATTCCTCCTACAATACGTTGCTCTTCTTTCTACCCCCAACAAACACTCGGCAGAGTCTGTCTCTGTCTCAACACCCCACTCCCCGGCCCTCTCCCACCCCCTCCCACTCGCCACTGCCCGTTTCCCCCACTCCCCGGCCCTCTCCCACCCACTCACCACCCCCCCTGCGCCCCCCCCACCCGCTCCTAGAATCATGTCATGAGGGCCTTGGTTAAAGTGCAAATGGTTATGTAACGATGTGGAGCTGCTGTTCCACAGGGTAAAGGCCAATGCCCTGAGCATGTGGCACTGTGTTTACCCAGCATGAGAGACCCACACTGCACACACCTGCTGTTTGTTAGCGGGACGATGGTCAGACAGCAGCAGACACTCTGAGCTCCTTTGCTAAAACTCTGTTTGTGTGTGTGACAGGATGTGTACCCCTACACAGCAAACAGATCGTCAGAAAGCCGAGGAGGCAGACATGTTAGTCAAGAAAAGCCAAGAGGCCAAGGCGTTTGCGTATTGTCCGTACAGCAAGTTCCCAGTGGGGGCTGCTGTACTGACGGAGGATGGGAAGGTTTTCACGGGTAAGTAAGGAATCTACTCATCGCTTTACTGTCAATATGCTGCATGCCTAGAATCAATGACTTAGATGAAGGGACCGAGTGCAATGTATCCAAGTTTGCTGACTATACAAAGCTAGGTGGGACAGTAAGCTGTGAGGAGGACACAAAGAGCCTGCAAAGGGAAATAGACAGATTGGGCAAGAACATGGCAGAGGCAGTATAATGTGGGGAAATGTGAAATTATCCACTTTGGTAGGAAGAATGGTAAAGCAGAGTATTTTTTAAAAGGTGAGAGACTAGTAAATGTATTCAGAGGGATTTGGGGGTTGATGGGCCTTCAATAACCACAAAACTAGAAGTTATAGACTTAAACAAGTTGGCTTTTAATCACTAAGATCAGAGCTAACATCTCAACACGCCGACTGGTTCACAGGAATGAGTCATACAGATCCTGGGATCTTTATGTAAGAGAAGTCAGGGGCGGAGCCAAGAGCCAAGACCTGGAACCTCCCAGGTTAGTCGGGAAAGAGGAAGTGAAACTATACACAGTGGGGGAGGGTAATATACATGAGTGCAAAACGAATACAGGATCAAGACAAACAGATTTCATTACATTCACCCCTTCTATAGATTTAGTCCATCGGGGTGATGTTTCTTAAAAGTTGGTATAAGTGAGTCTGTCAGGAGGTTTTGCAGTTCTCAGTGATCGGCGCAAAGCCGGTTGGGGTGCCTCTAGGGGAGTGGATTCTGGTTCCTCCGCTGTCCGGGCCTCCGCAGTGTTTTCCAGGTTATCTGCAGTGTCCTCCAGGTTAAAGTTGGGTATTGATACCTCTGGGCGTCCTGTCTCTTTGTAGTGTAGGTCTTCATCGGGTAGTCTCCCATCGCTCTCTCCGCTCCCCGAGGGAGTGAGGTCTTTTATGGAAACAGTGTCCTCTCGCCCGTCAGAGTATTCGATATAGGCGTACTGAGGGTTTGCATGGAGGAGCTGTACCTTTTCCACAAGGGGGTCCGTTTTATGGCCTCTCACGTGCTTCCGCAATAGTACTGTCCCCGGAGACGTCAGCCACGCGGGTAGAGATATGCCCGAGGAGGATTTCCGGGGGGAAACGAACATCTTTTCGTGAGGGGTAGCGTTAGTGGCAGTACATAACAGAGACCTTATGGAGTGGAGCACGTCTGGGAGGACTTCCTGCCAGCGGGAGGTCGGAAGGCCTTTTGACTTTAAGGCTAACGTGACAGCCTTCCAAACAGTAGCATTCTCCCTTTCCACTTGCCCATTACCCCGGGGGTTGTAGCTAGTGGTTCTGCTGGTGGCTATCCCCTTCGAGAGCAAGAACTGGCGCAGCTCGTCACTCATGAATGACGTCCCCCTATCGCTGTGTATGTAGTTCGGCATGCCAAACATGCAGAATAGATTACAGAGACACTTGATGACCGTGGCACTGGTCATGTCTGGGCAGGGAATGGCGAAGGGGAAGCAGGAATATTCATCAATGATATTGAGGAAGTATACGTTACGGTCGGCAGAGGGAAGGGGTTCCTTGAAGTCCAGACTTAGGCGCTCGAATGGCCGTGTGGCTTTGATAAGGTGTGCACGGTCCGGCCTGTAGAAACGAGGCTTGCATTCCGCACAGATGTGGCAGGCTCTGGTCATTGCCCTGACCTCCTCGATGGAGTGGGGCAGATTGCGGGACTTTATAAAATGGTATAGTCGGGTGACCCCTGGGTGACAGAGGTCGTTGTGGAGACCCTGTAATTTGTCCGTATGAATGCTGGCACACATTCCCCGTGATAGGGCATCTGGGGGTTCATTAAGGGCTCCCGGCCTGTACATAATATCATAGTCGAACGTGGATAGTTCGATCCTCCACCTGAGTATTTTGTCATTCTTGATTTTCCCCCTTTGTTTGTTATTAAACATGAAAGCCACCGACCGCTGGTCGGTGAGCAGGGTGAAACGTTTGCCGGCTAGGTAGTGTCTCCAGTGCCGCACTGCCTCCACTATAGCCTGTGCCTCCTTCTCGACAGAAGAGTGCCTGATTTCAGGTCCCTGAAGGGTTCGGGAGAAGAAGGCCACAGGTCTCCCAGCTTGATTGAGGGTCGCAGCTAAGGCAAAGTCTGACGCATCGCTTTCAACTTGAAAGGGAATGCGTTCGTCCACTGCACACACTGCAGCCCTTTCAATGTCCTGTTTGATACTGGTGAAAGCCTCCCGAGCTTCAGCTGATAGTGGGAAGGACGTCGATTTAATGAGGGGTCGGGCCTTATCAGAGTAATTGGGCACCCATTGGGCATAATACGAAAAAAATCCCAGGCACCTTTTTAAAGCTTTGGGATTGTGTGGCAGGGGCAGTTCCTTTAGGGGGCGTAATCGGTCAGGGTCCGGTCCAATTACCCCATCTTCCACCACACAGCCGAGGATACAGAGACGGGTTGTGTTGAAGACACATTTGTCTTCGTTGTAGGTTAGATTCAGCTTTAGGGCAGTTTTTAAAAATCTCGCAAGATTTAGATCGTGGTCTTGCTGGTTGTGCCCGCAGATAGTGACATTGTCCAGATAGGGGTAGGTAGCTTGTAGTTTATTCTCGTCAACCATGCGGTCCATCTCACGTTGGAAGACCGAGACCCCATTTGTTACCCTGAAGGGCACTCTGAGAAAATGGTAGAGGCGCCCGTTCGCCTCCGTTCTAATGGGGAGCTGGTGATACGCGGATTTGAGGTCGATAGTCGAGAAGACTCGGTATTGCGCAATGTGGTTGACCATTTCTGATATGCGGGGTAAAGGGTAGGCGTCCAGCTGGGTATAAATATTAACAGTCTGGCTGTAGTCAATTACCATCCGTTTCTTTTCGCTATTTTTAACTATGACTACTTGGGCACGCCACGGGCTGGTACTGCATTCAATAATGCCTTCCCGCAGGAGTCTGTCCACTTCCGCCTTGATAAAGTGTCTGTCTTCCAGACTGTACCGTCTA
Source organism: Somniosus microcephalus (assembly GCF_052327205.1). Lineage (NCBI taxonomy): Eukaryota > Metazoa > Chordata > Chondrichthyes > Squaliformes > Somniosidae > Somniosus > Somniosus microcephalus. The sequence continues at coordinate 43,388,936 of NC_141014.1, forward strand.
CTTTTGGTCGCTATGGGCCTACAGTTCGGAGCGAGATTAGCGAATAAAGAGGGCGGGCTGATTTTTAAGGTTGATAGGCCACAGACTGTGAGTGGTGGCTGGGACCCGCCATATGCTAGCGTGACACTTTCGTGGTGGCACTGGAAGTCCAGGCCCAAGATTACATTAACACAGAGTTCTGGCATCACGAGGAGTTTAAAATCCTTGTAGTCCGTGCCTTTTACAGTCAGTGTTACCACACAGTAGCCCAAAATGTCCGAAGTGTGGGGCTTAGCAGCCATAGCAATTCTGCTCCATGTAGGGGTTACCGTTAATGAGTGCCGCCGTACCAGGCTAGGATGGATAAAACTCTCGGTACTCCCACAGTCAATTAAACATTTCGTTAAATTCCCGTTTACCTGTATGTCCATCATGGATTTTGTCAACGGGTGTGGCCTGGATTGATCCACCGTGATCGAAGCCACTGTTGGGCCCTGGGCGGCCGTTGAGTCAGGAAAAGATGGCGGATCCCAAGATGGCGGCCCGCACGAGGCGGTGACGGAGTTGGAAATCGGATTCCCCCTGCAGACTTTGCTAAAATGCCCCTTTTTCTTACATTTGAAGCATGTAGCATCCTTCGCTGGGCATCGTTGTCTGGGGTGCTTGGCCTGGCCGCAGAAGTAGCATTTCGGGCCTCGAGACATTGCCGCTGTAGTAGGACTCCTGGGTGAACTTCTGTGTGGGGACTCCGGCGGCGTAGAGCTGGTCTGAGACCTGGATGGGGAAGATGGCTGATTCCAAGATGGCGGCCCCCTCGGCGCGCACGAGGCGGTGAGGGCCGCATGGCCGGAAGAATAAGAGTCAGAGTTTTTCTGGGCCACGTCCAGCGATCGCGCAGTGGCCACTGCCTTTTTTAAGTCCAGGACCTCCTTCTCCAGCAGTCTCTGCCGGATATAATTCGATTTGAGGCCCGTGATGAAGGAATCGCAGACCAATTCGTCAGAGTACGCGTTGGCCGTCACGGCCTTGCAGTTACAGTCCCGGACCAGGTCCTTTAGGCCCTGTAAGAAATCGTCCATTGATTCCTCTGGTCGCTGCCTGCGTGTAGCCAGCAGATGTCTGGCGTACACTTCGTTTACCGGCCTCTGGTATTGGGCCTTCAGGATAGTGATGGCCTCCGTGTAGGAGGTGGCGTCCCGGATGAACGAATAAATCCGATGACTTACGCGAGTAGTCAGTAGACTCAGTTTTTCTACCTCGCTAGCGGATGAGGCCCCCGCGAAGAGTTCGAAGCATTTGAGCCAGTGTCCAAATTGATTTGATGCTTCAGCAGAATGTGGATCCAAGTCCAGACGCTCTGGTTTTAGGAGTCGATCCATCCTAGTATTCTTTAGTGATTAAAATTGATGGGCCTTCAATAACCACAAAACTAGAAGTTATAGACTTAAACAAGTTGGCTTTTAATCACTAAGATCAGAGCTAACATCTCAACACGCCGACTGGTTCACAGGAATGAGTCATACAGATCCTGGGATCTTTATGTAAGAGAAGTCAGGGGCGGAGCCAAGAGCCAAGACCTGGAACCTCCCAGGTTAGTCAGGAAAGAGGAAGTGAAACTATACACAGTGGGGGAGGGTAATATACATGAGTGCAAAACAAATACAGGATCAAGACAAACAGATTTCATTACAGGGGTCCTTGTACACGAATCACAGAAAGTTAACATGCAGGTACAGCAAACAATTGGGAAGGCAGATGTTAGCTTTCATCGCAAGGGGGTTGGCGTATAAGAGTAAGGAAGTCTTGCTGCAATTATATAGGCTTTGGTGAGACCACACCTGGAGTTACTGCCGCCTATATTGGACAAATGCCACTGACCATTTGCCATTTTTGTAGACGTCAATTCCAAAGGCGCCACTTAAACTGTATTCAGCGAGCCGGCTGTTAGGCAACTGTTCTCACCTCTTTAAAATGTCATTAAATCCTTTCAGTCATCCTGTAGCCTCTAGAACTCCTGCTGCTTAAAAACATTTACTCGCCATACTGGTGTAACTGACCGCCAGAGGTGAAACTGGCCGCCAGAGGTGAAACTGGCCGCCAGAGGTGAAACTGGCCGCCAGAGGTGAAACTGGCCGCCAGAGGTGAAACTGGCCGCCAGAGGTGAAACTGACCAGAGGTGAAACTGACCGCCAGAGGTGAAACTGACCAGAGGTGAAACTGGCCGCCAGAGGTGAAACTGGCCAGAGGTGAAACTGACCAGAGGTGAAACTGGCCGCCAGAGGTGAAACTGACCAGAGGTGAAACTGGCCGCCAGAGGTGAAACTGACCAGAGGTGAAACTGACCAGAGGTGAAACTGACCAGAAGTGAAACTGGCCAGAGGTGAAACTGACCAGAGGTGAAACTGGCCGCCAGAGGTGAAACTGACCAGAAGTGAAACTGGCCAGCGGTGAAACTGACCAGAGGTGAAACTGGCCGCCAGAGGTGAAACTGACCAGAACCACTGCGTACTTCAGTCGCGAACATCTGAATCTCTTTAGTATTACACTTGCCGTGCCCTGACTAGCAGCAATAAATATGCACAGGAGTAATTAATGTCATATTTATTAGCTACTTTCAAAACATCAACAGAAAATGGATCCATTCTGCAATGGCAAGAGCAGAGTAACGGATCTCACACAGCATGGTAACGGTGAACAGCTAACTAAAAAATGATGCTGTAGTCAGTGTTAAATCTAAACCTGAGTGAAGTTTACAAAATATATCTCCAAAATACCAACACGTTTCAACAGACGTGACTGTGATCAGTGCCAGACTATAACACAGACTCGCCTCGCCCAGCGCTGCAGTCCCTGCTATGTCCAGGATCTTGCCTGTCAGGTTCCACAGCCCACCGTGTACAGAGGGCAAATCGTGCTATAAGCAGTGGGAACTGTATCTGTCGTAGATGGGGGTCGGGTGATTAACAGCTGCGTGAGCCAGCGCCAGTCATGCTGAATCCAGTTATTCACAACCAGTCCAGTAAAACATTACCAGGAGCTGAGCAGCAACCTTTCACCAACCGCTCAAACTTCTATTGTTCACAATTTAAATGGCTGACACATCATACGCGGTGTCACGCTCACTGTTAACCGGACGCACGCGGTGTCACGCTCACCGCTAACCAGATGCACGCGGTGTCACGCTCACCATTAACTGTATGCACGTGGTGTCACGCTCACCATTAATCGGATGCACGCGGTGTCACGCTCACCGTTAACCGGACGCACGTGGTGTCACGCTCACCGTTAACCGGACGCACGTGGTGTCACGCTCACCGTTAACCGGACGCACGCGGTGTCACGCTCACCGTTAACCGGAGCGCACGCGGTGTCATGCTCACCGCTAACCAGATGCACGCGGTGTCACACTCACCGCTAACCGGAGCGCACGCGGTGTCACGCTCACCGCTAACCAGATGCACGCGGTGCCACACTCACTGCTAACCGGAGCACACGCGGTGTCACACTCACCATTAACCGGACGCACGCAGTGTCATGCTCACCATTAACCGGAGTGCACGTGGTGTCACACTCACCATTAACCAGGCGCACGCAGTGTCACGCTCACCATTAACCGGACGCACGCGGTGTCAAGCTCACCATTAACCGGACGCACGCGGTGTCACGCTCACCATTAACCGGACGCACGCGGTGTCACGCTCACCATTAACCGGACGCACGCGGTGTCACGCTCACCGTTAACCAGACGCACGCGGTGTCACGCTCACCGTTAACCAGACGCACGCGGTGTCACGCTCACCGTTAACCGGACGCACGCGGTGTCACGCTCACCGTTAACCGGACACACGCGGTGTCACGCTCACCGTTAACCAGATGCACGCGGTGTCACACTCACTCACCATTAACCGGGCACACGCGGTGTCACGCTCACCGTTAACTGGACGCACGCGGTGTCATGCTCGCCGTTAACCGGACGCACGCGGTGTCACGCTCACCGTTAACCGGAGTGCATGCGGTGTCACGCTCACCATTAACCGGACGCACGCGGTGTCACGCTCACCGTTAACCGGAGCACACGCGGTGTCACACTCACCGCTAACTGGAGCGCACGCGGTGTCACACTCACCATTAACCGGACGCACGCAGTGTCATGCTCACCATTAACCGGACGCACGCGGTGTCACGTTCACCGCTAACCAGATGCACACGGTGTCACACTCACCGCTAACTGGAGCGCACGCGGTGTCACACTCACCATTAACCGGACGCACGCAGTGTCATGCTCACCATTAACCGGAGCGCACGCGGTGTCATGCTCACCATTAACTGGGCGCACGCAGTGTCACGCTCACCATTAACCGGACGCACGCGGTGTCACGCTCACCATTAACCGGACGCACGCAGTGTCACGCTCACCATTAACCGGACGCACGCGGTGTCACGCTCACCATTAACCGGACGCACGCGGTGTCATGCTCACCATTAACCGGACGCACGCGGTGTCACGCTCACCGTTAACCGGACGCACGCGGTGTCATGCTCACCGTTAACCAGATGCACGCGGTGTCACACTCACCATTAACCGGACACACGCGGTGTCACGCTCACGGTTAACCGGACGCACGCGGTGTCACGCTCGCCGTTAACCGGACGCACGCGGTGTCACGCTCACCGTTAACCGGAGCGCATGCGGTGTCACGCTCACCATTAACCGGACGCACGCGGTGTCACGCTCACCATTAACCGGAGAGTAAGATTAATGCTATAAATGCCGTTGGGGGGGGGGGGGCGGAGGGGGTGGTGAGAGAACAGCACAGGGGTCTGTGTCTATTCTTGGTGCACAGCACTGGATATACGTGAGGACAGACTATACCTTGCTAATTAATTTGCGCAGTAATTTTATTTGATGGTCAGTCCTTCCGCAGTGATTGCACGGTCCACTGCGTCCCTGAGACATACAGAACAGGACGTCCTCAGACTCAATCCCCAGTCTGTGCCACGTCTGATCACAGCTGGAGCAGTGCTAGGAGCTCCTATCGGCCTCAGTGCCTTTGAACAGGGGTGCGCGGGGGAATCAGCCAGGGATCCTGCTCCTGGTCACTATCTCATCACCCCTGCTGGAAAGTGCATCGAGTGAGGAGAGGATCAGGCTGGGCTGTGAAGCCCCCAGTGAGCGAATAGCCTGCTGTCAGTTTGTCTGTGCTCAGACATAGAGAACACCACTGAAGTGACCAGCAACTGTGGAGCTGAACATCAGCAAGAATCAGCAACTGTAGGAGAGGAGGGAGAAAGCTTTGTGGAGAGGAGAGGGAAAGCAGATTTAACAGATTCCTAATAATTTGACTTATTTTATCTGTTCCTCAGGCTGCAATATTGAAAATTCATGTTTCACGGTGGGAGTCTGTGCTGAAAGAACGGCCATGCACAAGGCTATCTCAGAAGGTTCCAACAAATTCAAGGCAATAGCTATTTCTAGGTATTGACTCAGTCGCTGCTGTCCCGTGATATATCAGAAACCAACCTAAATAAATCGAGGCTTTGGCCTCCTAACACTCACTGTGTCAAATTCAAGATTCATCACTCTGTCTCGTACTCTAACTCATTCTCTCCCGGGACCTCAAACCTGAGACTCCTCGTCTCCTTCACTTCTACAATCTACAGACTTTTAAAACCAACCTTAGTCTCAGTTAGTCACTGCTTCCTGATTCAACTTCTCTATTCTCTTCAAGTTCATCTGAACCCTCCACTCTGGACTTTGACCCTTCACCTTATCTCTCAATAACAAACACTAGTTGCAGCCACACCTAGAGGTGGGAAACTCTGGGACCAAGGAGGTGGGCGAGAACAGACAGTTTAGACTGAAGTGCTTTACACACAGGGTGGCGACCGCACAGGGAGCCAGAGAGCAACAAAGGAGAATTGGAGAGATGTCAGAGGGAGCGGCGAGTGTTTAGACCAGCCCATGGATGGAGCGATGTCAGAGGGAGCGGGCGATTGAAAGCGGCGAGTGTTTAGACCAGCCCATGGATGGAGAGATGTCAGAGGGAGCGGGCGATTGAGAGCGGCGAGTGTTTAGACCAGCCCATGGATGGAGCGATGTCAGAGGGAGCGGGCGATTGAGAGCGGCGAGTGTTTAGACCAGCCCATGGATGGAGAGACGTCAGAGGGAGCGGGCGATTGGGAGCGGCGAGTGTTTAGACCAGCCCATGGATGGAGCGATGTCAGAGGGAGCGGGCGATTGAGAGCGGCGAGTGTTTAGACCAGCCCGTGGATGGAGAGATGTCAGAGGGAGCGGGCGATCGGGAGCGGCGAGTGCTTAGACCAGCCCGTGGATGCAACGCCTTCAGTCTCCTACTTTCCCCTGTTCCGGAAGGTGCTGCTGTTGCAAAGTGACATGGGCCTGGTCCGTGGGAATTCTGTACACTGGGATGGACCTGGTCCGTGGGAATTCTGTACACTGGGATGGACCTGGTCCATGGGAATTCTGTACACTGGGATGGACCTGGTCCATGGGAATTCTGTACACTGGGATGGACCTGGTCCGTGGGAATACTGTAAACTGGGATGAGGATGGTCTGTGGGAATTCTATACACTGGGATGAGGATGGTCCATGGGAATTCAGTATACTGGGATGAGGATGGTCCATGGGAATTCTGTACACTGAGATGAGGATGGTCTGTGGGAATTCTGTATACTGGGATGAGGATGGTCCATGGGAATTCTATACACTGGGATGAGGATGGTCTGTGGGAATTCTGTAAACTGGGATGGGCCTGGTCCATGGGAATTCTGTATACCGGGAAGAGGATGGTCCATGGGAATTCTGTATATTGGGATGAGGATGGTCCGTGGGAATTCTATACACTGGGATGAGGATGGTCCGTGGGAATTCTGGATTAACCAGAACTGTATAGAATTCCAATCAACCAGTTCTGGTTGTGAATATAGGGAAGGCATGGAGTCGGGCAGTCATCTCTGACTCCAATGCCACACATGAACACAATGCTTATATTAAAGTAACGTCGCCAGGCTTTTAACGATTAGATTTTAAACACATTCTGCTCTCTTGCAGCAATACAAAAGACCAGTTCATCACTCCGTGTGGTGCCTGCAGGCAAGTCATGAGAGAGGTGAGGCCTCCTTTCTAATATTTCCTGATGGTCCTTTAATGAACTGGATAATTTAGGCCAATGGTTCTGTGTAAAGATTTAGAGAGTAGGAGGGCTGGCTGTAATCAGTTCGGGGCTCGGTGCTGTGATCAGTCTGGATTCAGGGCTCGGTGCTGTGATCAGTCTGGGGTTCAGGGCTCGGTGCTGTGATCAGTCTGGGGTTCAGGGCTCGGTGCTGTGATCGGTCTAGGGTTCGGGGCTCAGTGCTGTGATCAGTCTGGGGTTCGGGGCTCGGTGCGGTGATTAATCTGGGGTTCGGGGCTCGGTGCTGTGATCAATCTGGGGTTCGGGGCTCGGTGCTGTGATCGGTATGTGGTTCGGTGCTGTGATCAGTCTGGGGTTCGGGGCTCAGTGCTGTGATCAGTCTGGGGTTTGGGGCTCGGTGCTGTGATCAGTCTGGGGTTCGGGGCTCAGTGCTGTGATCAGTTCGGGGTTCGGTGCTGTGATCGGTCTGGGGTTCGGGGCTGTGATCGGTTTGGGGTTCGGTGCTGTGATCAGTCTGGGGTTCGGTGCTGTGATCAGTCTGGAGTTCGGGGCTCGGTGCTGTGATCAGTCTGGGGTTCGGGGCTCGGTGCTGTGATCAATCTGGGGTTCGGGGCTCGGTGCTGTGATCAGTCTGGGGTTCGGTGCTGTGATCAGTCTGGGGTTCGGGGCTCGGTGCTGTGATCAGTCTGGGGTTCGGTGCTGTGATCAGTCTGGGGTTCGGTGCTGTGATCAGTCTGGGGTTCGGTGCTCAGTGCTGTGATCAGTTCGGGGTTCGGTGCTGTGATCGGTCTGGGGTTCGGTGCTGTGATCGGTCTGGGGTTCGGTGCTGTGATCGGTCTGGGGTTCGGTGCTGTGATCAGTCTGGGGTTCGGTGCTGTGATTAATCTGGGGTTCGGGGCTCGGTGCTGTGATTAATCTGAGGTTCGGGGCTCGGTGCTGTGATCAGTCTGGGGTTCGGGGTTCGGTGCTGTGATCAGTCTGGGGTTCGGTGCTGTGATCAGTCTGGAGTTCGGGGCTCGGTGCTGTGATCAGTCTGGAGTTCGGGGCTCGGTGCTGTGATCAGTCTGGGGTTCGGGGCTCGGTGCTGTGATCAGTCTGGGGTTCGGGGTTCGGTGCTGTGATCAGTCTGGGGCTCAGTGCTGTGATCAGTCTGGAGTTCGGGGCTCGGTGCTGTGATCAGTCTGGGGTTCGGGGCTCGGTGCTGTGCTCAATCTGGGGTTCGGGGTTCGGGGCTCGGTGCTGTGATCAGTCTGGGGTTCGGTGCTGTGATTAATCTGGGGTTCGGTGCTGTGATTAATCTGAGGTTCGGGGCTCGGTGCTGTGATCAGTCTGGGGTTCGGTGCTGTGATCAGTCTGGGGTTCAGGGCTCGGTGCTATGATCGGTCTAGGGTTCGGGGCTCGGTGATGTGATCAGTCTGGGGTTCGGGGCTCGGTGCTGTGATTAATCTGAGGTTCGGGGCTCGGTGCTGTTATCAATCTGGGGTTAGGGGCTCGGTGCTGTGATCGGTCTGGGGTTCGGGGCTCGGTGCTGTGATCAGTCTGGGGTTCGGGGCTCGGTGCTGTGATCAGTCTGGGGTTTGGGGCTCAGTGCTGTGATCAGTCTGGGGTTCGGGGCTCAGTACTGTGATCAGTCTGGGGTTCGGGGCTCGGTGCTGTGATCAGTTCGGGGTTCGGTGCTGTGATCGGTCTGGGGCTCGGTGCTGTGATCAGTTCAGGGCTCGGTGCTGTGATCGGTCTGGGGTTCGTGGCTCAGTGCTGTGATTAATCTGAGGTTCGGGGCTCGGTGCTGTGATCAATCTGGGGTTCGGAGCTCGGTGCTGTGATCGGTCTGGGGTTCGGGGCTCGGTGCTGTGATCAGTCTGGGGTTCGGGGCTCAGTGCTGTGATCAGTCTGGGGTTTGGGGCTCAGTGCTGTGATCAGTCTGGGGTTCGGGGCTCGGTGCTCTGATCAGTTCGGGGTTCGGTGCTGTGATCAGTTCAGGGCTCGGTGCTGTGATCGGTCTGGGGTTCGGTGCTGTGATCAGTCTGGGTTCGTGGCTCGGTGCTGTGATCAGTCTGGGGTTCGGGGCTCGGTGCTGTGATCAGTCTGGGGTTCGGGGCTCAGTGCTGTGATTAATCTGGGGTTCGGTGCTGTGATCAGGCTGGGGTTCGGTGCTGTGATTAATCTGGGGTTCGGGGTTGTGTAAATGAGGGTTGCGAGACACAAGACTGCCAGCCAAATACAGAATGTCTAGCTATTTGAGAATTTAAGAAAACCTCTTTCTTTCCTCACTCTCACTGCAGTTTGGAAGCAAGTGGGAAGTCCATTTGACGAAGTGTGATGGTTCCCGCAAGACTATGACGGTTGAAGAACTCTTGCCGATGTCCTTTGGACCCGAGGACCTGCCTGCCAAATAATGGGCAATGTGTCGAGTGGAGGTGCCAATTTGTCTGCTAACAAGGAACCTTCAGACTTCACTCTTATTACACTATTTGTAATTTTCCATTGCCTTCAAGTGCCTTCTTTAAACCCTGCAGGAAATGGTGGGATGTTTCTGTCGCCGATACTGACGATACAATCAGACCATTGCTCAGAAACTTCAATCCATTACACCTTCATAAAATGCATGTAATTCAAATTATTTCACTCAAGATAATGAACATATTAAACTAAAAGAGCAGATGGGCTCAGACCGCAGTAAGGCAGCAGAAGGAATGAAATGCCTGCAACACAAGTGGTGTTAGCATCTGTGTATTTATGGGAGTTTTAGTCTGTAGCTAACCCGTGCTGTACCTGCCCTGGGAGTGTTTGATGGGACAGTGTAGAGGGAGCTTTACTCTGTATCTAACCCGTGCTGTACCTGCCCTGGGAGTGTTTGATGGGACAGTGTAGAGGGAGCTTTACTCTGTATCTAACCCGTGCTGTACCTGCCCTGGGAGTGTTTGATGGGACAGTGTAGAGGGAGTTTTACTCTGTATCTAACCCGTTCTGTACCTGCCCTGGGAGTGTTTGATGGGACAGTGTAGAGGGAGCTTTACTCTGTATCTAACCCGTGCTGTACCTGCCCTGGGAGTGTTTGATGGGACAGTGTAGAGGGAGCTTTACTCTGTATCTAACCCGTTCTGTACCTGCCCTGGGAGTGTTTGATGGGACAGTGTAGAGGGAGCTTTACTCTGTATCTAACCCGTGCTGTACCTGCCCCGGGAGTGTTTGATGGGACAGTGTAGAGGGAGCTTTACTCTGTATCTAACCCGTGCTGTACCTGCCCTGGGAGTGTTTGATGGGACAGTGTAGAGGGAGCTTTACTCTGTATCTAACCCGTGCTGTACCTGCCCTGTGTTTGATGGGACAGTGTAGAGGGAGCTTTACTCTGTATCTAACCCGTGCTGTACCTGCCCTGGGAGTGTTTGATGGGACAGTGTAGAGGGAGCTTTACTCTGTATCTAACCCATGCTGTACCTGCCCTGGGAGTGTTTGATGGGACAGTGTAGAGGGAGCTTTACTCTGTATCTAACCCGTGCTGTACCTGCCCTGTGTTTGATGGGACAGTGTAGAGGGAGCTTTACTCTGTATCTAACCCGTGCTGTACCTGCCCTGTGTTTGATGGGACAGTGTAGAGGGAGCTTTACTCTGTATCTAACCCGTGCTGTACCTGCCCTGGGAGTGTTTGATGGGACAGTGTAGAGGGAGCTTTACTCTGTATCTAACCCGTGCTGTACCTGCCCTGGGAGTGTTTGATGGGACAGTGTAGAGGGAGCTTTACTCTGTATCTAACCCGTGCTGTACCTGCCCTGGGAGTGTTTGATGGGACAGTGTAGAGGGAGCTTTACTCTGTATCTAACCCGTGCTGTACCTGCCCTGGGAGTGTTTGATGGGACAGTGTAGAGGGAGCTTTACATAAGAAATAGGAGCAGGAATAGGTCATGTGGCCCCTCGAGCCTGCTCCACCATTCAATAAGATCATGGCTGATCTGATCTTGGCCTCAACTCCACTTCCCTGCCAATTCCCCATAACCCTTGGCTCCCCTATTGTTCAAAAATCTGTCTATCTCCACTTTAAATATATTCAATGACCCAGGCTCCACAGCTCTCTGGGGAAGAGAATTCCAAAGATTCACGACCCTCCGAGAAGAAATTCCTCCTCATCCCAGTTTTAATTGTAAGAAGTCACACAACACCAGGTTATAGTCCAACAGCTTTATTTGAAATCACAAGCTTTCGGAGCGCTGCTCCTTCGTCAGGTGAAGTGGAGAAATGCATAAAGACACAGCTTATATAGTCAGAGAATCATGTCAGATGTTTACAGGTAACCTTTCCAACTGCCATTTATCACACCTCGGCAGAGAGATAATCACAGCAATCAAAGGTGTGAATGGTGTCCAAACAGGTCAGTCAGGGAAACATTACATCAAAGAACAATGAGGTGGGGTCACAAGGGGTCAAATATTGCAGATGCTGGGGTCTATGAAAAATAAAAAAAGACAAAAAACATTTTTTTTGCTGGAAATCACAGCAGGTCCGGCCATTCACACCTTTGATTGCTGTGATTATCTCTCTGCCGAGGTGTGATAAATGGCAGTTGGAAACATTACCTGTAAACATCTGACATGATTCTCTGACTATATAAGCTGTGCCTTTATGCATTTCTCCACTTCACCTGACGAAGGAGCAGCGCTCCGAAAGCTTGTGATTCCAAATAAAGCTGTTGGACTATAACCTGGTGTTGTGTGACTTCTTACATTTGTCCACCCCAGTCCAACTCCGGCATCTCCACACCACAGTTTTAAATGGGCGACCCCTTAATCTGAAACTCTGCCCCCTAGTTCTAGATTCCCCCACGAGGGGAAACATCCTCTCAGCATCTACCCTGTCAATCCCCCTCAGAATCTTATATGTTTCAATAAGACCACCTCTCATTCTTCTAAACTCCAATGAGTGTAGGCCCAACCTGCTCAACCTTTCTTCATAAGACAACCCCTTCATAGAAACATAGAAGATAGGAGCAGGAGTCGGCCATTCGGCCCTTCGAGCCTGCTCCGCCATTCAACGAGATCATGGCTGATCATCCAAACCCTAGCACCCGGTCCCTACACCGACAGCCATCCCACCCAAGCCCTATCCCTGTAACCCCACGTATTTAATCCCCCCTAACACTAAGGGCCAATTTTTTTTTATCATGGCCAATCAACCTAACCCGCACATCTTTGGACTGTGGGAGGAAACCGGAGCACCCGGAGGAAACCCACGCAAACACGGGGAGAATGTGCAAACTCCACACAGTCACCCGAGGCCGGATTTGAACCCGGGTCCCTGGCGCTGTGAGGCAACAGTGCTAACCACTATGCCACCGTGCTGCCCTCTCAGGATTCATCTCAAGAATCAACCTCATGAACCTTCTCTGAACTGCCTCCAATACAAGTATATCCTTCCTTAAATAAGGAGACCAAAACTGCACGCAGTACTCCAGGTGTGGTCTCACCAACGCCCTGTACAGTTGTAGCAGGACTTCCCTACTTTTATACTCCATCCCCCTTGCAATAAAGGCCAACATTCCATTTGCCTTCCTAATTACTGGCTGTATCTGCATGCTAACTTTTTGTGTTTCATGTACAAGGACCCCCCCCGCCAGATTCCTCTGTCCCACAGCATTTTGTAGTCTCTCTCCATTTAAATAATAATTTGCTTTTTTATTCTTCCTTTTATTTTTGCCCACTCACTGAGCCTGTCTATATCCCTTTGCAGATTCTTTGTGTCCTCCTCACAACTTGCTTTCCCACCTATCTTTGTATCATCAGCAAATTTGGCTACAGTACACTCGGTCCCTTCACCCAAGTCATTAATATAGATTGTAAATAGTTGAGGCCCCAGCACTGATCCCTGTGGCACCCCACTAGTTACTGATTGCCAACCTGAAAATGACCCATTTATCCCGACTCTCTGCTTTCTGTTAGTTAGCCAATCCTCGATCCATGCTAATTTATTACCCCCAACACCGTGAGCTCTTATCTTGTGCAGTAACCTTTTATGTGGCACCTTATTGAATGCCTTCTGGAAATCCAAATACACCACATCTACTGGTTCCCTTTATCCACCCTGCTCGTTACATCCTCAAAGAACTCTGGCAAATTTGTCAAACACGATTTCCCTTTCATAAAACCATGCTGACTCTGCTTGGTTGTCTTATGATTTTCTAAATGTCCTGCTACTACTCCCTTAATAATGAACTCCAGCATTCTCCCAATGACAGATGTTAGGCTAACTGGCCTATAGTTTCCTACTTTCTGTCTCCCTCCTTTCTTGAATAGGGGCATTACATTTGTAGTTTTCCAATCCGCTGGGACCTCTCCAAAATCCAGGGAATTGTGGAAGATTACAACCAATGCATCCACTATCTCGGCAGCCACTTCTTTCAAGACCCTAGGATGCAGGACTTCAGGTCCAGGGCACTTGTCCACCTTTAGTCCCATTAGTTTGCCTAGTACTTTCTCTCTAGTGATAGTGATTGTTTTAAGTTCCTCTCTCCCTATAACCCCTTGATTATCTATTATTATTAGGAATCTTTAAGTGTCTTCTACCGTGAAGACCGATACAAAATATTTGTTCAAAGTCTCTGCCATTTCCCTGTTTCCCATTATTAATTCCCCAGTCTCATCCTCTAAGGGACCAACATTTACTTTAGCTACTCTCTTCCTTTTTATATACCTGTAGAAGCTCTTACTGTCTGTTTTTATATTTTTTGCTAGTTTACTCTCATAATAATGTATATGGTTTCTAAAAATTTCCCAATCCTCTGGCCTCCCACTAATCTTTGCAACATTGTATGCCTTTTCTTTCAATTTGATTCCATCCTTAACTTCCTTAGTTAGCCACGGATGGTTCATCCTTCTCGTAGAGTCTTTCTTTCTCACTGGAATATATCTTTGCTGAGAGTTATGAAATATCGCCTTAAATGTTTGCCACTGCTTATCTACTGTCATAGAGTCATAGAGTTTTACAGCACAGAAAGAGGCCCTTTGGCCCATCGTGTCTGCGCCGCCCATCCATCCCTGTCCAGTCTAATCCCATTTTCCAGCATTTGGTCCATAGCCTTGTATGCAATGGCATTTCAAGTGCTCATCCAAATGCTTCTTGAATGTTGTGAGGGTTCCTGCCTCTACCACCCTTTCAGGCAGTGAGTTCCACATTCCAACCACCCTCTGGGTGAAAAAGTTCCTCCTCAAATCCCCTCCAAACCTCCTGCCCCTTACCCTGAATCTATGCCCCCTTGTTATTGACCCCCCTACTAAGGGGAAAAGTTCCTCTTTGTCTACCCTATCTATGCCCCTCATCATTTTGTACACCTCAATCAGGTCCCCCCTCAGCCTTCTTTGCTCCAAGGAAAACAACCCCAGCCTGTTTAGTCTTTCTTCATAGCTGAGGCACTCCATCCCAGGTAACATCCTGGTGAATCTTCTCTGCACCCTCTCCAAAGCAATCACATCCTTCCTATAGTGAGGTGACCAGAACTGCACACAGTACTCCAGCTGTGGCCTCACCAGCGTTTTGTACAGCTCCATCATAACCTCCCTGCTCTTATATTCTATGCCTCGGCTAATGAAGGCAAGTATCCCATATGCCTTTTTAACCACCTTATCTACCTGTTCCGCTGCCTTCAGGGATCTATGTACATGTACACCAAGGTCCCTCTGACCCTCTGTACTTCCTCGGGTCCTACTACTCATTGTGTATTCCCTTGCCTTATTTGTCCGTCCAAAATGCATCACCTCGCACTTTTCAGGGTTAAATTCCATTTGCCACTTTTCCGCCCATCTGACCAACCCGTTTATATCGTCCTGTAGCCTGAGGCTTTCCTCCTCGCAATTTACCACCCCACCAATTTTCGTGTCATCTGCGAACTTACTGATCATACCTTTTACATTCTCATCCAAATCATTTATGTAGATCACAAACAACAAGGGACCCAGCACCGATCCCTGAGGTACCCCACTGGACACAGGCTTCCAGTCACAAAAGCAACCTTCGACCATCACCCTCTGCCTCCTGCCACTCAGCCAGTTTAGGATCCATTGCGCCAAGGCACCCTGGATCCCATGGGCTCTTACCTTCTTGACCAGTCTCCTATGCGGGACTTTGTCAAAAGCTTTACTGAAGTCCATGTAAACCACATCCACAGCATTTCCCTCATCCACCCCCCTAGTCACCCCCTCGAAAAATTCAATCGGATTTGTCAGACATGATTTACCCTCGACAAAGCCATGCTGACTATCCCCGATTAATCCTTGCCTCTCCAAGTGGAGACTAATTTTGTCCCTCAGAATTTTTTCCAATAATTTCCCTACCACAGATGTTAGGCTCACTGGCCTGTAATTCCCTGGTTTATCCCTGCTACCCTTCTTGTATAATGGTACTACATTAGCTGTCTTACCCTTTAATCTATTTTCCCAGTCCACTTCAGCCAACTCTGTCTTCATACCTTTGTAATTGCCTTTATTTAAGTTCAGGACATGAGTTTGAGACCCAAGTTCTTCAGCATCAAACTGATTTTGAAATTCTAACATGCTATGATCACTCTTCCCAAGAGGATCCTTTACTATGAGATCATTAATTAATCCTGTCTCATTAAACATAGAAACATAGAAGATAGGAGCAGGAGTAGGCCATTCGGCCCTTCGAGCCTGCTCCGCCATTCAACGAGATCATGGCTGATCATCCAAACCCTAGCACCCGGTCCCTACACCGACAGCCATCCCACCCAAGCCCTATCCCCGTAACCCCGCGTATTTAATCCCCCCTAACACTAAGGGCCAATTTTTATCATGGCCAATCAACCTAACCCGCACATCTTTACTGGAAGAAACTGGAAAGTACTGAAGTACAAAGGGATCTGGGGGTCCTGGTGCACGAAACTCAAAAGGTTAGTATGCAGGTGCAGCAAGTGATTAAGAAGGCCAATGGAATGTTGGCTTTCATTGCTAGGGGGATAGAATATAAAAATAGGGAGGTATTGCTTCAGTTGTACAAGGTATTGGTGAGACCGCACCTGGAATACTGCATACAGTTTTGGTGTCCATACTTAAGAAAGGACATACTTGCTCTCGAGCACAAAGAAGGTTCACTCGGTTAATCCCGGGGATGAGGGGATGGACATATGAGGAGAGGTTGAGTAGATTGGGACTCTACTCATTGGAGTTCAGAAGAATGAGAGGCGATCTTATTGAAACATATAAGATTGTGAAGGGGTTGGATCGGGTGGATGCAGGGAAGATGTTCCCGATGATGGGTGAAACTAGAACTAGGGGGCATAGTCTTAGAATAAGGGGCTGCTCTTTCAAAACTGAGATGAGGAGGAACTACTTCACTCAGAGGGTGGTAGGTCCATGGAATATGCTGCCCCAAAAAGCTGTAGAAGCTACATCATTACATAAATTTAAAACAGAAATAGACAGTTTCCTAGAAGTAAAGGGAATTAAGGGTTACGGGGAGCGGGCAGGAATTTGGACATGAGTCTAGGTTCGGATCGGTCATGGCCCTGTGGGTAGCGGAGCGGGCCCAGGGGCCGTGTAGCCTGATCCTGCTCCTATTTCGTGTGTCTAATTCTGTTAGATTCAGGAGATGGTTCTGTGATAGTGGATTGGCGGTTAGGATCAGATCAGCCATGATCTTATTGAATGGCGGAGCAGGCTCGAGGGGCCGATTGGCCTACTCCTGCTCCTATTTCTTATGTTCTTATGTACACAACACCAGATCTAAAATGGCCTGTTCCCTGGTTGGTTCCACAACGTATTGTTCTTACAAACTGTCCTGAATACATTCTATGAACTGGTCCTCAAGGCTACCTTTGCCAATTTGATTTGTCCAATCTATATGAAGATTAAAATCGCCCATGATTATTGCAGTACCTTTCTTACAAGCCTCCATTTCTCAATTTATACTCAGTCCTACAATGTAGCTACTGTTCGGGGGCCTATAGAATACTCCCACCAGTGATTTCTTTCCCTTATTATTTCTTATCTCCACCCAAACTGATTCTATATCTTGATCTTCTGAGCCAATTATCATTTCTCACCACTGCACTGATCTCATCCTTTATTAACAGAGCTACCCCACCTCCTTTTTCTTTCTGCCTATCCTTCCAAAATGTCAAATACCCCTGAATATTCAGTTCCCAGCCTTGGTCCCCTTTCAACCATGTCTCTGTAATGGCTATCAGATCATACCCATTTATTTCTATTTGTGCCATCAACTCATCTATCTTGTTACGAATGATACATGCATTCAGATAAAGAGCCTTTAATTTTGACTTTATACCATTTTTCCCTACTCTGACTCTACTTTCTGGTGCACTCATTTATACGCTCTGTCCCTTCTGGTCACACTCTGGTTATCATTACCCCTATTGCTACCCTGCACTATGGCCTTCTCTTTTCTCTTTTGACTTTTTAAATTTCCCCACACCTGAACCCTCCACCCCACTATTTAGTTTAAAGCCCTATCTACAGCTATAATTGTTCGATTCGCCAGGACACTGGTCCCAGCATGGTTCAAGTGAAGCCCATCCTTTACTCTGTATCTAACCCGTGCTGTACCTGCCCTGGGAGTGTTTGATGGGACACGTTATACCCAGTTATATACAGTATTTACATATCTCACGTTATACACATTCTGCGTGCGGTTGACACGCAGGCTAAAAGTTTGATTGACACTCTATGGCCTGAGATGACGCAAGGCCCACCAGTAAACCAGTTAAACAGGCTGAGGAGCAACAACAGTAGGAGTGCGTCACAAAACCATAATTATAGATAACAACTGCATTATTTTCACTGGTGTTTCATGTATTTATTACCTCACAAGGGCACCCTTCAAATTCACTGATAACAAACCAGTCAGAAAGCATACCAACTCACAAACCTGTTCCGCTTATAGCGGGCTACGGCAGCCAGTTCCACATTTTACTGTCAAAAGGCACTCACGATGTTAATAGCAATCATTTTTAAAGCTGGGAATGGTCCCTGGGACTCAGCTGCTGAATCGCACGGTTTGTTTTCTGGGACAGGTTAGTTTGGGTGCTGCTGCTCCACTTACTGTAGACAACAGGCCGAGGGTCTGTGCGATCAGAACATGACCTCAAGCTGATTGTGCGCCACACCAAGCACATCAAATCATGGGGAGGGAATGGGACCTTTGAAGAGCTGAAAATTTCTTTGTCTTTACTCAAATATTTGGCTCTGGGGAAAACCGCTCAAACCAAACATATAAATTAACGGGAACGATCCCAATGTGGGGGGGGGGGGGGTGTGGGGAGAGGCAGTGGGGGTTCCTGATCTCAGCCCAAGTTGAGGAAAGTGCTTCTCAGTTTTCAGAGAGAAACAGGCCACCCGAAAACCCACAAACCAAACCGCAGCCCAAAGTCAGTACAGGACAGTGTTTGGACTTCAATCCTGAAAACACCCCAAACATTGAATCTGTCTTTTCTGTTTCAGCTGCTGAAATATCTGATTTCCAGATTTTCTGTCAATCAAATTAGGGCTTTCACACTTTCCCCTTTGAGTCTCTCTTTTCTCTGCCCCAGAATCTGTATCTCCCTCTCCAACTTCTCCAGTCTCCTTCCTTTCTTGTCCACCCTTAGTGTTTATTAATTATGGATTCAGGATTTAACAAAAGATCAAACTTTAACAAAACCACCTGGGAGTGGTCTGCTTCCAAATAATGCTTTACAATTCCAACACGAGAGAGACCGTGGGGAGGGAGGCTGCTTTGGGGGACAGACGGGCACCGAATGCAGCAAACATCTGCTCACCGAGTTGCGAGCCCTGGGCTCAAGGCCCTGAATTGGCGACAAACCAGCTGCAGCGACCGGAGCCGGAGTGAGGAAAGGCCGCAGACGCGGACTCGACGCTCGGCCCCCCGCACAGACCCCCGGCCCCGCCCCTGACCCGCTCATGGCTGCCACTCACCGCTGGACTCCCCATTCACTCCGCGCTCCCTCCTCCTGCCTCTCTCCGTCTCCGTCTCCCCCTCCAGCCTCTGGCTCTCCCCCTCCAGCCTCTGGCCCTCCTCCTCTCCTCCCTCTCACACCCACAGCAAATCAAAAAAGGCAAAAACAAACAGCACAGCTGGTGATGGAGCTACAGCATGGGTTAGATACAGAGTAAAGCTCCCTCTACACTGTCCCATCACACACTCCCAGAGCAGGTACAGCACGGGTTAGATACAGAGTAAAGCTCCTTCTACACTGTCAATTCAATTCAATTCAATTCAAATCGCTTTATTGGCATGACAAGTTACATCTTATGTTGCCAAAGCATCGGAAAACATTCATGTTTGTTCACAAAAATACAGATCTATCCATACAGTGTATAAACAGATATATCCCTGAGTGTATAAATATACTTTCATATAATTTATATATACTCTTATCTTTAGTGGTTGTCCCTCTGTTTATGGCAAGCTGTAACATAGTGTGCCGCTAGTGTTATGCAACTTCTCTCTTCCCCTAGTAGGTATGGGAGTTTTTGGTCGTCATTCAATTTTCTGAATTCCGGGCATATTTTTGTAAATTTTGGGTAGAAATTCTCCCTTATGCCCTGATATTTTCTACAAGCTGTGAGGAAGTGCATCTCTGTCTCCACCATTCCCTGACTGCAGTGAGAGCATATCCTGTCCTCTCTTGGTAGCCGGGTCTGCCTGTGTCTACCTTTTTCGATCGCCAGGCTATGTTCACTAAGTCTGTACATTGTCAGGATTTTTCTCAGTTTGCTGTCCTTTACCATGGTCAGGTATACAGCTATGTTGTATTGTCTGTTTAGGGCCAAGTAGCAATTGAGTTTGCTTTGGGTTTTTGTTGTTTCTGCCCAATATGTCAGATATTTTTCCTTTTGCTTAGCGACGATTGTGTTGGGTCGAATTCTTTGTGTTACGCTGTCACTGTCCTGGGGCTGGTTAGTGTTAGTAGTTACTTCACTGAGTCCCAGGACTAGTTGACTGAGGGTATTCTTCTTTATGGTCAGCTCTTGGCATTTCAGGGCGTCGTAGTGATAGCATTGGGGGTTGCTCATTTGTAGGTGATTCCAAAATTTGGTGGCTCTTTTTTGGATAGTGATTATTAATGGATATTGGCCTAGTTCCGCCCTGCATGCATTGTTTACTGTTTTCCTTTGAGTCCGGAGGATACTTTTACAGAATTCTGCATGTAGGATCTCAATTGGGTGTTTGTCCCATTTTGCAAATTCTTGTTGTGTTAGCGGTCCCCATACCTCACTGCCATAGAGTGCAATTGGTTCAATTACTGATTTGAAAATTTTTAGCCAAATGCTAATTGGGATTTCTATTTGGATTGATTTTTTAATGGCATAGAAAAGCCCTTCTTGCTTTCTCCTTCAGTTCATTCACAGCCAGTTTGAAGTTTCCCGTAGGACTGATTTTTAAGCCCAAGTATGTGTAGTTAGTGGTTTGTTCAATTTTGGTTGTTCCTAGTGTGAAATTTATTTTGGGTCCCTGATGTCTGGATCTTTGCTGGAACACAAGGACTTTGGTTTTTTGGGGATTTATTGTCAGGGCCCAAGTCTGGCAGTACGACTCCAGCAGATCCAGGTTCTGCTGTAGACCCTCCTTAGTTGGTGACAGCAGAACCAGGTCGTCTGCATAGAGGAGGAATTTAACCTTGGATTCATATAGGGTGAGGCCGGGTGCTGTAGATTGTTCAAGTAGTTTTGCCAATTCATTTATGTAAATATTAAAGAGTGTCGGTGAGATTGGCGAGCCCTGCGTTACCCCCCGCCCCTGTGGGAAGTATTTTGTTTGTTTGTCTCCAATTTTAACTGCACATTTGTTGTTTATATACATTGATTTAATTACATCATATGTTTTTCCCCCTACCCCGCTTTCGATAAGTTTCAGGAATAAACCGTCATGCCAGATGGAGTCGAAAGCCTTCTGGAAATCTACAAAGCATGCGTAGATTTTGCTTTTGTTATGGTGAACGTGTTTGTCAATTAGGGTCTGTAGGGTGAAGATATGATCTGATGTTCTATAGTTTGGCAGGAATCCAATTTGGCTTTTACTCAAGACATTGTGCTCCTCAAGGAAGTTTATAAGTCTTTTGTTTATGATGCTACAGAATACCTTCCCCAGGTTACTGTTTACACAGATGCCTCGATAGTTATTTGGGTCGACTTTGTCCCCACTTTTGTATATGGGCGTTATGAGTCCTTTGTTCCAGATATCAGGGAAGTAACCGACACTCAGAACCAAGTTGAAGAGTTTTAGGATAGCCAGTTTCATTTTGTCGTCTGTGTGTTTAATCATCTCATTTAGTATGCCGTCTGTCCCGCAAGCTTTTCCTGGTCGCAGGTCCTTGAGTTTTTCAAAAAGTTCTTTTTCTGTTATTATGGAGTGTGGTAAACCACGTTCACTATCGTATCACTGTTAGTAGTTAGCACTGTTCACCACTGTTCGTTATAACTGTATCACTGACCACTATTGTATCACGGTACGAGGTCGCCTCTTGCCACACTGCTATACCTGGGATGACCACCGCCGACTCCGCCTTGGCTCCACCCACCAGGCCAGGTATAAAGGTGAGCGACTGACTGGTATTCCTCCTGCTTGGATCGGATCACCCACGAGAGTGGGCTCTGTTATTTAGTCAATAAAAACCTTTAGTCACCTTCGTAACTCTTCGCCTTTTATTGGAGGAATTGATAGGTATATCAATTTTATTGACTAAATTTAATGATGTCCGACAACGAGTCACAACCGGCGGAGGAGCCACCAGCGCAGCTCCCAGGAGCACAGCCACACCAGCCAGCTTGGCTGCGAGCCCTCAGACCGCCGTACCTGGACCTGAACCCACGAGCAGCAAACTCAGCCGCAGACTTTAAACACTGGCTGGTCTGCTTCGAATCATACCTGAGAGAATCCAGCGTCCCTCAGGCATCCAAACTAAGTGTCCTGCAGGCGCAACTGAGCCCGAGAGTATACACTCTCATCGAGGACATGACTACCTACGAGACCGCCATCAACCTGCTGAAACAGAAGTACCGGACCCCGGTAAACTACATGTACGCTAGGCACCTCCTAAGATCACGGCCGCAACAGCCAGGAGAATCAGTAGCCGAATTCTCACAGGCGCTATATGCACTCGCCAGGAACTGTGACTTTAAATCGGTGTCGGCAGCCGAAAATACTGAAGATAATATCCGCGACGCATTCCTGAAAGGCCTACGGTCCGAGTACTCACGGCAAAGACTGCTGGAAGCTAAAGACCTCAGCATGGAAAAAGCTGAAGCCCTCGCTATCTCCCTGGAAGTGGCCCACCAAGATCAGGAAGCATTCACCAGGTACTGCTCGCGACCCTGGGACTCGGGCCCGACCCCTACCACAGCACCCTTCCCAGCGCCGCCCCCGGGACCTACCTCTGCGTCGGCGTCCCGGACCCGACCGGCCCCGCCACCCCCGGCACCGGCCCCGACATCGGGCATCCGCGATCGGGCCGCCGGCTGTTTTTTTTGTGGCCAGGAGAAGCACCCGAGGTCGCGCTGCCCAGCCAAGAACTCCACATGCAGAACCTGCCTGAAGAAAGGCCACTTCTCCAAGGCCTGCAGGAGCGGATCCTCAGAGGCCAGCAGTGCCGCATGCGAACTATGGGGGCGGCCATCTTCGTTTAGGGCAACTGAGGCCAGCATCCCCACACATGAGTCATGGGGGTGGCCATCTCTGTCCCTCTCTGTCCTACCAACGCGCAGCCGAATCTCGATGGCATCGAGGTCCCACGCCACGGACATCAGCGGCTACTGTGTCGTGACCCTGTCGGTTAAGGGCACGGAGTATAAAAACTTTAAACTCCTCGTCCTCCCCCATCTCTGCGCTGCCGTCCTACTAGGGCTGGACTTCCAATCCCACCTCCAAAGCGTAACCCTAGCATACGGTGGACCCCTCCCCCCACTCACAGTCAACAACCAGCAAACGTTAAACCGCCCACCGCGTAACACCTGCAGCCTCTCCACCCTCAAGGTCCCGCCACCCTCTCTGTTTGCTAACCTTACCCCTGACTGCAAACCCGTCGCTACCAAGAGCAGGCGGTATAGCGCCGGGGACAGAGCCTTCATTAGCTCTGAGGTGCGGCGCCTCCTGAAAGAGGGCATTATCGAGGGGAGCAGCAGCCCCTGGCGTGCCCAGGTCGTAGTCGTAAAGACCGGCGATAAAAACCGCCTGGTCATCGACTACAGCCAGACCATAAACAGATATACCCAGCTGGACGCATACCCCCTCCCCCGCATATCTGACATGGTCAATCAGATTGCACAGTATAAAGTATTCTCGACCATCGACCTGAAGTCGGCCTACCACCAACTCCCTATCCACCCTGAGGACCGCCAGTATACCGCCTTCGAGGCGAATGGGCGCCTATACCACTTCCTTAGGGTCCCCTTCGGTGTCACTAATGGGGTCTCGGTCTTCCAAAGGGAGATGGACCAGATGGTTGACCAGAACGAACTGCAGGCTACATTCCCCTACCTAGATAACGTCACTATCTGCGGCCGCGACCGGCAGGAACATGACGCGAATCTGGAGAAATTCCTCCGTACGGCCCAACGGCTGAACCTCACCTACAATAAGGAGAAATGCGTGTTTAACACCACACGCCTTGCCATCCTCGGCTGCGTAGTGGAGAACGGAATCATCGGCCCCGACCCAGAAAGAATGCGCCCCCTCATGGAGCTACCCCTCCCCCACTGCCCTAAAGCACTTAGGAGAACCCTGGGGCTTTTCGCCTACTATGCCCAATGGGTACCCAATTACGCGGACAAAGCCAGACCCCTCCTGAAAGCCACTTCCTTCCCCCTCACGGAGGAGGCGTGCGCGGCCTTCTCCCTCATTAAGGGAGACATAGCCAAGGCCACGATGCACGCAGTGGACGAGTCCATCCCCTTCCAGGTGGAGAGCGACGCATCCGACTTCGCCTTAGCCGCCACCCTAAACCAGGAGGGGAGGCCAGTGGCCTTCTTCTCAAGGACCCTACAGGGCCCCGAGATCCGACATTCGTCGGTCGAGAAAGAGGCCCAGGCGATCGTGGAGGCAGTACGGCGCTGGAGGCACTACCTGGCAGGCAAACGATTTACCCTCCTCACCGACCAGCGTTCGGTGGCTTTCATGTTTAATAACAAGCTGAAGGGCAAAATCAAGAATGACAAGATTTTGAGATGGAGAATCGAGCTCTCCACCTACGATTATGAGATCTTGTACCGGCCAGGCAAGCTGAACGAATCCCCTGATGCCCTTTCACGAATGACATGCGCCAGCGCGCATATCGATAGGCTTCAGACCCTCCACGACCAGCTCTGCCACCCCGGAGTCACCAGACTCTACCATTTCATTAAGGCCCGCAACCTGACCTACTCCATCGAGGAGGTCAGGACCATGACCAGGAACTGCCAGACCTGTGCGGAGTGCAAACCGCACTTCTATAGGCCGGACCGAGCAAGCCTGATCAAGGCCACCCGCCCCTTCGAGCGCCTGAGCATCGACTTTAAGGGGCCCCTCCCGTCCTCTGACCGTAATGTGTACTTCCTCAACATCGTTGATGAGTACTCCCGTTTCCCCTTTGCCTTCCCCTGCCCCGACATGACCAGTAGCACGGTCATCAAGTGCCTGAATGCCCTCTTCGCCTTGTTCGGGTTCCCGAACTATATACACAGCGACCGGGGCTCCTCCTTCATGAGCGAGGAACTCCGGCAATTCCTCCTAGAGAGAGGTATTGCAGCAAGCAGGACCACCAGCTACAACCCCAGAGGTAACGGTCAGGTGGAAAGAGAGAACGCGACGGTATGGAAGGCCGTCCTCTTAGCCTTAAAGTCTAAGGGCCTCCCAACCTCCCGCTGGCAAGAAGTCCTCCCGACAGCGCTGCACTCCATCCGGTCATTACTTTGCACGGCCACTAACACCACCCCCCATGAACGAATGTTCGTTTTCCCCAGGAAGTCGACTACGGGAACCACTCTACCAACCTGGCTGACCGCCCCGGGGCCGGTCTGGCTGCGGAAACACGTGAGGGCCCATAAAACGGACCCCCTGGTCGAGAGGGTGAACCTCCTGCACGCCAACCCCCAGTACGCCTACGTGGCGTACCCAGACGGGCGGGAGGACACTGTCTCCCTACGAGACCTCGCACCCTCAGCCGATCCGGAAACACCGCCACCACCCCCCCCAACCCCAGCCCAGGTAGACGGCATGCCGGAACCCCACGAGCCCTCGCCGACCACGCAAACACCAGCATCAACACCGGATAAGGCACCAGCACCGGATAAGGCAACACCACCGCTGCGGCGATCGGAGAGGCTTACGAAGCCTCCGGACAGACTGACCTACCAGAATTGGTAGTACACTTCACCCCGCCGGACTTAATTCTAAACAAGGGGTGAATGTGGTAAACCACGTTCACTATCGTATCACTGTTAGTAGTTAGCACTGTTCACCACTGTTCGTTATAACTGTATCACTGACCACTATTGTATCACGGTACGAGGTCGCCTCTTGCCACACTGCTATACCTGGGATGACCACCGCCGACTCCGCCTTGGCTCCACCCACCAGGCCAGGTATAAAGGTGAGCGACTGACTGGTATTCCTCCTGCTTGGATCGGATCACCCACGAGAGTGGGCTCTGTTATTTAGTCAATAAAAACCTTTAGTCACCTTCGTAACTCTTCGCCTTTTATTGGAGGAATTGATAGGTATATCATGGAGTCTAGCGGGTTTTGGTTATCTTTTATGGCCATTTCTAGCTTTTCCAGTTTTTTGCATATTTGGTGTTGCTCTGGCCTTAGTGTGTTTTTCTGGTATAATTTTTCAAAGTGGTTTTCCCATGTGTCCCCATTTTGAATGGCCAATTCGTCGTGTTGTTTTTTGTGTAGTGTATTCAAGTTGTCCCAGAAACAATTGGAATCAATGGATTCCTCAATGGAGCTGAGTGTATTCTTAATATATTGCTCTTTTTTGGTTCTGAGTGTGTTTCTGTATTGTGTTAGTGTCTGACAATAAGTAAGGCGTAATTCCTCGTTTTCTGGATGTCTGTGTTTTTGGTTTGATATTTTTCTAAGTTTTTTCCTCATGTTATGGCAATCTGGGTCAAACCATTTTTCATAGTTTTTTATTTTGGGTTTGTTCTTGCGAGCTTTCAAGTTTGCCCTTGTTGCCAAATTATCAAAAATATTGTTTAGGTTATTTACTGCCCGGTTTACGCCTTCTTTATTGTGAGTGTATATGTTATCCAGAAAGGTGTCCAAGAGAGCTTGAGTTGATGCATTGCTAATTGTTTTCTGGTATTTTTCCGTGTCGTTTTTGGCCCATCTGTACGATTTTTTGGTGTTGTACAGTTTACTGGGTTGTGTTTCTATGTTGTTTGTTTCTGTCTTTTTGAGATATAGTAATTTGACTGTGATCTGACAGTGTTGTTTGTGGTTTGACTGTGAATGCTCTGAAAGAGGATGGGTCCAAATCTGTAATCATATAGTCTACTGTGCTGCAGCCAAGAGGTGAGCAATAGGTCGATCTTCCTAGGAGGTCTCCTATGAACCTACCATTGACAATGTACAGACCCAGGCTTCGACAGAGCTGTAGGAGCTGTTTTCCGTTGGTATTTGTCTGCTTGTCGCAGTTATGCCTGTATGGAAGGGAAGGGATATCGAAGTGGTTATTCCCGAATACGTAATTGTTTCCCTGATTATTGGTGAAGTCTGGTTCTTCGTCAGTTCTTGAATTGAGGTCCCCACAGATCAACACGTTCCCCTGGGCCTGGTATTGGATAATTTCCCCCTCTATGTTGGAGAAGGTGTCCTCTTTAAAGTACGGGGAATCCATTGGGGGGATAGAAAGTGCGCAAATGTAAACATCTTGGGTGTTAGAGATAATCTCCCTCTCAATTTTGAGCCACATGTGGTTTTCGCCCTTTTTTATAAATTTGATGTAATTCTTAAGTTCTGTTTTAAACCAGATCAGTATGCCTCCGGAGTCTCTGCCTTGGGTTACTCTTGGTAATTTATTGGAGGGGACCACCAGCTCAGTGTACCCTTGGGGACAGCCAGTGTGTCCTTTTCCTTTATACCAAGTTTCCTGTAAAATGATAATATCTAGATCTTTAGTTTCATCTATGAACTCTGGGGTCCTACTCTTCACGTCGAGCACCGAAGAGCATAGACCTTGGATACTCCAGGTCGAAATATATAAGGATTTCATGTTAAGTTTGATCTTTTACTATGATAGGTTAAAGAGTGGTACGTGTTTGTCGTGTCTAAGTGTGGGAAAAAAAGATCATCTCAGTTGTCTATAAAAGTTAATACTATTTGGTTACAGTTCTTTCTATTAATTAGTCCTTGATCCATAAGGCGGAAGTAGATGCTGCTGCACATCTGCTTATTGTCTCTTAATGGATTGTCTCTGTCTGAGGTATTGCGTACGTCCTGTGCATCTCTCCCTCTGTCTGGCTGGGAGCGGTCCTGTTCCCCTGTGGGACAGGAGTGGTGCAGGTCTGATATTGTTGTTGTGCATGGGGATCCTCTCTGGTCTCGGTTGGTGTGGTGGTGGTCTTTGTAGTGGTCCTGATATGTACCCCGCTGATCTCTGGTGGTCGGGGGGGGGGGTCCTCTTGGAGTCTGGGTATGGACCCGGTTAAAAGCGACGTCCTTCAGGGCTTTAGCAAAGATCGATATTCTTTTCCTTTGGATGTGGACGTGGTCGTAAAGACATTCCTCATCGAGGGTGGGGTGTTGGGCCAGGTGCACGTTGTGTTTTGATTCGCAGTCTCTTGCTATGCTGGCATTTATCTCATGAATTGTGTTGTTGTTGAAGTCTGTTCTCAGCAATATTGTGGAAACAGTGATTCTAGTGTTTGGAAATGTACTGCTTGCCTTCCTAATCACTGCTCTGAGCGATGTTGCTACCTCTTTCTGCTGGGCCTTTAGGTCATTTGTGCCCATGTGTATTATTATGTGTTGGGGGGAGCCTAATCGGGTTTTGGTCAGCCATCCCATGGCTCTGTCTGTTGTTGGGCACCAGATCTTTTCTACTTTACTTCTAGGGAAGAGCTTTTTCCTGCCATAGAAATTTCCCATTTGAGTCTATGAGTATTACGATGTCAGCCTTGTTTGTGTTTACTGTCTGGTGGCTTTCGCCTGGACTCATTGCGTGTGTGTTGGGCTGGGGTGTCTGGTGTGTGCGTTCCTCTTGTGAGCGGCTCGCTTGTGGTTCCACAGTGGTGGGGGAAGATTGAGATTCAGTATGCTGGTCGGTCTGTGTGGCACCCCTTGTATTGTGTGTCTGCTGCTGTTGTTCCGTGTGGGAGTGCAGCCGTTCCGTCGGGCTCTGTCTTGTCTTATCTCTAGCCTCTGGT
This sequence comes from Somniosus microcephalus, assembly GCF_052327205.1. Taxonomy (NCBI): domain Eukaryota; kingdom Metazoa; phylum Chordata; class Chondrichthyes; order Squaliformes; family Somniosidae; genus Somniosus; species Somniosus microcephalus. Next base: position 43,417,434 of record NC_141014.1, read on the forward strand.
TGCTGGTCTAATGGTGTTATCTCTCCTCTATGGCTCTCTTCGTTTTCCTGCAGCTCTTTCACCCGATTCCCAAGTAGATTCACCTGGTTCTCAAGTAGATTCAGCTCTCTCTTGTATCTCTCCCTCTCTTGCTTTTGTTCGTGATTCATTTTAAGGAACTCCTCTCTAAGTTTAACCATCTCTATCTCTAATTGATTAAATTTATCTTTTAGTTGTATCTGGCTGTGTGATCCTGGGGTATGTGTCTGGTCGACCCTGGAAGGCTCACTCACTTCCTGGCTATGCTGCTCTTCTCTTGGTGAGCTGGAATTGGTAGGGGGACTATGTGTGGCTTCCTCCCTGGTAGTTATGCTGGGGTTTGTCAGTTGTATCATGTGGCTGTGGGTCCCCGGGGTTAGTGTCTGGTTTGAACTGTGTGGCTCGTTCACCTCCTGACCAGGCTGATTTCCTCCTGGTAAGTTGTCAATGTTGGGGGGAGTGCGGGTCGCTTTTTCCCCGTTAGCCACTCTGGGGCTGTTCCTTCCCCTCTCAGTTATTCCTTTCAGTGTCTTGAAGGCCGTTGCAAAGTTGTCGAGGTTGCCTTGCACTAATATTGTTCCGTTATCGTACATGTTGACAGTCGTGGTTGCCCTGTCTCCTGGTGTGTTAATTTTCATTTTGGACCCATTAGCGGTTTTTTCTAGCTTAACCCTGGTATAGTGTGATTTTATTGCTGTGATCCAAGCCTCTGGCTGATCCGAGTAGAAAATGAGGTTACATTTTGTCCCAGTGTTGTACCAGTCAGCAAAAAGAGTTTCTGGTTTTTCTCTCATCTGCATATGCTTGATCGATTTTATAGCATTTTTTGTGGTGTTGGGGGGAATCTGGAAGCGGTTGCTCTCAGTGTCCCTCGGGGGCTGTTGTGGCTCTTCTGATTCGCTCATTATTGGTAGTGTAGAGAAAGTATTGTTGATCTTAGAATAAGCTTTTCTGGGGCCCCGGGTTTGGTGTTTCCCTCTCCCAGTTCGCGACCTTTCCCGGTCCCCCCTCTCTGACCCCGTGGTCCCTGGGCCTCGGCTCCTGGGTTCACCCTTCCCAGGTCTGAGTCTGTGAGCCGCTGTTTCCCGGTGTCTCCGGGCTGTTCCCCTCCCCCTCAGAGGTCTCTGGGCCTCTGTCTCGGCCTGGCTCCTCGGACCTTTCCCTGGCTTCAGTCTCCCTCCCTGGGCCCTGTACTCACAGTCTTGGTTGGGAGCCTTCTGGTTGCTCCCCTTCTCCTCAGAGGTCTCTGTGCCTGATGGCCTGGCTCCTCGGGCCTTTCCCATGCTTTCTATCTCACCTCGGCTGTGCCTCGTTCCCGTTTGGGTGCTGGATTGTTGGGCTGCGGCCCGAGTCCCCTCGGCTGTGCCCCGTTCTCGATCGGGTGCTGGATTGTTGGGCTGCGGCCCGAGTCCCCTCGGCTGTGCCATCAAACACTCCCAGGGCAGGTACAGCACGGGTTAGATACAGAGTGTGGTAAACCACGTTCACTATCGTATCACTGTTAGTAGTTAGCACTGTTCACCACTGTTCGTTATAACTGTATCACTGACCACTATTGTATCACGGTACGAGGTCGCCTCTTGCCACACTGCTATACCTGGGATGACCACCGCCGACTCCGCCTTGGCTCCACCCACCAGGCCAGGTATAAAGGTGAGCGACTGACTGGTATTCCTCCTGCTTGGATCGGATCACCCACGAGAGTGGGCTCTGTTATTTAGTCAATAAAAACCTTTAGTCACCTTCGTAACTCTTCGCCTTTTATTGGAGGAATTGATAGGTATATCAATTTTATTGACTAAATTTAATGATGTCCGACAACGAGTCACAACCGGCGGAGGAGCCACCAGCGCAGCTCCCAGGAGCACAGCCACACCAGCCAGCTTGGCTGCGAGCCCTCAGACCGCCGTACCTGGACCTGAACCCACGAGCAGCAAACTCAGCCGCAGACTTTAAACACTGGCTGGTCTGCTTCGAATCATACCTGAGAGAATCCAGCGTCCCTCAGGCATCCAAACTAAGTGTCCTGCAGGCGCAACTGAGCCCGAGAGTATACACTCTCATCGAGGACATGACTACCTACGAGACCGCCATCAACCTGCTGAAACAGAAGTACCGGACCCCGGTAAACTACATGTACGCTAGGCACCTCCTAAGATCACGGCCGCAACAGCCAGGAGAATCAGTAGCCGAATTCTCACAGGCGCTATATGCACTCGCCAGGAACTGTGACTTTAAATCGGTGTCGGCAGCCGAAAATACTGAAGATAATATCCGCGACGCATTCCTGAAAGGCCTACGGTCCGAGTACTCACGGCAAAGACTGCTGGAAGCTAAAGACCTCAGCATGGAAAAAGCTGAAGCCCTCGCTATCTCCCTGGAAGTGGCCCACCAAGATCAGGAAGCATTCACCAGGTACTGCTCGCGACCCTGGGACTCGGGCCCGACCCCTACCACAGCACCCTTCCCAGCGCCGCCCCCGGGACCTACCTCTGCGTCGGCGTCCCGGACCCGACCGGCCCCGCCACCCCCGGCACCGGCCCCGACATCGGGCATCCGCGATCGGGCCGCCGGCTGTTTTTTTTGTGGCCAGGAGAAGCACCCGAGGTCGCGCTGCCCAGCCAAGAACTCCACATGCAGAACCTGCCTGAAGAAAGGCCACTTCTCCAAGGCCTGCAGGAGCGGATCCTCAGAGGCCAGCAGTGCCGCATGCGAACTATGGGGGCGGCCATCTTCGTTTAGGGCAACTGAGGCCAGCATCCCCACACATGAGTCATGGGGGCGGCCATCTTTGTTTAGGGCAACTGAGGCCAGCATCCCCACACATGAGTCATGGGGGCGGCCATCTTTGATTAAGGCAACCGACCCCAATAGTGCCTCATGTGAGCTACGGGGGCAGCCATCTTCTCCGTCATTTTGCCCTACCTCGTGGGAGACGCCATTTTACTCACCACGCCCGACCGCCTCGCCCGCAGATGACAACGACTCGCTCAGCTACACACTAGCTTCCGTCACCCTGGACCAAGCCCGCCCGCACCATCTGTCCAAGTCAATGATGGACATCAAAGTGAACGGCCACGCCACGACCTGCCTGTTCGACAGCGGAAGCACGGAGAGCTTCATCCACCCAGACACGGTGAGCCACTACTCCCTCTCTGTCCTACCAACGCGCAGCCGAATCTCGATGGCATCGAGGTCCCACGCCACGGACATCAGCGGCTACTGTGTCGTGACCCTGTCGGTTAAGGGCACGGAGTATAAAAACTTTAAACTCCTCGTCCTCCCCCATCTCTGCGCTGCCGTCCTACTAGGGCTGGACTTCCAATCCCACCTCCAAAGCGTAACCCTAGCATACGGTGGACCCCTCCCCCCACTCACAGTCAACAACCAGCAAACGTTAAACCGCCCACCGCGTAACACCTGCAGCCTCTCCACCCTCAAGGTCCCGCCACCCTCTCTGTTTGCTAACCTTACCCCTGACTGCAAACCCGTCGCTACCAAGAGCAGGCGGTATAGCGCCGGGGACAGAGCCTTCATTAGCTCTGAGGTGCGGCGCCTCCTGAAAGAGGGCATTATCGAGGGGAGCAGCAGCCCCTGGCGTGCCCAGGTCGTAGTCGTAAAGACCGGCGATAAAAACCGCCTGGTCATCGACTACAGCCAGACCATAAACAGATATACCCAGCTGGACGCATACCCCCTCCCCCGCATATCTGACATGGTCAATCAGATTGCACAGTATAAAGTATTCTCGACCATCGACCTGAAGTCGGCCTACCACCAACTCCCTATCCACCCTGAGGACCGCCAGTATACCGCCTTCGAGGCGAATGGGCGCCTATACCACTTCCTTAGGGTCCCCTTCGGTGTCACTAATGGGGTCTCGGTCTTCCAAAGGGAGATGGACCAGATGGTTGACCAGAACGAACTGCAGGCTACATTCCCCTACCTAGATAACGTCACTATCTGCGGCCGCGACCGGCAGGAACATGACGCGAATCTGGAGAAATTCCTCCGTACGGCCCAACGGCTGAACCTCACCTACAATAAGGAGAAATGCGTGTTTAACACCACACGCCTTGCCATCCTCGGCTGCGTAGTGGAGAACGGAATCATCGGCCCCGACCCAGAAAGAATGCGCCCCCTCATGGAGCTACCCCTCCCCCACTGCCCTAAAGCACTTAGGAGAACCCTGGGGCTTTTCGCCTACTATGCCCAATGGGTACCCAATTACGCGGACAAAGCCAGACCCCTCCTGAAAGCCACTTCCTTCCCCCTCACGGAGGAGGCGTGCGTGGCCTTCTCCCTCATTAAGGGAGACATAGCCAAGGCCACGATGCACGCAGTGGACGAGTCCATCCCCTTCCAGGTGGAGAGCGACGCATCCGACTTCGCCTTAGCCGCCACCCTAAACCAGGAGGGGAGGCCAGTGGCCTTCTTCTCAAGGACCCTACAGGGCCCCGAGATCCGACATTCGTCGGTCGAGAAAGAGGCCCAGGCGATCGTGGAGGCAGTACGGCGCTGGAGGCACTACCTGGCAGGCAAACGATTTACCCTCCTCACCGACCAGCGTTCGGTGGCTTTCATGTTTAATAACAAGCTGAAGGGCAAAATCAAGAATGACAAGATTTTGAGATGGAGAATCGAGCTCTCCACCTACGATTATGAGATCTTGTACCGGCCAGGCAAGCTGAACGAATCCCCTGATGCCCTTTCACGAATGACATGCGCCAGCGCGCATATCGATAGGCTTCAGACCCTCCACGACCAGCTCTGCCACCCCGGAGTCACCAGACTCTACCATTTCATTAAGGCCCGCAACCTGACCTACTCCATCGAGGAGGTCAGGACCATGACCAGGAACTGCCAGACCTGTGCGGAGTGCAAACCGCACTTCTATAGGCCGGACCGAGCAAGCCTGATCAAGGCCACCCGCCCCTTCGAGCGCCTGAGCATCGACTTTAAGGGGCCCCTCCCGTCCTCTGACCGTAATGTGTACTTCCTCAACATCGTTGAGGAGTACTCCCGTTTCCCCTTTGCCTTCCCCTGCCCCGACATGACCAGTAGCACGGTCATCAAGTGCCTGAATGCCCTCTTCGCCTTGTTCGGGTTCCCGAACTATATACACAGCGACCGGGGCTCCTCCTTCATGAGCGAGGAACTCCGGCAATTCCTCCTAGAGAGAGGTATTGCAGCAAGCAGGACCACCAGCTACAACCCCAGAGGTAACGGTCAGGTGGAAAGAGAGAACGCGACGGTATGGAAGGCCGTCCTCTTAGCCTTAAAGTCTAAGGGCCTCCCAACCTCCCGCTGGCAAGAAGTCCTCCCGACAGCGCTGCACTCCATCCGGTCATTACTTTGCACGGCCACTAACACCACCCCCCATGAACGAATGTTCGTTTTCCCCAGGAAGTCGACTACGGGAACCACTCTACCAACCTGGCTGACCGCCCCGGGGCCGGTCTGGCTGCGGAAACACGTGAGGGCCCATAAAACGGACCCCCTGGTCGAGAGGGTGAACCTCCTGCACGCCAACCCCCAGTACGCCTACGTGGCGTACCCAGACGGGCGGGAGGACACTGTCTCCCTACGAGACCTCGCACCCTCAGCCGATCTGGAAACACCGCCACCACCCCCTCCAACCCCAGCCCAGGTAGACGGCATGCCGGAACCCCACGAGCCCTCGCCGACCACGCAAACACCAGCATCAACACCGGATAAGGCACCAGCACCGGATAAGGCAACACCACCGCTGCGGCGATCGGAGAGGCTTACGAAGCCTCCGGACAGACTGACCTACCAGAATTGGTAGTACACTTCACCCCGCCGGACTTAATTCTAAACAAGGGGTGAATGTGGTAAACCACGTTCACTATCGTATCACTGTTAGTAGTTAGCACTGTTCACCACTGTTCGTTATAACTGTATCACTGACCACTATTGTATCACGGTACGAGGTCGCCTCTTGCCACACTGCTATACCTGGGATGACCACCGCCGACTCCGCCTTGGCTCCACCCACCAGGCCAGGTATAAAGGTGAGCGACTGACTGGTATTCCTCCTGCTTGGATCGGATCACCCACGAGAGTGGGCTCTGTTATTTAGTCAATAAAAACCTTTAGTCACCTTCGTAACTCTTCGCCTTTTATTGGAGGAATTGATAGGTATATCACAGAGTAAAGCTCCCTCTACACTGTCCCATCAAACACTCCCAGGGCAGGTACAGCACGGGTTAGATACAGAGTAAAGCTCCCTCTACACTGTCCCATCAAACACTCCCAGGGCAGGTACAGCACGGGTTAGATACAGAGTAAAGCTCCCTCTACACTGTCCCATCTAACACTCCCAGGGCAGGTACAGCACGGGTTAGATACAGAGTAAAGCTCCCTCTACACTGTCCCGTCAAACACTCCCAGGGCAGGTACAGCACGGGTTAGATATAGAGTAAAGCTCCCTCTACACTGTTCCGTCAAACACTCCCAGGGCAGGTACAGCACGGGTTAGATACAGAGTAAAGCTCCCTCTACACTGTCCCGTCAAACACTCCCAGGGCAGGTACAGCACGGGTTAGATACAGAGTAAAGCTCCCTCTACACTGCCCCGTCAAACACTCCCAGGGCAGGTACAGCACGGGTTAGATAGAGAGTAAATACAGAATAAAGCTCCCTCTACACTGTCCCGTCAAACACTCCCAGGGCAGGTACAGCACGGGTTAGATATGAGTAAAGCTCCCTCTACACTGTTCCGTGAAACACTCCCAGGGCAGGTACAGCACGGGTTAGATACAGAATAAGGCTCCCTCTGCACATTCCCATCAAACACTCCCAGGGTGGGTACAGCACGGGTTAAGAGTAAAGCTCCCTCTACACTGTCCTAATTTGGGTCAGTTTCCAGCCCCTCCACCATCCCAATGACCTTGCAAATCGGGACACAGAACCCTCTCTGCCAGTGGCCAGGTATCAAATCCAGAGCGAGAAGAGGCCATTCTGCCCTTGTTTACCGAGACTGGCAGCCCCATTCCCATCACCGGAGAGCATGGCAACCACTCCATCCAGTGCCCTCAACCAACCCCGACCCCACGAAGGATGGTTCTATCAGGAACTCTTCCGCTCCCCCAATGCCTGCTGCTCTTGGGGTGTTACTTTGAGTTGCCTTGGAAACCCTGCGAACATGGAACCCGCCAGAGCCAACGGCCTCATTCACTTTACCGCTCTGCGTGGTATCTGTTGGTGGAGTTGCCTCCCCTCCAAGCACAAATAGCAGGATAGAGGTGCCTGGGAGCAGCCTGCCTCTTCTGATGTTTGGAGACTGGACCCTGGGACCAATGCGACACAAAAGGAAATACTAGCAACTGTGCTTCAATTCAAGTTATTGTTTATTCTGAAAAAAAAAATCACAAAACATAAGGAATTTACCACAGTAGAAAAACAGCCCTTTGATGACATTCAAGTTGTGTTTTATATTAACAGCATGAAGTAAATTGCAGATAAAGCAGAGCTTTGTCGATGAATCCTAAAAGTTTTCACTCATGTTAAACTCTTCTGCATGATATATTAAAAGCTTTTAAGTTCAGACTGAAGACATTGTACCTCATACACACGGTGCTGAACGCAGTAAAACCACAGCACAGTGCAACCCCAAATTACTGTTAGCAGTGCTGGGTCACGATCACCTCAACACCAGTTGGCAGGAATGTTAAAAATGCTCAAGGGTTACAATACAAGAAATGTAAAAAGGGAGATGACCATCTGCCAATCAGGAGGATTCTGGGTTTGACCCCCATCTATGCAAAGTTCTCATTTTAGCCATGGTAACAAGGGCTGCAACGATCAGCCTCAAAACGTGGTAAAGCAGGGCACAGCCGGAGAGCGTGGCACCCCAAAATACATTTCGGGGGTGAGATGGAAGGCGCAGCCATACCCAAGAGGGTGAGGAACATCTCATGGGGAGAACCATACATTATTAAAAAAAAGCTTTAAAAAAAGCATCATTTTGGGAATTGAGAATGGGTCTGACAGTCACCTCCATCTGTACCAGTGTCTGCCCCCCATTCCTAAACTATTCTTTATAGCAACCTGTGAATGCTACCAGTCAGTGGTTTTACTGTGTCTTCAGTCACCCAGAAACAGGCACACATTTTAATACAAGATTATAAAATCCCAGAGTTCGGACATGCCAAAGAAGATAATCTGAAAATTATCCTCCCTAGGGATAATTACAGCACGAAAGCTTTGTTCCCTCGTACTTTTAAACAGTCATAAAACAGGACTCGTCCCTCTCAATCGGTGGTCCAATGTCCTGACTGGGGCAGGTTAAAGAGCGAGTACCAGAATAGGCACTGTATGGAGAGATCAAACCACACGCAGGGCAGGAAGCTACATGCGACACAGCGTGAGTCGCTGCAGCCCAGGCCTGCTTCACAAGTCAGAAACAGCACCGAAAATGAAGCCCACAAGGGGCCTGGCTCAAGGGTTTCCCAATGGTCAAAAATACAGGAACAGAACTGAACAGGAACAAGATTCATTGCTCCTGAAATGCTTATAAGAATAAGGTCATTTCACATTTTTATATAAAAAAGCTAAGGCAATTGATCGAAGTCATGGACACAACACGCAGCTTTAGAACAATAGCAGACCGGTAGATAAATCGATGCAGTGGGCCCACTGGACAACTGGCTACCAATACCATGATTGTACAGCTGACAGATGGGGAATTTCACCCACCCCACGGGTTCTAACCCCCTCCCGTGCAGCATCCCCATGCCTCAGTTTTATGATAGTCTGGGCAAGGTATTTGTGGGATGATGGCTACACGCCACGTGTGGTTTGGTGGGATGGGCCCATCTTGCAGAGATACTGGTCTACAATCACTGCGCATATATTAAAGGCAACAGATATATTTTTTGCACCATCTACCTTAGGAAATGGATCGGAATGACCACATTGACCTGAACCAATTTAACGTGTGGAAGTTACGAGAGACCCCGTGTTCAATATACCCAGCGATGTATGGATACCTGCAAGGGACATCAGTTCAGCTTCAGATCCTCAGATGATAAAACAATCACACAGGATGACTTCAAACAATTCCTGGTCAATGCTATAGCACATGTGTTGTACACAGAAGGCTGAGGGAAATAATTCAATTCACAAGTGAGGTGCCCGTGGCCAAGTAAGTGTCCAACGGGAATAAAGGCTTATGTCAGTTCTTTAATTAAAAACATTTAAAATGGCAGATTTCTCACTGTTAGGTGGAGTTGATCACTCTTTTCATTAAGGCATCCACCACACACTGACCACCATCATGGTACACATTCCTTGAGATTTCAGATGACAGTATGTGACCATCGCTCCCAAGATTCTCCACAGAAAGCACGAGACCCAATTCAGTTCCACCCATGCGAGAGCCTGACGCCTGGATCACATCCTGCACCCCTGCCCACAAGGACCAGTTGGCAAAAGGAGCAAGATCCAAGTCCTCTTGATCTTGTCCTTTGGTGCGAGCCATTTCCACCTGAGAAAGGCGTGTGATAGAAGAGCGTCCACTACCTGTGAACCCCCAAACAGCGAAAATCCGAGTCAGTGTGCAGGGAGCTCAAGCCCCAAGTCCCGGGTGGGCATGTCCCGGGGGGGCGGGGGGGATGGAATAGGCGGGTATGCCCCGTGTCCCGGAGGGGGGCAGAGAGAGGACAGGTATGCCCCAAGTCATGGGGGAGGGGTGGGGGGAAAAGAGGTGAGAGGGGTCAGGGAGCGGGGGTGTGTGCACCGGGCAGGGGTCCGTGTACCGGAGAGGGGTCAGGGAACGGGGGGTGTGTGCACCGGAGAGAGGACAGGGAACGGGCGGGGGTCCGTGTACCGGAGAGGGGTCAAGGAGCGGGGGTGTGTGCACCGGAGAGGGTTCAGGGAGCAGGCGGGGGTGTGTGCACCGGAGAGGTGTCAGGGAGCGGGCGGGGGTGTGTGCACCGGAGAGAGGTCAGGGAGCGGGCGGGGGTGTGTGCACCGGAGAGAGGTCAGGGAGCGGGCGGGGGTGTGTGCACCGGAGAGAGGTCAGGGAGCGGGCGGGGGTGTGTGCACCGGAGAGAGGTCAGGGAGCGGGCGGGGGTGTGTGCACCGGAGAGAGGTCAGGGAGCGGGCGGGGGTGTGTGCACCGGAGAGAGGTCAGGGAGCGGGCGGGGGTGTGTGCACCGGAGAGGGTTCAGGGAGCGGGGCGGGGGTGTGTGCACCGGAGAGAGGTCAGGGAGCGGGCGGGGGTGTGTGCACCGGAGAGAGGTCAGGGAGCGGGCGGGGGTGTGTGCACCAGAGAGGGTTCAGGGAGCGGGCGGGGGTGTGTGCACCGGAGAGGTGTCAGGGAGCGGGCGGGGGTGTGTGCACCGGAGAGGGGTCAGGGAGCGGGCGGGGGTGTGTGCACTGGAGAGGGGTCAGGGAGCGGGCGGGGGTGTGTGCACCGGAGAGGGGTCAGGGAGTGGGCGGGGGTGTGTGCACCGGAGAGAGGTCAGGGAGCGGGCAGGGGTGTGTGCACTGGAGAGGGGTCAGGGAGCGGGCGGGGGTGTGTGCACTGGAGAGGGGTCAGGGAGCGGGCGGGGGTGTGTGCACCGGAGAGAGGTCAGGGAGCGGGCGGGGGTGTGTGCACTGGAGAGGGGTCAGGGAGCGGGCGGGGGTGTGTGCACTGGAGAGAGGTCAGGGAGTGGGCGGGGGTGTGTACACCGGAGAGGTGTCAGGGAGTGGGCGGGGGTGTGTGCACCGGAGAGGGTTCAGGGAGCGGGCGGGGGTGTGTGCACCGGAGAGAGGTCAGGGAGTGGGCGGGGGTGTGTGCACCGGAGAGAGGTCAGGGAGCGGGCGGGGGTGCACCGGAGAGGGGTCAGGGAGCGGGGAGTGTGCACCGGAGAGGGGTCAGGGAGCAGGGGGGTGTGCACCGGAGAGGGGTCAGGGAGCGGGGGTGTGTGCACCGGAGAGGGGTCAGGGAGCGGGGGTGTGTGCACCGGAGAGAGGTCAGGGAGCGGGGGGGGGGGGGGTGTGCACCGGAGAGGGGTCAGGGAGCGGGGGTGTGTGCACCGGAGAGGGGACAGGGAGCGGGGGTGTGTGCACCGGAGAGGGGACAGGGAGCGGGGGTGTGTGCACCGGAGAGGGGACAGGGAGCGGGGGTGTGTGCACCGGAGAGGGGTCAGGGAGCGGGGGTGTGTGCACCGGAGAGGGGACAGGGAGCGGGGGTGTGTGCACCGGAGAGGGGACAGGGAGCGGGGGTGTGTGCACCGGAGAGGGGACAGGGAGCGGGGGTGTGTGCACCGGAGAGGGGACAGGGAGCGGGGGTGTGTGCACCGGAGAGGGGTCAGGGAGCGGGGGTGTGTGCACCGGAGAGAGGTCAGGGAGCGGGGGGGGGGGTGTGCACCGGAGAGGGGTCAGGGAGCGGGGGTGTGTGCACCGGAGAGGGGACAGGGAGCGGGGGTGTGTGCACCGGAGAGAGGTCAGGGAGCGGGGGGGGGGGGGGGGGGTGTGCACCAGAGAGGGGTCAGGGAGCGGGGGTGTGTGCACCGGAGAGGGGACAGGGAGCGGGGGTGTGTGCACCGGAGAGAGGTCAGGGAGCGGGGGGGGGGGGGGGGGGTGTGCACCAGAGAGGGGTCAGGGAGCGGGGGTGTGTGCACCGGAGAGGGGACAGGGAGCGGGGGTGTGTGCACCGGAGAGAGGTCAGGGAGCGGGCGGGGGTGCACCGGAGAGGGGTCAGGGAGCGGGGGTGTGTGCACCGGAGAGAGGTCAGGGAGCGGGGGTGTGTGCACCGGAGAGGGGACAGGGAGCGGGGGTGTGTGCACCGGAGAGAGGTCAGGGAGCGGGGGGGGGGGGGGGGGTGTGCACCAGAGAGGGGTCAGGGAGCGGGGGTGTGTGCACCGGAGAGGGGACAGGGAGCGGGGGTGTGTGCACCGGAGAGAGGTCAGGGAGCGGGCGGGGGTGCACCGGAGAGGGGTCAGGGAGCGGGGAGTGTGCACCGGAGAGAGGTCAGGGAGCGGGGGGGGGGTGTGCACCGGAGAGGGGTCAGGGAGCGGGGGTGTGTGCACCGGAGAGGGGACAGGGAGCGGGGGTGTGTGCACCGGAGAGGGGACAGGGAGCGGGGGTGTGTGCACCGGAGAGGGGACAGGGAGCGGGGGTGTGTGCACCGGAGAGGGGACAGGGAGCGGGGGTGTGTGCACCGGAGAGGGGACAGGGAGCGGGGGTGTGTGCACCGGAGAGATTTCAGGCAGTGGGCAGGCGGTTATGAGGGAGGTTTTCACCGACACAAGTGCAGATTGTGGCCTAAAATCTCAAAAATTAGCTATCCAATCAAAATCAGAAAAGGGAAATGAGTGTATATAATCTTCCACCATTGTAATTTTGCCCCCACCCCCCGTACGGCTCTCCTCACCACAGCGGCTGAAAGGCCAGAGGACGCACTCCCACTCCCAGGCCACGTATGCTGGAATAGGCTCCAGTTTCCCCCTCACCAGCAGGGCAGGAAGCCGGCAGGGTGGGAAATGGGCAATGTGACCCACATCCCACTTCTCCACCAGGTGATATTTTTGCTTCACTTTCTAAAGTAGGCAGGAGCAGAAACCCTGCCCAAGTACTGGGTTAATTCAGTCTCACTGTAGACCTAAGCTGCAACTGTAACTCTTAACCTACGGTCAAAAAATGCCAGCACACTATTACTGCACACTTGCTGAAGCTTGCATTTACTGGCACCAGTGTAAAATTCTCATTTGTTCCCAGCTGGTTTAAAATGCCTCCCGTTGGCAAAGATTTTTTATTTTATCTGAAAAAGGCAACAATAGCCAGTGAGCGAAGGGTCAAACCACAGCCAGCCACCTGACTGACCCCTGCCCCCCACCACACATCCCTGCTGGATGACCAGATCAGCACAATAAGGCAAGCCCCTCCCCTCATCGTGCAAAAAACTAAAAGGCAAAGTGCATGCAACCAGCATCATTTTACACTGCGTAGAATACATCATAAAACAAGATCCCTTCACACTCGCCAGCATTTCTAAGATGGCTTCCTCACTTCGCACAACATTCGAACACTGCCTTAAGCGGCAGACACTGAGGGTTTGAACTCTGATAGGAATCTGTACTTTCTGGAGATGTGAAGCTGGGAGCTCTAAACACATCTTATATGACTGTCACCTTGATCAATGCCCAGGGCTACAATCAGCACTCGCACTGCTCCGCGTCAGACCCTACTCCAGCTCCATCAGCCTGTTAATTATGATAAAGTGACTTTACCACATACAGCGCACAGCAAGACTGTGCAAGAAACAAACCACAGAATATTGGAGAACTGGCATTAAAACCGATTCTGCCGACAATTCCAACCCCCTTCCCTCTCCCCCTCTCTTCCCCCCCCGCCCCCTTCTCCCGCTCCCCGCCCCCTTCTCCCGCTCTCCGCCCCTTCCCTCTCCCCCTCTCTTCCCCCCCACCCCCTTCCCCCGCTCTCCGCCCCCTTCCCTCTCCCCCTCCCCCTCTTCCCCCCCGCCGCCCCCTTCTCCCGCTCCCCGCCCCCTTCTCCCGCCCCCTTCCCCCGCTCTCCGCCCCCTTCCCCCCCGCCCTCCGCCCCCTTCTCCCGCTCCCCGCCCCCTTCTCCCGCTCTCCGCCCCCTGCTCCCGCTCTCCGCCCCCTGCTCCCGCTCCCCGCCTCCCGCGCCCCCTTCCCCGTCCTCCTCCCCGCGCCCCCCCCCATCCCAAGATACGGATAGACACCCGTTACTCTGCACATAAACTGCCTACTCCACAATGGGTCGATGATCAGAGAAGCCACACGGAACCCTCAGTCACAGGGGACCACCCAGATTGTACAGGTGAGGGGCATCGGTGAGAAGAAATGAACTCAAATTGCTGGAATCTGCGCCATGGCCTCGTTGAGGAGCTGGTCCATGGCTCTTTCAAGCTGCTCTGAGCAGGGTCCGGTCACACCAGCGCACTCTCCTCTGCTGCTCCCCCGGGCTCTGACCACTACTTTAGGAAGATTTCCATCGCACCACCACCAGAGTGATGACGACTCCCAGAGTGAAGATGGTGATGGTTTGCCAGGTTGGTGTGCCCAGGAGAGCTTCCTGCAAAACAAAACCACCAAAAACAGGTTAGACGAAACAAGCAGATGGCAGTTCCGTTACATATTCCTCAACACCTCAGACGGCTTATTTCGGGGACAGCGACTTGTGGGAACTTTGCACACAAAGAAACAGTAGTCTCCACCCCAATGATCTGGATAACTGGAGCTACAATCAATCGAAACAGCTTCCACACGCAGGGCCATCGTGCAGCCAGCTCAGTGCTGGCATCTGATTATCAGCTTATCACAAGATGAGGAGGAGAGGCTCGGGCATTCCATCTGATTTGACTCATCTATCCAATCCCTCTTCAATTTGCGTTCATTTTTACCATAGTCCAGCAGGCCCTTTGATTTGTGGATTGGACTTCACCGTCACCATTGAGCTTATTTAGCGGATTGGTAAAATACTCAGCATGGCTCGAGTCACAAGCTCAAGGGTTCAAGCCCCACTCCAGAGACATAATCTAGGCCAAGACGCCATGTGCAGTACTGAGAGAGCGGTGCACGGCCGGAGGGGCGGTCCCGACGGAGCGGTGCACGGCCGGAGGGGCGGTCCCGACGGAGCGCCGCACGGCCGGAGGGGCGGTCCCGACGGAGCGCCGCACGGCCGGAGGGGCGGTCCCGACGGAGCGCCGCACGGCCGGACCCGACGGAGCGCCGCACGGCCGGAGGGGCGGTCCCGACGGAGCGCCGCACGGCCGGACCCGACGGAGCGCCGCACGGCCGGAGGGGCGGTCCCGACGGAGCGCCGCACGGCCGGAGGGGCGGTCCCGACGGAGCGCCGCACGGCCGGAGGGGCGGTCCCGACGGAGCGCCGCACGGCCGGTCCTGAGGGAGCGCGCCGCACGGCCGGAGGGACGGTCCTGACGGAGCGCCGCACGGCCGGAGGGGCCATTTTTTAGATGAGATGTTAATCCAAGGCTGTTGATCCCATGGTACTATTTCAAAGCAGATCAGGGGAGTTCTGCTCCTAATGTTGCCAACTCCAGTGGCAGACATGGGCTGACCAGTACTTCTCCCCCAGGCTACTGTGTCCAGACCCACTCCTCAGGGAACAATACTATGTAATGCTGGAGGTTTCCCAGTTGATGGTCTTCCTCCACCATCACTAAAGCTCAATGTCAGGACTAGTAACGCGGGTCAGTCACCAGCCTATTATTAACCACACTGCAGGGAGGGATATACAAAGCACAGCATGAGATATTTACATTAAATCTCAGAGACAAAATGCTGGTGTGGCCACTCACCCAGCCCCCATGCTCTCGAATCCACCGCAGAATATTCTCCTGGATATATTCCATAGTCCAACTGATTATAGTTTGGATCAGTTCTGGAATCTTCTGGCACATGGCCTAGAAATAAGAACATAAGAACATAAGAAATAGGAGCAGGAGTAGGCCAATTGGCCCCTCGAGCCTGCTCCACCATTCAATAAGATCATGGCTGATCTGATCCTAACCTCAAATCTTCTATCACTCTGCATCCACCCGAACCCATGTGATCTCCCGGGAGAGGCGAAAAACCAGATAAAAGACCCAATGGCCAATTTGGGAGAAAAAAATCTGGGAAATTCCTCTCCGACCCATCTAGGCGATCGAAATTCTTCCAGGAGATCACTCTGTCCCTATATTTTCTACAGTACTTACCTTCTGTAAAGGCGATCTCCACCCCAGCCAGGAACAGGAATAAAACCATCTCCTGAAATCTAACAGAATTAGAACACAGTAGGAGCAGAACAAGGCTACACGGCCCCGAGGCCCACTCCACTACCCACAGGGCCATGACCATTCCGAACCTAGACTCATGTCCAATTTCCTGCCCGCTCCCCGTAACCCTTAATTCCCTTTACTTCTAGGAAACTATCTATTTCTGTTTTAAATTTATTTAATGATGTAGCTTCCACAGCTTTCTGGGGCAGCAAATTCCACAAACCTACCACCCTCTGAGTGAAGAAGTTTCTCCTCATCTCAGTTTTGAATGAGCAGCCCCTTATTTTAAGATTATGCCCCCTAGTTCTAGTTTCACCCATCATTGGGAACATCCTCACCGCATCCACCCGATCAAGCCCCTTCACAATCTTATATGTTTCAATAAGATCGCCTCTCATTCTTCTGAACTCCAATGAGTAGAGTCCCAATCTACTCAACCTCTCCTCATATGACCACCCCCTCATCCCCGGGATTAACCGAGTGAACCTTCTTTGTACTGACTCGAGAGCAAGTATGTCTTTTCTTAAGTATGGACACCAAAACTGTATGCAGTATTCCAGGTGCGGCCTCACCAATACCTTGTACAACTGCAGCAATACCTCCCTGTTTTTATATTCCAACCCCCTAGCAATAAAAGCCAACATTCCATTGGCCTTCTTGATCACTTGCTGCACCTGCATACTAACTTTTTGAGTTTCGTGCACCAGGACCCCCAGATCCCTTTGTACTACAGTACTTACCAGTTTCTTGCCATTAAGATAATAACTTGCTCTATGATTTTTCCTGCCAAAGTGCATGACCTCACACTTTCCAGTATTGTATTCCATCTGCCAAATCTCTGCCCACTTACTTAGCCACTCATTAGACACACACCTTAAAGGGATATTGCAGGTCACTACAGCATGGCCCTCCCACAGTGAATCTTGCTGCGCACAGACTCAGCTCCTGGGGCCAAGCAATGGACATTTTGAGAAGTGGAGAGTACAGGAGTTCAGTGTGAAGGACGACACCAATCCAGAGCTAGCCAATTGGGGCGCTTGGTTGTGGACTTTTACCATCTAAAGGTACACAGCTTGCTGCGAGTGAGGTGAGGAACCCATCAGCACGCTGGCCTCCAGACGTCTCTGTAACAGAGGTGGAAATCCCAGCCCGAGTGACAGACCCACCAGTTCCAGGGTATAAACCCTCTAGCGCTGCCCTGGAGTCTGCAAGCAACTCGGCAGTAAAATCATTGGGCCACTAAACAAAACATTTTTGCCATTTTCTTTGAACACTTTTGTTTAATAGTTATGGAAATATTGGAGATGGGAAAAACAGGCTGTTTAACTGACAGCCAAGAATCATCCAATCAGGTAACAGTCGCTCGCTTTCCAATTGGCAGAGGAGGCGGAGCACAGTTAGGATTTACATATCAGATGACCAATGGCAAGAGTGCGGGGGCAGGGCAGCTGGCGGTCATGTGATGAAACTTCCCGGAATACATTCAGAGTCTGCAACCCTAACCTGCTCCAGTCTCACTAACAACCCTAACTTGCTCCAGTCTCACTACAACCCTAACCTGCTCCAGTCTCACTAACAACCCTAACCTGCTCCAGTCTCACTAACAACCCTAACCTGCTCCAGTCTCACTAATAACCCTAACCTGCTCCAGTCTCACTAATAACCCTAACCTGCTCCAGTCTCACTAACAACCCTAACCTGCTCCAGTCTCACTACAACCCTAACCTGCTCCAGTCTCACTACAACCCTAACCTGCTCCGGTCTCACGAACAACCCTAACCTGCTCCAGTCTCACTAATAACCCTAACCTGCTCCAGTCTCACTAATAACCCTAACCTGCTCCGGTCTCACTAATAACCCTAACCTGCTCCGGTCTCACTAACAACCCTAACCTGCTCCAGTCTCACTAACAACCCTAACCTGCTCCAGTCTCACTAACAACCCTAACCTGCTCCAGTCTCACTACAACCCTAACCTGCTCCAGTCTCACTAACAACCCTAACCTGCTCCAGTCTCACTAACAACCCTAACCTGCTCCGGTCTCACTAACAACCCTAACCTGCTCCAGTCTCACTAACAACCCTAACCTGCTCCAGTCTCACTACAACCCTAACCTGCTCCAGTCTCACTAATAACCCTAACCTGCTCCAGTCTCACTACAACCCTAACCTGCTCCGGTCTCACTAACAACCCTAACCTGCTCCGGTCTCACTAACAACCCTAACCTGCTCCAGTCTCACTACAACCCTAACCTGCTCCAGTCTCACTACAACCCTAACCTGCTCCAGTCTCACTAACAACCCTAACCTGCTCCAGTCTCACTAACAACCCTAACCTGCTCCAGTCTCACTAACAACCCTAACCTGCTCCAGTCTCACTAATAACCCTAACCTGCTCCAGTCTCACTAACAACCCTAACCTGCTCCGGTCTCACTAACAACCCTAACCTGCTCCAGTCTCACTACAACCCTAGCCTGCTCCAGTCTCACTAACAACCCTAACCTGCTCCAGTCTCATTAACTAGTTGGCTAGTTAAAGCGATGTGGAGCACCCACTTACTAGAGTATCAATTCACATCCCAGGGGGTTGATTGTTGGATCAGAATAGAGAGTGAGAATCGTCAGCTGTGGTGGGACAAAGATGACTAGTTCCATAATTCCACAGCATCCTGGTTTCCACCGTTTGCTGTTTCACACAGAATAGAGCCCCGCAGTAAATCCACACTGCTGGTGTCAACAGACATACAGAGGAGGAAAGCTGGTCTACAGCAACCCCAAATCCAAACCATTTTCCTCCACTGTGTGTGCAAAGTGTAATTGTCGATTGCAGAGTACAACACAGAACAAAAGGGCAGAGAAAACTGCAGCAATCACAGGAGATTAATTTCCCAGATAAGCTTCTGATACTGTCACAAACAGCGGAACTCAATAAAACAAGTTAACCTCACCACCCACACACAGCAGACTGTAACAAGTAGGAGCTTGTCCACAACAAGAGGCAGCTCGGCCCATCGAGCCCGTCCCCAGTCCCGACTCTCCCGTCCCGCTAGTCCCGACTCTCCCATCGAAGCCCGTCCCCAATCCCGACTCTCCCATCGAAGCCCGTCTCCAATCCCAACTCTCCCATCGAAGCCCGTCTCCAATCCCAACTCTCCCATCGAAGCCCGTCCCCAATCCCGACTCTCCCATCGAAGCCCGTCTCCAATCCCAACTCTCCCATCGAAGCCCGTCGCCAGTCCCGACTCTCCCATCGAAGCCCGTCCCAAGTCCCGACTCTCCCATCGAAGTCCGTCCCCAGTCCCGACTCTCCCATCGAAGCCCGTCCCCAGTCCCGACTCTCCCATCGAAGCCCGTCCCCAGTCCCGACTCTCCCATCGAAGCCCGTCCCCAGTCCCGACTCTCCCATCGAAGCCCGTCCCCAATCCCGACTCTCCCATCGAAGCCCGTCTCCAATCCCAACTCTCCCATCGAAGCCCGTCCCCAGTCCCGACTCTCCCATCGAAGCCCGTCCCCAGTCCCAACTCTCCCATCGAAGCCCGTCCCCAGTCCCGACTCTCCCATCGAAGCCCGTCCCCAGTCCCGACTCTCCCATCGAAGCCCGTCCCCAATCCCGACTCTCCCATCGAAGCCCGTCTCCAATCCCAACTCTCCCATCGAAGCCCGTCGCCAGTCCCGACTCTCCCATCGAAGCCCGTCCCCAGTCCCGACTCTCCCATCGAAGTCCGTCCCCAATCCCGACTCTCCCATCGAAGTCCGTCCCCAATCCCGACTCTCCCATCGAAGCCCGTCCCCAGTCCCGACTCTCCCATCGAAGTCCGTCCCCAATCCCGACTCTCCCATCGAAGCCCGTCTCCAATCCCAACTCTCCCATCGAAGCCCGTCCCCAGTCCCGACTCTCCCATCGAAGCCCGTCCCCAGTCCCGATTCTCCCATCGAAGTCCGTCCCCAATCCCGACTCTCCCATCGAAGCCCGTCTCCAATCCCAACTCTCCCATCGAAGCCCGTCCCCAGTCCCGACTCTCCCATCGAAGCCCGTCTCCAATCCCAACTCTCCCATCGAAGCCCGTCCCTGATCCCGACTCTCCCATCGAAGCCCGTCCCCAGTCCCGACTCTCCCATCGAAGCCCGTCCCTGATCCCGACTCTCCCATCGAAGCCCGTCCCCAGTCCCGATTCTCCCATCGAAGCCCGTCCCCAGTCCCGACTCTCCCATCGAAGTCCGTCCCCAATCCCGACTCTCCCATCGAAGCCCGTCTCCAATCCCAACTCTCCCATCGAAGCCCGTCCCTCTGATCCCGACTCTCCCATCGAAGCCCGTCCCCAGTCCCGACTCTCCCATCGAAGCCCGTCCCCAGTCCCGACTCTCCCATCGAAGCCCGTCCCCAGTCCCGACTCTCCCATCGAAGCCCGTCTCCAATCCCAACTCTCCCATCGAAGCCCGTCCCCAGTCCCGACTCTCCCATCGAAGTCCGTCCCCAATCCCGACTCTCCCATCGAAGTCCGTCCCCAATCCCGACTCTCCCATCGAAGTCCGTCCCCAATCCCGACTCTCCCATCGAAGCCCGTCCCCAATCCCGACTCTCCCATCGAAGTCCGTCCCCAATCCCGACTCTCCCATCGAAGCCCGTCCCCAGTCCCGACTCTCCCATCGAAGCCCGTCTCCAATCCCAACTCTCCCATCGAAGCCCGTCCCCAGTCCCGACTCTCCCATCGAAGCCCGTCTCCAATCCCAACTCTCCCATCGAAGCCCGTCCCCAGTCCCGATTCTCCCATCGAAGTCCGTCCCCAATCCCGACTCTCCCATCGAAGCCCGTCTCCAATCCCAACTCTCCCATCGAAGCCCGTCCCCAGTCCCGACTCTCCCATCGAAGCCCGTCCCTCTGATCCCGACTCTCCCATCGAAGTCCGTCCCCAATCCCGACTCTCCCATCGAAGCCCGTCCCCAGTCCCGACTCTCCCATCGAAGCCCGTCCCCAGTCCCGACTCTCCCATCGAAGTCCGTCCCCAATCCCGACTCTCCCATCGAAGCCCGTCTCCAATCCCAACTCTCCCATCGAAGCCCGTCCCCAATCCCGACTCTCCCATCGAAGCCCGTCCCCAGTCCCGACTCTCCCATCGAAGCCCGTCCCTGATCCCGACTCTCCCATCGAAGCCCGTCCCCAGTCCCGACTCTCCCATCGAAGCCTGTCCCCAGTCCCGACTCTCCCATCGAAGCCCGTCCCTGATCCCGACTCTCCCATCGAAGCCCGTCCCCAGTCCCGACTCTCCCATCGAAGCCCGTCCCCAGTCCCGACTCTCCCATCGAAGCCCGTCCCTGATCCCGACTCTCCCATCGAAGCCCGTCCCCAGTCCCGACTCTCCCATCGAAGCCCGTCCCCAGTCCCGACTCTCCCATCGAAGCCCGTCCCCAGTCCTGACTCTCCCATCGAAGCCCGTCCCTGATCCCGACTCTCCCATCGAAGCCCGTCCCCAGTCCCAACTCTCCCATCGAAGCCCGTCCCCAGTCCCGACTCTCCCATCGAAGCCCGTCCCCAGTCCCAACTCTCCCATCGAAGCCCGTCCCCAGTCCCGACTCTCCCATCGAAGCCCGTCCCCAGTCCCGACTCTCCCATCGAAGCCCGTCCCCAGTCCCGACTCTCCCATCGAAGCCCGTCCCTGATCCCGACTCTCCCATCGAAGCCCGTCCCTGATCCCGACTCTCCCATCGAAGCCCGTCCCCAGTCCCGACTCTCCCATCGAAGCCCGTCCCCAGTCCCGACTCTCCCATCGAAGCCCGTCCCTGATCCCGACTCTCCCATCGAAGCCCGTCCCTGATCCCGACTCTCCCATCGAAGCCCGTCCCCAGTCCCGACTCTCCCATCGAAGCCTGTCCCCAGTCCCGACTCTCCCATCGAAGCCCGTCCCTGATCCCGACTCTCCCATCGAAGCCCGTCCCCAGTCCCGACTCTCCCATCGAAGCCCGTCCCCAGTCCCGACTCTCCCATCGAAGCCCGTCCCTGATCCCGACTCTCCCATCGAAGCCCGTCCCCAGTCCCGACTCTCCCATCGAAGCCCGTCTCCAATCCCAACTCTCCCATCGAAGCCTGTCCCCAGTCCCGATTCTCCCATCGAAGCCCATCCCTCTGATCCCGACTCTCCCATCGAAGCCCGTCCCCAGTCCCGATTCTCCCATCGAAGCCCGTCCCCAATCCCGACTCTCCCATCGAAGCCTGTTCCGCTAGTCCCGACTCTCCCATCGAAGCCCGTCCCCAATCCCGACTCTCCCATCGAAGCCTGTTCCGCTAGTCCCGACTCTCCCATCGAAGCCCGTCCCCAATCCCGACTCTCCCATCGAAGCCCGTCCCTCTGATCCCGACTCTCCCATCGAAGCCCGTCCCCAATCCCGACTCTCCCATCGAAGCCTGTTCCGCTAGTCCCGACTCTCCCCATCCAACAGCAATTCCAATATCTGTTTTAAATTTACTTTTCACTCATTTAAATTCCTTTTTAGCCTGGCTTACTTTGAAGTAATATTCTGGCTTTATCTTGTAGATCTATACCATACAGTATTTGACATGGCTTGACGATGCACCCCGTTAACCTTTCTCTTCAGATTGTCGAGCTCGTTCTTCTCTAACCTTCCCTCATGGCTCAGCCCCTTTACACTCGGGATCATTCCTTCTGCTCTCCGCTCTCCCCCCTCGCCCTGTCTGATGCATTAACGCCACTGGGTTCGGGTGCAGATTAGAAATGGGAGATTCAGTTTTGTGTGTGTTGTTACCTGCCCCTCCCCTGGGTGTCTGGGAATTACTGCCAGATATCAGGAAGCAATTTTATTTGGTGAATATTTTGGACATTACTCTTGCAGTGATGGATCTGAGCAGCTCTGCCCTGGGGTGCTGCTAGAGTACGGATTAGTTAGATTGCCGCTACATGCTGCCCTCGCCCACAGAAAGCAGCCGTACCTTCACAACGAGCTTGCAGGCAAAGTAGAAGAGAGTCACCACTCTCCCCCAGTTGATGACTCCATCCGCAAACTGTTCCTGGGCCACTCTGAAAAACAGCTCCTTGGGGCACTGGTTGCCGATGCTGTCGATCATCCTGTGTGCAGGAGGAAGCTCAAATTAACCAGGCTCACTAGTATAACCATTAAACAGACTTGGATACCGGGCGTACGGCAGGAATCGGGTCGAGAAATTCAGACAAAGAGAGCATCAGATGACAGCCACACCCACTGCACGGTACAGTTCCAGCAAGTGGCCTCGTTCACTGAGCTTGCTCTACATCGAAGGGTTAACAATCAGGACCCGACCACAAGGTCACCGAGGGTCAGCGGGCTGGGGATTCCAGGCCACAAGACCGGAAATGCTCCACACCCATCACGTGCTGCAGTTATAAGAACATAAGAAATAGGAGCAGGAGTCAGCCATTCGGCCCCTGGAGCCTGCTCCGCCATTCAATAAGATCATGGCTGATCTGATCTTGGCCTCAACTCCACTTCCCTGCCCGCTCCCCATAACCCTCGACTCCCTTATCGTTCAAAAATCTGTCTATCTCCACCTTAAATATATTCACTGACCCAGCCTCCACAGCTCTCGGGGGAAGAGAATTCCAAAGATTCACGACCCTCAGAGAAGAAATTCCTCCTCATTTCCATCTTAAATGGGCGACCCCTTATTCTGAAACTATGCCCCCCCCCCCTAGTTCTAGATTCCCCCACGAGGGGAAACAGCCTCAGCATCTGCCCTGTCAAGCCCCTTCAGAATCTTGTGTGTTTCAATAAGATCACCTCTCATTCTAAACTCCAATGAGTGTAGGCCCAACCTGCTCAACCTTTCCTCATAAGACAAGCCCTTCATCTCCGGAATCAACCTCGTGAACCTTCTCTGAACTGCCTCCAATGCAAGTATATCCTCCCTTAAATAAAGAGACCAAAACTGTACGCAGTACTCCAGGTGTGGTCTCACCAACACCCTGTACAGTTGTAGCAAGACTTCCCTACTTTTATACTCCATTCCCTTTGCAATGAAGGCCAACATTCCATTTGCCATCCTAATTACAGGAAACTCTTTTTTACCCGGCACCGACAGGACCGGCGTGGTGCCGGTTGATCAAAAAGTCCCGATTACAGAGAGGTATACTTACCAAGGTACGAGAGCCCCGTACACAGCCACAGGTGCAGGAGCCCCAGTTACACGGCCACAGATCCAGGAGTCCCTGTTGCACGGCCACAGGTGCAGGAACCCCGGTTACACGGCCACAGGTGCAGGAACCCCGGTTACACGGCCACAGGTGCAGGAACCCCGGTTACACGGCCACAGATCCAGGAACCCCGGTTACACGGCCACAGATCCAGGAACCCCGGTTACACGGCCACAGATCCAGGAACCCCGGTTACACGGCCACAGATCCAGGAACCCCGGTTACACGGCCACAGATCCAGGAACCCCGGTTACACGGCCACAGATCCAGGAACCCCGGTTACACGGCCACAGATCCAGGAACCCCGGTTACACGGCCACAGATCCAGGAACCCCGGTTACACGGCCACAGATCCAGGAACCCCGGTTACACGGCCACAGATCCAGGAACCCCGGTTACACGGCCACAGATCCAGGAACCCCGGTTACACGGCCACAGATCCAGGAACCCCGGTTACACGGCCACAGATCCAGGAACCCCGGTTACACGGCCACTAATATATAGCAAAACTTACCTGAACCTACTCCTGAATTTTGCCGGTTAAGAGAGAGTTTCCTGTACTTGCTGTACCTGCATGCTAACTTTTTGTGTTTCATGTACGAGGACCCCCAGACCCCTCTGGACCGCAGCATTCTGTAGTCTCTCTCCATTTAAATAATATTTTGCTTTTCTATTCTTCCTACCAAAGTGAATAACCTCAACATTTTCCCACATTATACTCCACCTGCCAAATGTTTGCCCACTCACTGAACCTCTCTCTGTCCCTTTGCAGACTCTGCCCTCCTCACAACTTGCTGTCCCACCTGTATCGTCAGCAAATTTGGCTACAGTACACTCAGTCGCATCATCCAAGTCACTAATATAGATTGTAAATAGTTGAGGCCCCAGCACTGATCCCTGATCCACTAGTTACAGTTTGCCAACCTGAAAATGACCCATTTATCCCGACTCTCTGTTTTCTGTTAGTTAGCCAATCCTCTATCCATGCTAATATATTACCCCCAACACCATGAGCTCTTATCTTGTGCAGTAACCTTTTATGTGGCACCTTATCGAATACCTTTTGAAAATCCAAATACACTACATCTACTGGTTCCCCTTAATCCACCCTGCTCGTTACACACTCAAAGAACTCTAATAAATTTGTCAAACACGATTTTCTTTTCATAAAACCATGTTGACTCTGCTTGATTGTATTATGATTTTCTAAATGTCCTGCTACTACTCCCTTTGTTGTTGCAGAGTTTTCAAATCACAGACTGCAACATTACTCAATGTAGTACTTTCTACAAAACCACAGGCTGAAATCTCACAGGGTCTCATTTTCACAAACAGGGACAACACACACAGGCTGTGAAAAGACAGACATTAAGTCAGGGAACTGGATTAACCGCTTCGAGAGATTGGTTGCTTCAGCGAGTTAGGGTTAGGTTTACTGTCCCTGTCCCTCTGGGCTCGAATCCCGACCGAGTGATGAGATTAACGTCTCCTCCATCTGCTGGCTGGGCATTCAGGCTGCCCCCTCCAGTGACCTGTTATTGAAAGTCGATGCAGTAGACAGGAACCAAACAGGCTGAAACCAAACAGGCTAGTAGGGAGATGAAGTGCCCAGCAGTATTGGAGGCTGAGGTCCCAGTCCCCGGCTCTTGTCAATGGGCTGCAGCCTCTGTTGGTCTGCTCCTCACCTCTGTAACTCTACATTTCCGTCGAGCTCGTCCCCAATCTGTCGCAGGCAGACCCCGAGACGCTTTACATCGGGGTTACACAGTTCATCCTCTTTGCCCCCAAGCTCGGTGATGGTTACCGACATTTCACAACCTTCGGCACCTCGAGTCGTCCGATCTATGATAAATCTGAAATTTTAAAATCATTATCCCTGGGTCATCACAGAAATTCCAACACATGAGGAGCCTATTCGGCCCATCAGCTCTCTGCTGGTGGTAGCTCTTCAGAACCATCCCTCGGTCCATTTCCTCAGTTAGTGCAGTCTCCAGCCCAATCCTGATTCTCACTGACTAAACTAACATCACTAATTTAACTGTAACTGGCTCCGTGAAATGGCCACACATCAACATTCAAACTACATTTCATCACTTACAGCGTACATGTGTCTTTATTTTACAAAACACTATCCTCGTGTCCTGGCATCCCTCAACTTCTCAAACCAACCACTAACTCATGCACGGCCTACTCCAGGAGACTCGCTCTGGACTTTTCAGAATTATTTTCCTACAGAGAACCAGCTGGCCATCGTCCGGCTCCTGACAACACGGCCGAAGGCTGGGAGTGAATCCCGGGGAATCTCGGGTGTATTCTCACCGTACTAACTAGCCTGCTGTGCTGTGCCGAGCCGACACCACATTCCGAGCTTTGGGAGAGCCTGCAATAACCCGACGAGGCTCCTGGGATAATGAGAGTATCCAAACTCTTCCCAACAACCATTACCTGAAGCTGCCCTCCGACCTTAGACCGCCTCCCCACTAGGGGAATCGGAGTAGTGGCCAAATTGGCAGCTAAATCACCAGACTCCAGACTACCTGAGAGCAATGAAACAGGTGAGCAAGTATTAAATCAAAAAAACGGACACATACCCCCGCAGAAGTGTTGCTCCTGTAAGCATGATCTGCTCACTAACTTGGTCTAAAAGACGAGAAACACAAAGTTAGAGAATGCTGCTGAATGCAACGAACATTATGACGACTACACACAAATGCGACAGCAGAGTCGAGCTATAGGATCAAATACTGCAGCTCTGCCCATCTACAAAGCGGAGCCTTAGGCCCAGGCTGAGACAGCACTACCCGTCCACTGGCTCAGCATCCTGTGCATCACCAACTGCAGCAGCACAGCCTCCCTCTTCTTGGGCAGAAACAAGCCAGAAATTGTAGAAAAAAACACCATTAATCTAGAAACCGTGCCACAGCGCCTCTCAGAGCGCAGTTTGACAAGAAATGGACAGCGAGCCAAAGGAGGAGATACCAGGAAGGGTTGGTCAAACGGTTTTAAGGATGAGATGGAGCGGCGCAGGGGGTGTAAGGAGGGAATTCCAGAGCATGGGGCCTAGACGGCAGAAAGAATCTTCTTATTCCCCACCACAGATGCAGCAGGAAGTGGGTAGGAGGACACGAGTGGTGAGGGGTACAAGTGGTTGGAGATGTCCTTGCCTGGGGTGTAGAAAGGCCACGTGAGATGGCAGGTTAAGGGGGTGCCTGAGGCTATGGGTAGGAGAGATTATACAAAGGGAGAGAGAAAAAAAACTTATTTCTACTGCGCGTTTCACAACCTTCACAACCTCAGGGTGTCCCAAATCAGGTGGTGCCAGGGTCAAGGATGTCAGTGAACGGCTGCAGGGCATTCTGAAGGGGGAGGGTGAACAGTCAGAGGTCATGGTTCACATTGGGACCAACGGCATGGGTAGGAAGAGGGATGAGGTCCTGCAGCAAGAATTTAGGGAGCTAGGTAGCAGATTAAAGAGCAGGACCTCAAAGGTTGTAATCTCTGGATTACTCCCGGTGCCACGTGCTAGTGAGTATAGGAATAGGAGGATAGAGCAGATGAATGCGTGGCTAAAGAGTTGGTGCAGGAGGGAGGGCTTTAGTTTCCTGGATCACTGGGCCTGTTTCTGGGGAAGGTGGGACTTGTACAAGTCGGACGGGTTGCACCTAAACCAGAACGGGACAAATATCCTTGCGGGGAGGTTTGCTAGCACTGTTGGGGGGGGTTTAAACTAACTTGGCAGGGGGATGGGATACAGAGTGGAACTATAATAGGGGCTGATGTACAGCCAAATAGAGAGGAAAAAATAAGTCAGACTGGAAGGCAGAGCAAATATGTAACGGCACAAGGGAGTAGGGCAAGGCTGGATGGCATTTATTTTAATGCAAGGAGTCTTGCGAATAAGGTGGATGAACTGAAGTTGTTGATGAACACATGGGAGTATGATATTGTTGCTATCACGGAGACATGGTTGAGGGAGGGGCAAGACTGGCAGCTCAATATTCCGGGGTATAGAATCTTCAGGCGAGACAGAGGGGGGGGGGGGGGGGTAAAAAGAGGAGGGGGTGTCACAATATTAATCAAGGAGTCAATTACTGTTGTAAGGAGGGATGATATATTAACCGGTTCCTCTAATGAGGCCATATGGGTTGAACTTAAAAACAAAAAGGGGGCAAGCACTTTGCTGGGAGTGTACTATAGGCCCCAACAGTCAGGGGGAGGTAGAGGAACAGATATGTAGGCAAATATCAGAGAAGTGTGCAAATAATAGGGTAATAATAGTGGGGGATTTCAACTTCCCCAATATTAACTGGGATAGTCAGAGTGTGAAAGGCGTAGAGGGTGCAGAATTCTTAAAGTGCATCCAGGAGAGCTTTTTGAGCCAACATGTAGAAAGTCCTACAAGAGAGGGGGCGGTACTGGACCTAATTCTAGGGAATGTGGCCGGGCAAGTGGTAGAAGTGTTAGTAGGTGAGCACTTTGGTGACAGTGACCATAATTCGGTGAGATTTAAGGTAGTCATGGAAAAGGACAAGGATGGACCGGAAATAAAGGTTCTAAATTGGGGGAAGGCCGATTTTAATATAAGGCAGGATCTGGCCAAAGTGGACTGGGATCAGATTCTTGATGGAAAATCCACATCGGAGCAATGGAAGTCTTTCAGAAAGGTAATTGAGAGAGTACAATGGCAACATGTTCCCGTAAAGGTCAAGGGTGGGACCAACAAGCCCAGGGAACCTTGGATGACAAGGGATATACGAGAATGGATTAGGAAAAAAAGGGGGGCTTTTGGCAGATACAAAGAATTAAAGACAGAGGAAGCCCTAGAGGAGTATAAAAAGTGCAGGGGGATACTTAAAAAAGAAATTAGGTGAGCGAGGAGGGGCCATGAAATAACACTGGCGAGCAAAATAAAGGAAAATCCTAAAGTGTTTTATAAGTATATTAAGGGCAAGAAGATAACTAGGGAAAGAGTAGGGCCTATTAGGGACCAGAGTGGCAAGCTGTGTGTAGAGCCAGAAAATGTAGGTGGGGTTTTAAATTAATTTTTTGCATCTGTGTTCACTATGGAGAAGGACGATGTGGACATAGAAATCGGGCAGGGGGACTGTGATATACTTGAACATATTAGCATCGAGAGGGAGGAGGTACTAGCGGTTTTAGCAGGCTTAAAAGTGGATAAATCCTCAGGCCCGGACGAGATGTATCCCAGGCTGCTATGTGAGGCAAAGGAGGAGATTGCAGGGGCTCTGACACAAATTTTCAGAACCTCTCTGGCCACAGGGGATGTGCCAGAGGACTGGAGAACAGCTAACGTAGTACCATTATTCAAGAAGGGTAGTAGGGATAAACCAGGGAATTACAGGCCAGTGAGCCTAACATCAGTGGTAGGGAAATTATTGGAAAAAATTCTGAGGGACAGAATTAGTCTCCACTTGGAGAGGCAAGGATTAATTAGGGATAGCCAGCATGGCTTTGTCAAGGGAAGGTCATGTCTGACCAATTTGATTGAATTTTTCGAGGGGGTGACTAGGTGTGTGGATGAGGGTAGTGCAGTGGATGTGGTTTACATGGATTTCAGTAAGGCTTTCGACAAAGTCCCGCACAGGAGACTGGTCAAGAAGGTAAGAGCCCATGGGATCCAGGGTGCCTTGGCACATTGGATCCAAAACTGGCTTAGTGGCAGAAGGCAGAGGGTGATGGTCGAAGGTTGTTTTTGTGACTGGAAGCCTGTGTTCAGTGGTGTACTGCAGGGATCGGTGCTGGGTCCCTTGCTGTTTGTGGTCTGGTTTGGATGTGAACGTAAAAGGTATGATCAGTAAGTTCGCAGATGACACGAAAATTGGTGGGGTGGTAAATAGCAAGGAGGGAAGCCTAAGGCTACAGGACGATATAGATGGGTTGGTCAGATGGGCGGAAAAGTGGCAAATGGAATTTAACCCTGAAAAGTGTGAGGTGATGCATTTTGGAGGGACTAACAAGGCAAGGGAATACACAATGAATGGTAAGACCCTCGGAAAGAGAGGATCAGAGGGACCTTGGTGTGCATGTACATGGATCCCTAAAGGCAGCAGGACAGGTAGATAAGGTGGTTAAAAAGGCATATGGGAAACTTGCCTTCGTTAGCCGAGGCATAGAATATAAGAGCAGGGAGGTTATGATGGAGCTGTACAAAACGCTAGTTAGGCCACAGCTGGAATACTGTGTGCAGTTCTGGTCGCCACACTATAGGAGGGATGTGATTGCTTTGGAGAGGGTACAGAGGAGATTTACCAGGATGTTACCTGGGCTGGAGCGCTTCAGCTATGAAGAGAGACTGGACAGGCTGGGGTTGTTTTCCTTGGAGCAGAGAAGGCTGAGGGGGGACCTGATTGAGGTGTACAAAATTATGAGGGGCATAGATAGGGTAGATAGAAAGGAACTTTTCCCCTTAGTAGAGGGGTCAATAACAAGGGGGCATAGATTCAAGATAAGGGGCAGGAGGTTTAGAGGGGATTTGAGGAAAAACTTTTTCACCCAGAGGGTGGTTGGAATCTGGAACTCACTGCCTGAAAGGGTGGTAGAGGCAGGAACCCTCACAACATTCAAGAAGCATTTGGATGAGCACTTGAAATGCCATAGCATACAAGGCTACGGACCAAATGCTGGAAAATGGGATTAGATTAGACAGGGCTTGATGGCCGGCGCGGACGTGATGGGCTGAAGGGCCTCTTTCCATGCTGTATAACTCTATGACTCTATGTAGTGTAGGAGGTTCAGGGAGGACAAGGTGAAATCACCGAGAATGAGCAAAGTGCCGAGGCGGAGGGAAAAGCAGGGAGGGTATCTCCGTGAGAAACTGGAACAAGGATGTTAAAGGAGATTTGAGAGGGGTGGAACAAGGCGAGATGTTCTAAGGAGACTGTGCCAGAGGAGATGGGGGGAGAAGGGAGAGTGTGATTTGGTGATGAGGGCCACACTGCCACTGCGGGGGTTTAGACGAGCCAGGTGACGGGAGGTACAGCTAGGCAGGAAACCCAACAAGTTACAAGAAATGCCTTTCAAAATTGCACACTCAAAGATTAATCATTAATTTTCCCAGATTACACGGGCACTGAAAGTATTTACTGAGTCACTGCTCGGGCTGTGTCCTGTCACGCTTAGTGTGAAACCTGCACACAACCTCCCTGCAGTGATACTAATGGGGCTGCTCCCAGACTGGGGCAGGGAAGCGTCAGTCTTGTTCAGAGTCTACAGCACAGAAACATCTTGTGTTCCTCATTCAGAAAAAAATCAAGCGGTAGAAAATATTTTGAGAAGATAAAGCGTCAAATTACAACTGGACAATCTTAAAAAGGAAAATTAAAAAAAGAAAGCCAGTCAGCTTATGTTAGTTTTCCTGGCCTCCAATTCTGGCCTCTTGTGCATCTCCCACTTCCGTCGCCCCGCCATTGGTGGCCGTGCCTTCAGCCGTCTAGGCTCTATGCTTTGGAATTCCCTCTTTAAACCTCTCCACTTCTCTCTTTCATTTAAGATATTCCTTAAAACCTACCTTTTTGACCAAGCTTTTGTCTCCATCTTTGGCTTGGTGTCAAGTTTTGTTTGTGAAGCACCTCAGGAGATTTTACTATGTTTAAGGCGCTAGATCAATTCAAGTTGTTGCGATGGAGGAGTTCAGATTAGAGGGTGCTGTGAGCTCCCATTGTAGAACCTCCACCAATCAGCCTTCAAGTGCCTCCAGGAAGTGACTATTTAGGCCACTGGGAATGCTGGATAGGGACAAGTCAGGTGGGTCTTCAGCTAGTTTCTGAACAGACGTCACAGAACAAAGCAGATCGTCAGATTCAGGTAACCTTGTGTAAGGGTTTTGTATTGTGGGTCACGCACCAACAGGAAGAATGTAAAAGGAGGAAAGCAGGTTTGTGTTTCCGGGAATTGCTGGCTCATCAATCGGAGAGATGGATGAGTCTGTGGTACAGGTTAGATGTGAAACCGGCATGACACGAGGCCCAGGAAAGGTCATTTCAAGCATACAGCAGCCTAGCACATGCCAACACCACACTGCGGCTTCAGAGGATACTGCATTCCTGGCTTTAATTCAGTGTCCTGAGAAGTAATTAACCCGCAGGCAGCAAAGCGCGATTCCTTAAACACCGCACCGTCCTTGGCCTCTTGCATTGTTCCACGGAAGCTCAACATAAACTCGAGGAACAGCACCTCATCTTCCGATTAGGCACTCTGCAGCCTTCCGGACTCAATATCGAGTTCAACAATTTCAGATCATAACCTCGGCCCCTATTACATTTTTACTTATATATTTTTTCCACCCCTTTGTTTTGGGTTTTCCCTCCCCCCCCCTTTTCTTTTTTTCTCTCTCCCACATGGCAGCTGTCTCTCATCCTGCCAGTACACTTCACACCTAATCTGAGCCGCCTTTTGTCTCCACTTGTCCTATTACCATCTCGCCTGGTTTTGAATACCTCTTAATGTCTCTTTACTTCTTTTGTTCTCTCCCAGCCCTGCCTTCGATCTATTTCATTTCCTTTCCAGTTTTGAAAAAGGGTTCGACCCGAAACGTCGACTCTAATTTCTCTCCACGGATGTTGCCTGGCCTGCTGAGTTTTTCCAGCATTTTCTGTTGTTATTTCGGATTTCCAGCATCTGCAGTATTTTGCTATCCTTAAACACTGACTCGTTTTAACTGGTATTTCGTGTCAGATTCAGGTAACTTTGTGTAAGGGTTTTGTAATGTGGGTTTTGTGTTATCCCGGTCAAATCACAGAGGGGTTTGTACTGGGGGAATTTTGAGAGTTCAATAAACGAACAAATCAAAGGTTGAGCCAAACCCTGTGTTGTGCGTATTTTGTTCGTCTAAATCCTGAAGTCCAAGAACTGTCTGTAAGGAGGGAGGGGGGGAATGGAACCTCCTACAGTCCCAGGACTCTCAACCAACACCAGGAAGACATCAACTGGTCATTGATTCATTCGCTGTTTGTGGGGCCTTGCTGGGCAGATTGGCTGCACAGGAGTGATTCACTGGGCGTGAAGGACTTTGGGACAGCATCAGGATGTGACAAGGTGCTACATAAATGAAATTTCTTCCTTGAATCTGATCGCACAAGTTAGCATAAATTGACGCACCATACTCCAGTCTTGTTTCACATATTAATACACCCCGTCACTAAGCTCATCCTGATACTGATCATTGTAAAACACAGGAACAGTCCAGGAGAGAGAAATGGTCACTCAAACCAATGAATGAGGAAAAAATACCGAGCCCAGAAAAAACTAGCACATTAGCACCAAGCGAAGGCATTGAGTGAAAGGCTCTGATCAGTAACCAACTCCTGATTAGCTGAACCTCGCTGGGGCAAAGGTTGGGGAGAGTCAGGATTCCCAGCCCTGATCCTCATCCAGTGATCGCTGCTGGCAAGACCGGGACTGGGAACAAACACCATCCCGACCCGACCCGACCCGACCCACACCCCACCCCGACACTGACCCACACCCCACACCCCCGACACTGACCCACACCCCACCCCGACACTGACCCACACTCCCCACTCGACACTGACCCACACCCCCGACACTGACCCACACCCACCCCCCCGACACTGACCCACACCCCCCACCCACCCGACACTGACCCACACCCCCCACCCGACACTGACCCACACCCCCCACCCACCCGACACTGACCCACACCCCCCACCCTGACCCACACCCCCCACCCACCCGACACTGACCCACACCCCCCACCCACCCGACACTGACCCACACCCCCCACCCACCCGACACTGACCCACACCCCCCACCCACCCGACACTGACCCACACCCCACACCCACCCGACACTGACCCACACCCCCCACCCACCCGACACTGACCCACACCCCACACCCCCCACCCGACAGACCCACACCCCCCACCCACCCGACACTGACCCACACCCCACACCCTCCACCCACCCGACACTGACCCACACCCCCCACCCACCCGACACTGACCCACACCCCCCACCCACCCGACACTGACCCACACCCCACACCCACCCGACACTGACCCACACCCCCCACCCACCCGACACTGACCCACACCCCACACCCACCCACCCGACACTGAGGGCCGGGAGCGGGGGGTCGGGAGCAGGGGGTCCGGGAGCGGAGGGCCGGAGCGGAGGGCAGCGAGCAGGGGGTCGGGAGCGGGGGGGCGGGGGCACGGGGGCGGAGGGTCGGGAGCGGGGGATCGGGGTGCGGGGGCCGGGGGCCCGGGAGCGGGGGATCGGGGTGCGGGAGCGGGGGGAGTCGGGAGCGGGGAGCGGGGGTCGCGGTCACTCTCCCAGGAGCGGGTCCCCGGCCGCTGAGCCCGGAAGCCGGTGCCCTCGCCCGGCTCTGCCTTACCCATTCTCCGCGGCTCAGGCCCGCTCCTGTTCCTCCTCCTCTGACCCTCGGCATCGCCGGCCTCCGCCATTCTCGCTCCCGGCGCCGCCTCCACTCCCGGCCCGAGGCTCCGCGGCCTAGCCGCTGTTGCTATGGGGCAGTGCGCACGCGCGGCCCCGACCCTCTCCCTGACTCCCCTCGTGACGTCACCTCTCGTTAATATTCCAGCCCCGCCTCC
This sequence comes from Somniosus microcephalus, assembly GCF_052327205.1. Lineage (NCBI taxonomy): Eukaryota > Metazoa > Chordata > Chondrichthyes > Squaliformes > Somniosidae > Somniosus > Somniosus microcephalus. Next base: position 43,452,001 of record NC_141014.1, read on the forward strand.
ACTGAATATTCTAATGTTCCGCGGCCCCGCCCCTTATTAGAATATGATGATCAGCCTCCGCCGAGACAAAGCGAGATGTTCCGGGGAGGGGAAAGCGCCAAAGGATGGGCCCAGAGAGAGAGAAAATCTCAGAGTCACAGAATGTCAGTGTCAGTGTCACAGAGTCACAGAATGTCAGTGTCAGAGTCACAGAGTCACAGAATGTCAGTGTCACAGAGTGTCAGAGTCACAGAGTCACAGAATGTCAGTGTCACAGAGTCTCAGTGTCACAGAGTGTCAGTGTCAGAGTCACAGAATGTCAGTGTCACAGAGTCACAGAGTCACAGAGTCACAGTGTCACAGAGTCACAGTGTCACAGTGTCACAGAGTCACAGAGTCTCAGTGTCACAGAGTCACAGAGTCTCAGTGTCAGAGTCTCAGTGTCACAGTCACAGAGTCACAGAGTCACAATGTCACAGTGTCACAGAGTCACAGAGTCAAAGTGTCACAGAGTCACAGAGTCTCAGTGTCACAGAGTCTCAGTGTCAGAGTCTCAGTGACAGAGTCACAGAGTCACAGTGTCACAGAGTCACAGAGTCTCAGAGTCACAGAGTCTCAGTGTCACAGTGTCACAGAGTCTCAGTGTCACAGAGTCTCAGTGACAGAGTCTCAGTGTCTCAGAGTCACAGAGTCACAGAGTGACAGAGTCACGGAGTCTCAGTGTCACAGAGTGACAGAGTCTCAGTGTCACAGAGTCAGAGTCACAGAGTCTCAGAGTCACAGAGTCTCAGTGTCACAGAGTCTCAGTGTCACAGAGTCACAGAGTCTCAGTGTCACAGAGTGACAGAGTCTCAGTGTCTCAGAGTCACAGAGTCTCAGAGTCACAGAGTCTCAGAGTCACAGAGTCTCAGTGTCAGAGTCACAGAGTCAGAGTCTCAGAGTCACAGAGTCTCAGTGTCACAGAGTCTCAGTGTCACAGAGTCTCAGAGTCTCAGAGTCACAGAGTCTCAGAGTCACAGAGTCTCAGAGTCACAGAGTCTCAGTGTCTCAGAGTCTCAGAGTCTCAGTGTCACAGAGTCACAGAGTCAGTGTCACAGAGTCACAGAGTCACAGAGTCAGAGTCTCAGAGTCACAGAGTCTCAGTGTCACAGAGTCACAGAGTCAGAGTCACAGAGTCTCAGTGTCACAGAGTCTCAGTGTCACAGAGTCTCAGTGTCACAGAGTCTCAGTGTCTCAGTGTCACAGAGTCAGAGTCTCAGAGTCACAGAGTCTCAGTGTCACAGAGTCACAGAGTCAGAGTCTCAGAGTCACAGAGTCTCAGTGTCACAGAGTCTCAGTGTCACAGAGTCACAGAGTCTCAGTGTCACAGAGTCTCAGTGTCACAGAGTCTCAGTGTCACAGAGTCACAGAGTCACAGAGTCTCAGTGTCACAGAGTCTCAGTGTCACAGAGTCTCAGTGTCACAGAGTCACAGAGTCTCAGTGTCACAGAGTCACAGAGTCTCAGTGTCACAGAGTCTGAGTCTCAGTGTCACAGAGTCACAGTGTCAGAGTCACAGAGTCTCAGTGTCACAGAGTCTCAGTGTCACAGAGTCACAGAGTCTCAGAGTCACAGAGTCTCAGTGTCACAGAGTCTCAGTGTCACAGGGTCTCAGTGTCACAGAGTCTCAGTGTCACAGAGTCACAGAGTCTCAGTGTCACAGAGTCACAGTGTCAGAGTCACAGGGTCTCAGTGTCACAGAGTCACAGAGTCACAGAGTCTCAGTGTCACAGAGTCACAGAGTCACAGAGTCTCAGAGTCACAGAGTCACAGAGTCTCAGAGTCACAGAGTCACAGAGTCTCAGTGTCACAGAGTCACAGAGTCAGAGTCTCAGAGTCACAGAGTCTCAGTGTCACAGAGTCTCAGTGTCACAGAATCTCAGTGTCACAGAGTCTCAGTGTCACAGAGTCACAGAGTCTCAGAGTCACAGAGTCTCAGAGTCACAGAGTCTCAGTGTCACAGAGTCTCAGTGTCACAGAGTCTCAGTGTCACAGAGTCACAGAGTCTCAGTGTCACAGAGTCACAGAGTCTCAGTGTCACAGAGTCACAGAGTCTCAGTGTCACAGAGTCTCAGAGTCACAGAGTCTCAGTGTCACAGAGTCACAGTGTCAGAGTCACAGAGTCTCAGTGTCACAGAGTCTCAGTGTCACAGAGTCTCAGAGTCTCAGTGTCACAGAGTCTCAGAGTCTCAGAGTCACAGAGTCTCAGTGTCACAGAGTCTCAGTGTCACAGAGTCACAGAGTCTCAGAGTCACAGAGTCTCAGTGTCACAGAGTCTCAGTGTCACAGAGTCACAGAGTCTCAGTGTCACAGAGTCACAGAGTCACAGAGTCTCAGTGTCACAGAGTCACAGTGTCAGAGTCACAGGGTCTCAGTGTCACAGAGTCACAGTCACAGAGTCACAGTCTCAGCGTCACAGAGTCTCAGCGTCACAGAGTCACAGAGTCTCAGTGTCACAGAGTCTCAGAGTCTCAGTGTCACAGAGTCTCAGAGTCACAGAGTCTCAGTGTCACAGAGTCTCAGAGTCTCAGTGTCACAGAGTCTCAGAGTCTCAGAGTCTCAGAGTCACAGAGTCTCAGTGTCACAGAGTCACAGAGTCACAGAGTCTCAGTGTCACAGAGTCTCAGTGTCACAGAGTCTCAGAGTCACAGAGTCACAGAGTCTCAGTGTCACAGAGTCACAGAGTCACAGAGTCTCAGTGTCACAGAGTCTCAGAGTCTCAGTGTCACAGAGTCACAGAGTCTCAGTGTCACAGAGTCACAGAGTCTCAGTGTCACAGAGTCACAGAGTCTCAGTGTCACAGAGTCTCAGAGTCACAGAGTCTCAGAGTCACAGAGTCACAGAGTCACAGAGTCTCAGTGTCACAGAGTCACAGAGTCTCAGAGTCTCAGTGTCACAGAGTCACAGAGTCTCAGTGTCACAGAGTCACAGAGTCTCAGTGTCACAGAGTCACAGAGTCTCAGTGTCACAGAGTCTCAGTGTCACAGAGTCTCAGAGTCACAGAGTCACAGAGTCTCAGTGTCACAGAGTCACAGAGTCTCAGTGTCTCAGTGTCACAGAGTCACAGAGTCACAGAGTCACAGTGTCTCAGTGTCACAGAGTCTCAGTGTCACAGAGTCTCAGTGTCACAGAGTCTCAGAGTCACAGAGTCACAGAGTCTCAGTGTCACAGAGTCACAGAGTCTCAGTGTCTCAGTGTCACAGAGTCACAGAGTCACAGTGTCTCAGTGTCACAGAGTCACAGTGTCTCAGTGTCACAGAGTCACAGAGTCACAGAGTCTCAGTGTCACAGTGTCTCAGTGTCACAGAGTCTCAGAGTCTCAGTGTCACAGTGTCAGAGTCACAGAGTCTCAGAGTCTCAGTGTCACAGAGTCACAGTGTCTCAGTGTCACAGAGTCACAGTGTCTCAGTGTCAGAGTCACAGAGTCACAGTGTCTCAGTGTCAGAGTCACAGAGTCTCAGTGTCACAGAGTCTCAGAGTCTCAGTGTCACAGTGTCTCAGTGTCACAGAGTCTCAGAGTCTCAGTGTCACAGTGTCAGAGTCACAGAGTCACAGAGTCACAGAGTCTCAGAGTCTCAGTGTCTCAGTGTCTCAGCGTCACAGAGTCTCAGAGTCTCAGTGTCACAGAGTCACAGAGTCACAGAGTCTCAGCGTCACAGAGTCACAGAGTCTCAGTGTCACAGAGTCACAGAGTCTCAGAGTCACAGAGTCTCAGTGTCACAGAGTCACAGAGTCTCAGTGTCACAGAGTCACAGAGTCTCAGCGTCACAGCGTCACAGAGTCTCAGTGTCACAGAGTCACAGAGTCTCAGTGTCACAGAGTCACAGAGTCACAGTGTCACAGAGTCTCAGTGTCACAGTGTCACAGAGTCTCAGTGTCACAGAGTCACAGAGTCTCAGTGTCACAGAGTCTCAGTGTCACAGAGTCTCAGTGTCACAGAGTCACAGAGTCTCAGTGTCACAGAGTCACAGAGTCTCAGAGTCACAGTGTCACAGAGTCACAGTGTCACAGAGTCACAGAGTCTCAGTGTCACAGAGTCAGAGTCTCAGAGTCACAGAGTCACAGAGTCTCAGTGTCACAGAGTCTCAGTGTCACAGAGTCACAGAGTCTCAGTGTCACAGAGTCACAGAGTCTCAGTGTCACAGTGTCACAGAGTCACAGAGTCTCAGAGTCACAGTGTCACAGTGTCACAGAGTCACAGTGTCACAGAGTCTCAGTGTCACAGAGTCTCAGAGTCACAGAGTCTCAGTGTCACAGAGTCTCAGAGTCACAGAGTCACAGAGTCACAGTGTCACAGTCTCAGTGTCACAGAGTCACAGTGTCACAGAGTCACAGAGTCACAGAGTCTCAGTGTCACAGAGTCTCAGTGTCACAGAGTCACAGAGTCTCAGAGTCTCAGTGTCAGAGTCTCAGTGTCACAGAGTCACAGAGTCTCAGTGTCACAGAGTCACAGAGTCTCAGTGTCACAGAGCCACAGAGTCTCAGTGTCACAGAGTCACAGAGTCACAGAGTCTCAGTGTCACAGAGTCACAGAGTCTCAGTGTCACAGAGTCTCAGTGTCACAGTCACAGAGTCACAGAGTCTCAGTGTCACAGAGTCACAGTGTCACAGAGTCTCAGTGTCATAGAGTCACAGAGTCTCAGTGTCAGAGTCACAGAGTCTCAGTGTCACAGTCAGAGTCACAGAGTCTCAGTGTCAGAGTCACAGAGTCACAGAGTCACAGAGTCTCAGAGTCACAGAGTCACAGAGTCACAGAGTCTCAGTGTCACAGAGTCACAGAGTCACAGAGTCTCAGTGTCACAGAGTCTCAGTGTCACAGTGTCACAGAGTCACAGAGTCTCAGTGTCTCAGTGTCACAGAGTCACAGAGTCACAGAGTCTCAGTGTCAGAGTCTCAGAGTCTCAGAGTCTCAGTGTCTCAGAGTCACAGAGTCTCAGAGTCTCAGTGTCAGAGTCTCAGAGTCTCAGTGTCACAGAGTCACAGAGTCTCAGAGTCACAGAGTCTCAGAGTCACAGAGTCTCAGAGTCACAGAGTCTCAGAGTCACAGAGTCTCAGAGTCTCAGTGTCTCAGTGTCAGAGTCACAGTGTCTCAGAGTCTCAGAGTCACAGAGTCTCAGTGTCTCAGTGTCAGAGTCACAGAGTCTCAGAGTCACAGAGTCTCAGAGTCTCAGTGTCACAGAGTCTCAGTGTCTCAGTGTCAGAGTCACAGTGTCTCAGAGTCTCAGAGTCACAGAGTCTCAGTGTCTCAGAGTCTCAGAGTCTCAGTGTCTCAGTGTCAGAGTCACAGTGTCTCAGAGTCTCAGAGTCACAGAATCTCAGAGTCTCAGAGTCACAGAGTCTCAGTGTCTCAGTGTCAGAGTCTCAGAGTCTGAGTCTCAGTGTCAGAGTCTCAGAGTCACAGAGTCTCAGAGTCACAGAGTCTCAGTGTCAGAGTCTCAGAGTCACAGAGTCTCAGAGTCTCAGAGTCACAGAGTCTCAGAGTCTCAGTGTCTCAGTGTCAGAGTCTCAGAGTCTCAGAGTCACAGAGTCTCAGAGTCACAGAGTCTCAGAGTCACAGAGTCTCAGTGTCAGAGTCTCAGAGTCTCAGAGTCTCAGAGTCTCAGAGTCTCAGAGTCACAGAGTCTCAGAGTCACAGAGTCTCAGAGTCTCAGAGTCTCAGAGTCACAGAGTCTCAGAGTCACAGAGTCTCAGAGTCTCAGTGTCAGAGTCTCAGAGTCTCAGTGTCTCAGAGTCACAGAGTCTCAGAGTCTCAGAGTCACAGTGTCTCAGAGTCTCAGTGTCTCAGAGTCACAGAGTCTCAGAGTCTCAGAGTCACAGTGTCTCAGAGTCTCAGTGTCTCAGAGTCACAGAGTCTCAGAGTCTCAGTGTCTCAGAGTCACAGAGTCTCAGTGTCTCAGAGTCTCAGAGTCACAGAGTCTCAGTGTCAGAGTCACAGAGTCTCAGAGTCACAGAGTCTCAGTGTCTCAGAGTCTCAGAGTCACAGAGTCTCAGTGTCAGAGTCACAGAGTCTCAGAGTCTCAGTGTCACAGAGTCTCAGTGTCTCAGTGTCAGAGTCACAGTGTCTCAGAGTCTCAGAGTCACAGAGTCTCAGAGTCTCAGAGTCTCAGAGTCTCAGTGTCACAGAGTCTCAGTGTCTCAGTGTCAGAGTCACAGTGTCTCAGAGTCTCAGAGTCTCAGTGTCTCAGTGTCAGAGTCACAGTGTCTCAGAGTCTCAGAGTCTCAGTGTCTCAGTGTCAGAGTCACAGTGTCTCAGAGTCTCAGAGTCACAGAGTCTCAGTGTCTCAGAGTCTCAGAGTCTCAGAGTCTCAGAGTCACAGAATCTCAGAGTCTCAGAGTCACAGAGTCTCAGTGTCTCAGTGTCAGAGTCTCAGAGTCACAGTGTCTCAGTGTCAGAGTCTCAGAGTCTGAGTCTCAGTGTCAGAGTCTCAGAGTCACAGAGTCTCAGAGTCACAGAGTCTCAGTGTCAGAGTCTCAGAGTCTCAGAGTCACAGAGTCTCAGAGTCTCAGAGTCACAGAGTCTCAGAGTCTCAGAGTCACAGAGTCACAGAGTCTCAGAGTCTCAGAGTCACAGAGTCTCAGTGTCTCAGAGTCTCAGTGTCTCAGTGTCAGAGTCTCAGAGTCACAGAGTCTCAGAGTCTCAGTGTCAGAGTCTCAGAGTCTCAGAGTCTCAGTGTCTCAGTGTCAGAGTCTCAGTGTCTCAGAGTCACAGAGTCTCAGAGTCTCAGAGTCACAGTGTCTCAGAGTCTCAGTGTCTCAGAGTCACAGAGTCTCAGAGTCTCAGAGTCACAGAGTCTCAGTGTCTCAGAGTCTCAGTGTCTCAGAGTCACAGAGTCTCAGAGTCACAGAGTCTCAGTGTCAGAGTCTCAGTGTCTCAGTGTCAGAGTCACAGAGTCTCAGTGTCTCAGAGTCACAGAGTCTCAGAGTCTCAGTCACAGAGTCTCAGAGTCTCAGTGTCTCAGTGTCACAGTGTCAGAGTCTCAGAGTCACAGAGTCACAGAGTCTCAATGTCTCAGTGTCACAGAGTCTCAGAGTCACAGAGTCAATTCAATTCAATTCAAATCGCTTTATTGGCATGATAAGGTACATCTTATGTTGCCAAAGCATCAAAAAACATTTATGGTTGAACACATAAACGCAGATCTATTCATACAGTGTATAAACAGATATATCCCTGAGTGTATAAATATACATTCGTATAATTTGTATATACTCTTTTCTTAGGTTTACTGGTTGTCCCTCTGTTTAATGGCAAGCTGTAACATAGTGTGCCCCTAAGGTTACACAGTTTCTCTGTTCCCCTAGTAGGTATGGGAGTTTTTGGTCGTCATTCAAATTTCTGAATTCAGGGCATATTTGTGTGAATTTTTGGTAGAAATTCTCCCTGATGCCCTGATATTTTCCACAAGCTGTGAGGAAGTGCATCTCTGTCTCCACCACTCCCTGACTGCAGTGAGAGCATATCCTGTCCTCTCTTGGCAGCCGGGTCTGTCTGTGTCTGCCTTTTTCGATGGCCAGGCTATGTTCACTAAGTCTGTACCTTGTCAAGGTTTTTCTCAGTTTGCTATCCTTTACCATGGTCAGCTATTCAGCCATGTTGTATTGTCTGTTTAGGGCCAAGTAGCAATTGAGTTTGTTTTGGGTTTTTGTTGTTTCTGCCCAATATGACAGGTATTTTTCCTTTTGCTTAGTGACAATTGTGTTGGGTCGAATTCTCTGTGCTACGATGTCACTGTCCTGGGGCTGGTTATTGTTAGTAGTGTTAGTGGTTGCTTCACTGAGTCCCAGGACTAGTTGACTGAGGGTGTTCTTCTTTATGGTCCTCTCTTGGCATTTCAGGGCTTCGTAATGATAGCAGTGGGGGTTGCTCATTTTTAGGTGTGTCCAAAATTTGGTGGCTCTTTTTTGGATAGTAATTATTAATGGATATTGGCCTAGTTCTGCCCTGCATGCATTGTTTATGGTTTTCCTTTGAGTCCGGTGGATACTTATACAGAATTCTGCATGTAGGATCTCAATTGGGTGTTTGTCCCATGTTGCAAATTCTTGTTGTGTTAGCGGTCCCCACACCTCACTGCCATAGAGTGCAATTGGTTCAATTACTGATTTAAAAATTTTGAGCCAAATGCTAATTGGGATTTCTATTTGGATTGATCTTTTAATGGCATAGAAAGCCCTTCTAGCTTTCTCTTTCAGTTCATTCACAGCCAGATGAAAATTTCCCGTAGAGCTGATTTTTAAGCCCAAGTATGTGTGATGTGCCTTTAATAACCACAAAACTAGAAGTTATAGACCTTAACAAGTTGGCTTTTAATCACTAAGATCAGAGCTAACATCTCAACACACTGACTGGCTCGCAGGAATGAGTCATATAGATCCTGGGATCTTTATGTAAGAGAAGTCGGGGCGGAGCCAAGAGCCAAGACCTGGAACATTCCAGGTTAGTCAGGAAAGAGGAAGTGAAACTATACACAGTGTGGGGGAGGGTAATATACATGAGTGCAAAACGAATACAGGCAAGACAAACAGATTTCATTACAATGTGTAGTTAGTGGTTTGTTCAATTTTAGTTGTTCCTAGTGTGAAATTTATTCTGGGTCCCTGATGTCTGGATCTTTGCTGGAACACAAGGACTTTGGTTTTTTGGGGGTTTATTGTCAGGGCCCAGGTCTGACAGAATGACTCCAGCAGATCCAGGTTCTGCTGTAGACCCTCCTTAGTTGGTGACAGCAGAACCAGGTCGTCTGCATAGAGGAGGAATTTAACCTTGGATTCATATCGGGTGAGGCCGGGTGCTGTAGATTGTTCAAGTAGTTTTGCCAACTCATTTATGTAAATATTAAAGAGTGTCGGTGAGATTGGCGAGCCCTGCGTCACACCACGCCCCTGTGGGAAGTATTTTGTTTATTTGTCTCCAATTTTAACTGCACATTTATTGTTTGTATACATTGATTTAATTACATCATATGTTTTTCCCCCTACACCACTTTCAATAAGTTTCAAGAATAGACCGTCGTGCCAGATGGAATCAAAAGCCTTCTGGAAATCTACAAAGCAGGCAAAAATTTTGCTTTTGTTTTGATGAACATGTTTGTCAATTAGGGTCTGTAGGGTGAAGATATGATCTGATGTTCTATAGTTTGGTAGGAATCCAATTTGGCTTTTACTCAAGACATTGTGCTCCTCAAGGAAGTTTATAAGTCTTTTGTTTATGATACTACAGAAAACCTTCCCCAGGTTACTGTTTACACAGATGCCTCGATAGTTATTTGGGTCAACTTTGTCCCCACTTTTGTGTATGGGCGTTATGAGTCCTTTGTTCCAGATATCAGGGAAGTAACCAACACTCAGAACCAAGTTGAAGAGTTTCAGTATAGCCAATTTCATTTTATCGTCTGTGTGTTTAATCATCTCGTTTAGGATGCCGTCTGCACCGCAAGCTTTTCCTGGTCGCAGGTCCTTGAGTTTTTCAATTAGCTCTTTTTCAGATATTATGGGGTCTATCGGGTTTTGGTTATCTTTTATGGCAAATTCTAGCTTTGCCAGTTTTTCGCATATTTGGTATTGCTCTGGGCTTAGTGTGTTTTTCTGGTATAATTTTTCAAAATGGTTTTCCCATGTGTCTCCGTTTTGAATGGCCAATTCGTCGTGTTGTTTTTTGTGTAATATATTCCAGTTGTCCCAGAAACAATTGGAATCAATGGATTCCTCAATGGAGATGAGTGTATTCTTAATATACTGCTCTTTCTTGGTTCTGAGTGTGTTTTTGTATTGTGTTAGTGCCTGACAATAAGTAAGGCGTAATTCCTCGTTTTCTGGTTGTCTGTGTTTTTGGTTTGATATTTTTCTGAGTTTTTCCTCATGTTCTGGCAATCGGAGTCAAACCATTTTTCGTAGTTTTTTGTTTTGGGTTTGTTCTTGCGAACTTTCAAGTTTGACATTGATGCCAAATTATCAAAAATATTATTTAGGTTATTCACTGCCCGGTTTACGCCTTCTTTATTGTGTGTGTATGTATTTTCCAGAAAGGTGTCCAAGAGAGCTTGAGTTGTTTGATTGCTAATTGCTTTCTGGTATTTTTCCGTGCAGTTTTTGGCCCATCTGTAAGATTTTTTAATGTTGTACAGCTTACTGGGTTGTGTTTCTGTGTTGGTTGTTTCTGTCCTTTCAAGATATGCAGTAATTTGACTGTGATCTGACAGTGTTGTTTGTGGTTTGACTGTGAATGTTCTGAAAGAGGATGGGTCCAGATCCGTAATCATATAGTCTACGGTGCTGAAGCCAAGAGGTGAGCAATAGGTGGATCTTCCTAGGAAGTCTCCCAATGACCTACCATTGACAATGTACAGAGTCTCAGAGTCACAGAATCACAGAGTCTCAGTCTCAGTGTCACAGAGTCTCAGTCACAGTCTCAGTGTCACAGAGTCTCAGTCACAGAGTCTCAGTGTCACAGAGTCTCAGTGTCACAGAGTCTCAGTGTCACAGAGTCTCAGTGTCACAGAGTCACAGAGTCTCAGTGTCACAGAGTCTCAGTGTCAGAGAGTCACAGAGTCTCAGTGACAGAGTGACAGAGTCTCAGTGTCACAGAGTCTCAGTGTCACAGAGTCTCAGTGTCACAGAGTCGCGGGGGATATACTCGGGGTCGAGGGGGATATACTCGGGGTCAAGGGGGATATACTCGGGGTCGAGGGGAACATACCCCAGGTCGCGGGGGACATACTCGGGGTCGCGGGGATATACTCGGGGTCGAGGGGGATATACTCGGGGTCGAGGGGGACATACCCCGGGTCGCGGGGGATATACTCGGGGTCGAGGGGGATATACTCGGGGTCGAGGGGGATATACTCGGGGTCGCGGGGGATATACTCGGGGTCGCGGGGGATATACTCGGGGTCGAGGGGGACATACCCCGGGTCGAGGGGGATATACTCGGGGTCGAGGGGGATATACTCGGGGTCGAGGGGGATATACTCGGGGTCGAGGGGGACATACCCCGGGTCGCGGGGGATATACTCGGGGTCGCGGGGATATACTCGGGGTCGAGGGGATATACTCGGGGTCGAGGGGAACATACCCCGGGTCGCGGGGGATATACTCGGGGTCGCGGGGGACATACCCCGGGTCGCGGGGGATATACTCGGGGTCGCGGGGATATACCCGGTGTTGAGGGGGATATACACTAACAGGTGTGTGTACTATAAGTGAATGTTTATTAAAAGTTGCTCATTCTTGGTCTTCCTTCTGTTTCTTGTGTTTTGGGATCCTGGTTGAGGTTTTTCCCCAGTCGATGTTGTATGGTCCCTCCCTGATACCCAAGTAGCTACACGGTCCTCACCCCTTGCTCTTTAACATTGTATCTGTGTAGATTTCACGTGATGATCATCTTCTTGCTCCCTTGCCATGTGTCACCTTTCCTTCTTCCTCACAGCCAATCTCTGTGCAGTCACCTGTCCTCCACAGCACTCAGGAGCTAGGTTCGTGTACCAGACTGATGACCATCAGCAGTGCAAGCTCATAATCCCAAACCAACATAAAGCTCGACACAGGCCTCACTCATACCAGTCCAACGTCTGATAGTGTGCACACTCTTGCCTCCGAGTTAGAAGATTGCGAGTTCAGGTCCACAACTGGAGTAGCCACTTCCTGCAGCGCATTACTGAGGGAGCGCCGCACTGTCGGAGGGGCAGTACTGAGGGAGCGCCGCACTGTCGGAGGGGCAGTACTGAGGGAGCGCCGCACTGTCGGAGGGGCAGTACTGAGGGAGCGCCGCACTGTCGGAGGGGCAGTACTGAGGAAGCGCCGCACTGTCAGAGGGGCAGTGCTGAGGGAGCGCCGCACTGTCAGAGGGGCAGTACTGAGGGAGCGCCGCACTGTCAGAGGGGCAGTACTGAGGGAGCGCCGCACTGTCGGAGGGGCGGTACTGAGGGAGCGCTGCACTGTCAGAGGGGCAGTACTGAGGGAGCGCCGCACTGTCTGAGGGGCAGTACTGAGGGAGCGCCGCACTGTCGGAGGGGCATTACTGAGGGAGCGCCGCACTGTCGGAGGGGCGGTACTGAGGGAGCGCTGCACTGTCGGAGGGGCAGTACTGAGGGAGCGCCGCACTGTCGGAGGGGCGTTCCTGCAGATCAAACGTTAAACTAAGCTTCCGCCTGTCTGTTCAGGTGGATATAAAAGAATCCATGGCACTGTTGGAAGATTAGAACCAAAAAATGATTATTCATTGCATTTGTTGTTATGGGATCTTCTACTTTGGATGTGAAGTGTTTTGGGATGAAAGGTGAGATTATAAATGCAGCTGCTCTCCCTGTGAGGTTATTATGGATAATTACAAACAAATCACGGCTTCCATTTGTCTGTACATGTAATCAATTTATTTTCCTTGCAATGTTCTTGAAAAAATACTCAGTATTTTCTTATTAAATGGGTCAGGTAGGGCACGGATAACACAAAGTAACATACTTCTGTCCAACCAATAGTTATTTTTAGTTAACAGCTCCTCACATTAACTCTGGGGACAGCTGGAAACCTAATCACTGGGTGATGAAATGGATCGACTGCTCTCCCAGACAGGAGGGAAGAATTGCATCCATGTAACAATAGGAGAAATGTACACACATGGACACGTATGTACATGGACACACGTACACATCAATGTTCCCCCTAATTTTTTTTTCCCGTGCGCGGTCCCTTTAAATTTGCTGCGTGGTATCTTTTCCAGCTTGTGAGCAGCCTGCGCGGGACATCCCGATCGATGCCCGGCCCCGCACTCGCACACCTTAGGGGGAACCCTGGTACACATAAGTACAAGCACACTTGCGCGCGCACACAGACACAGACAGACACACACACACACACACACACACACACACACACACACACAACATAAACTCGCACACCAACACTATTATAATCGGTCACGAGCAAAACTCAGACCTGACAGCAAATGGATACATTTCTATCGGTCACAGCCTCCCGTTGAATAATTTATGTTTTCCGATCTTCTGAGGAAATGAAGCCCCCACCACCCCCACCATGATATACTGACTGCACTGTATAGCGATCTAGAACCATAGACTGTCTGCATCGTATAGCGATCTAGAACCATAGACTGCAGCATATAGCGATCTAGAACCATAGACCGACTGCACTGTATAGTGATCTAGAACCATAGACCAACTGCACTGTATAGCGATCTAGAACCATAGACCGACTGCACTGTATAGCGATCTAGAACCATAGACCGACTGCACTGTATAGCGATCTAGAACCATAGACCGACTGCATTGTATAGCGATCTAAAACCATAGACCGACTGCACTGTATAGCGATCTAGAACCATAGACCGACTGCACTGTATAGCGATCTAGAACCATAGACCGACTGCACTGTATAGCGATCTAGAACCATAGATCGACTGCACCGTTCTAGAAGCTTGCTACTTCTGTCTACTTTCAATCTTCTGTTTCTTCCTGTGGGCGAGTCCGAGAATCATTCCCCAGCCTGTACGGTGGGCGGGGTAGCCGATTGTTGTTTAGCTCAAGAAACATTCAGCTCGAGTGTCACAATCTCCCGACATGGCTACCACTGGAGGGTGGCTCTCATTTCCCCATCCCACCCCACCCCACCATACCCCCACTGCTCCCCACCCACCACCGCTGCTCCCCACCCCCCATGGCTCCCCACTCCCTACCCCCGCTGCCCCCCACCCTCCCCCAACTGATACTTAATGTTATTTCTCGGGACTTGCTTCACTCTGGTAACCTGTGATATCACTCACATGTTCCGGGATCTTTTTGCATAGTTGGTGAATTTTTAAAAATAATACAAATTAATTCCAGTTTGGGATACTGCAGCTTTCGAACTTTAGTAAAACCAGAGCCTGTTAGGCAGGTGACTGTCCAGCGGTGATCACTCTCTGCTGAGTTGGTTGTTCAAAAACTTTTGCAGCATATTTTAAAAACGTGTTAAAGGCCCCGAGGGAAACGTCTAAAATGGACAAACAAACTCCACAGGAGCTGCTAAACTCTTGCACTCAATTCATTTTTGTCCTGTGACATGTCATCCATTTCGAACGCATCCTCCTCTTCCTCCTCCGCCAGCAGCTCTGCCCTTTCCAAACCTTCCTCTTCCGTGTCAACCTTCAGGTAGCCATTTCTCCTGAACGCCTCTTCCTCATTCTCATTCACAGTGAGCGAAGCCTCATCTCCTTCATCGCCCCTGATGTAGACACACTCAGAGTAGGCCGTGCGTTTGTCCAGTCTGTCCTGGACCACGCGCTGGACGTACATCAGGGGGATGGGCAGAGTGGCTATGATGATCAGGATGATCATCATGGCCAATGCCCAATCCGGATATTCCAGCAGCACCTCCTCCGCCTGGGAATAGAGCAGACAAACATTTACACCAATCGCTCAATAAACTGTTGAGGGAGCTTTACTCTGTATCTAACCCGTGCTGTACCTGCCCTGGGAGTGTTTGATGGGACAGTGTAGAGGGAGCTTTACTCTGTATCTAACCCGTGCTGTACCTGCCCTGGGAGTGTTTGATGGGACAGTGTAGAGGGAGCTTTACTCTGTATCTAACCCGTGCTGTACCTGCCCCGAGAGTGTTTGATGGGACAGTGTAGAGGGAGCTTTACTCTGTATCTAACCCGTGCTGTACCTACCCCGATAGTGTTTGATGGGACAGTGTAGAGGGAGCTTTACTCTGTATCTAACCCGTGCTGTACCTGCCCTGGGAGTGTTTGATGGGACAGTGTAGAGGGAGCTTTACTCTGTATCTAACCCGTGCTGTACCTGCCCTGGGAGTGTTTGATGGGACAGTGTAGAGGGAGCTTTACTCTGTATCTAACCCGTGCTGGACCTGCCCTGGGAGTGTTTGATGGGACAGTGTAGAGGGAGCTTTACTCTGTATCTGACCCGTGCTGGACCTGCCCTGGGAGTGTTTGATGGGACAGTGTAGAGGGAGCTTTACTCTGTATCTAACCCCGTGCTGTACCTGTCCTGGGAGTGTTTGATGGGACAGTGCAGAGGGAGCTTTACTCTGTACCTGTCCTGGGAGTGTTTGATGGGACAGTGTAGAGGGAGCTTTACTTTGTATCTGACCCGTGCTGGACCTGCCCTGGGACCCCTATTCACCACCATGATCCAGGGGTCGGGGGTTGGGCACCAGATTCCACCTTGTGTTTCCACCCTGGATTTTCTAGCCCTGCCCTTCGGACCCACAAGGGCTCAAGATGCCTCTGGCGCCTTTCTAAAGGCTGCAAGAATTTTTGCCCTCCCCCCAAGCAGTGGCCACGTCCTTTTAAATTTCACCAACACAGCGATTTTGCAGTTTCATCCCTCCCCATGTCCAAGGCCAAAGCTGCTGTGCGAGCTCCGAACAGCGATGGGATCGAGTGCCACGGGATAGTGTACATTAATGATGGAAGCCTGTGTACCGCAGGGATCGGTGCTGGGTCCTTTGCTGTTTGTAGTGTACATTAATGATTTAGATATGAATGTAGGAGGTATGATCAGTAAGTTCGCAGATGACACGAAAATTGGTGGAGTGGTAAATAGTGAGGAGGGAAGCCTCAGGCTACAGGACGATATAGATGGGTTGGATGGATGGGCAGAACAGTGGCAAATGGAATTTAACCCTGAAAAGTGTGAGGTGATGCATTTTGGACAGACTAACAAGGCAAGGGAATACACAATGAATGGTAAGACCCTAGGAAGGACAAAGGATCAGAGGGACCTTGGTGTGCATGTACATAGCTCCCTGAAGGCAGCAGAACAGGTAGATAAGGTGGTTAAAAAGGCATATGGGATACTTATATTCTATGTCTCGACTAATGAAGGCAAGAGCAGGGAGGTTATGATGGAGCTGTACAAAATGTTAGTTAGGCCACAGCTGGAGTACTGTGTGCAGTTCTGGTCGCCACACTATAGGAAGGATGTGATTGCATTGGAGAGGGTGCAGAGGAGATTTACCAGGATGTTACCTGGGCTGGAGCGCTTCAGCTATGAAGAGAGACTGGACAGGCTGGGGTTGTTTTCCTTGGAGCAGAGAAGGCTGAGGGGGGACCTGATTGAGGTGTACAAAATTATGAGAGGCATAGATAGGGTAGATAGAAAGGAACTTTTCCCCTTAGTAGAGGGGTCAATAACCAGGGGGCATAGGTTCAAGATAAGGGGCAGGAGGTTTAGAGGGGATTTGAGGAAAAACTTTTTCACCCAGAGGGTGGTTGGAATCTGGAACTCACTGTCTGAAAGGGTGGTAGAGGCAGGAACCCTCACAACATTCAAGAAGCTTTTAGATGAGCACTTGAAATGCCATAGCATACAAGGCTACGGACCAAGTGCTGGAAAATGGGATTAGAATAGACAGGGCTTGATGGCCGGCGCGGACACGATGGACCGAAGGGCCTCTTTCTGTGCTGTATAACTCTATGACTCTAATCAGCACTGCCAGCTTCAGCAGCACTAAAGCAAAGTTATTCTGGATAGAACTTTCCCAGTCAGTTAGTTTAATTAAAAGAATTGTAAAATAAGCTGTGAGTGATCTTACCTTCTCTTGGTTCCACGCCCGATACGTTGGATGCTTGATGCACATGCGGATCAGACTGGCCAGGAGCAGAGCCATCATCATCATGGGACAGACATACTTCCACATGTACTTGTACAGAACGACAGGACGGTGACCAATCATGGCCTGGATATCATCCATAAACCTGCAACAAACACCCTCAGTTACAACTCAGCCAGAACCGCCAGCAGTGCCAGTGCCCTGCTCCTCATCGCTACTCGGTCACACCTCCTTGGGAGGCTTTGCTGTGACAGTGTAGAAGAGAATATTGAGTTTGCCACAGAAAGTTGACTCAGTTCCGATCTTTCATTGCCAGGATCGTTATTTTGGGACCACCTCGGCCCCATGGAGATCCCTCTTACCCTCCTCCCCCAAAGACGGCCATTAGGCAAATGGCAGCGGTTGGCTGGAGCCCATGCTTGGCAGGTGGGTACCAGGAGTTGATGAATGGCATAATGAGCTGGACAACTCACCATGAAATGTGAGTGCAGAGGCCCTGAGCACAGCACCAACACACACCATGTCCCAGCTGCTTCTCCCAGGGCCAACCCGCCCACACCCCGTCTTCAGGACCACTGCAGCTCACATTCCAGCCGCTGCTGACCCGTGTCCCAGAGTCATAAGAAATAGGAGTAGGAGTCGGCCATTCGGCCCCTCGAGCCTGCTCCGCCATTCAATGAGATCATGGCTGATCTTCTGCCTCAACTCCATTCACCGGCCCTATCGCCATATCCCTTGATGCCCTTACTAGTCAGAAATCTATCGACTTCTGTTTTGAATATGCCCAACGACTGAGCCTCCACAGCCCTCTGGGGTAGAGAATTCCAAAGATTCACCACCCTCTGAGTGAAGAAATTTCTTCTCATCTCAGTCCTGAATGGCCGAGCCTTTAACTTGATGCTGTGGCCCCTGGTTCTAGACTCCCCAGCCAAGTCTCCTCATCACAAACATCTGCCTGCAGTGTGGTGGAAGGACTGACTATGACATGCTTACCAGCTCGAGCTTCTAGACGTCAAAGTCCAACAGAGAGAGAGAGAAAGAATCAAAGAGTAAAAGAAAGAGAAAGAGCTAAAATGGAGAGTGAGAGACACAGACATGAACAGTAAATGGATTCTGAGAACAGCAGGATGATAGTAAATGAAAAAGTCAGTGTGGATAGAGAAGAAATGGTGAAAGAGAGAATGAACTAGAGGGAGTTTAATAATCGGAGTTAACATGAGAAAGTGAAAAATAAAAATAGAAAGAGCAAAGAGAACGAGGGAGAAATAGAAAGGAACAAAGCGATGACGAGGATTAACGGAGAGAAGAACACTGAAAAAGGAGACTGAGCTCTAAAACTGAGCAAACCTGTCAGCTCCGTAGATCCACGCGACTGCAATCAACTCGAACAGAACAACGATGATCAGAGGCAGCGTCGCGGAGTAATCATCAAACATAGCGACAAAGTAGTTTCCAGAGCGCTGCGTAAAAATCATTCCAGCAACAAAGCCCAGCATACAGCAGAACACTGGAACAAGAAGAAAAGTGAGGTGTTAAACAGCATCGCGGGGACAGTGAGATGTTACACTGATCGAGGGGGCAGTGAGATGTTGTGGTAAACCACTTTTATCGTTCACTATCGTTACACTATAGTTATCACTGTTATATCGTTACTCTATGGTTATCACTGGTCACGCTGTTATACCTGGGCTGACCACTGCTGACTCCGCCCATGGCTCCACCTACCTGCCCAGGTATAAAGGTGGTTGACTGGCTGGTATTCCTCCTTGTTGGATCCGATCACCCATGAGGGTGGGCTCTGTTATTTAGCCAATAAAAACCTATAGTTACTTTCTTAACTCGTCGCTTTTCATTGGATGAATTGATAGGTATATCAATTTTATTGGCTAAATTTTAAAATGTCGTTCCCTGAGCAGCAAAACGAGCAGCAAAACGACCAGCCAGACGCCGAGCTACAACAGCCAGCTTGGCTGCGAGCCCTCAGACCACCGTACCTGGATCTAAACCCACAGGCTGCAAACTCAGCCCTCGACTTCGAACACTGGCTGAGCTGTTTCGAGTCCTACCTGGGAGAATCCGGCGTGCCTCAGAGATCCAAGCTAAGAGTTCTGACCGCCCAAGTGAGCCCTAAAGTATTCGCACTCATCCGGGACCTTAAAACATACGAGGACGCCATCAACCGGCTGAAAAGACAGTACCAGAGCTCGGTAAATTCCATGTATGCCAGACACCTCCTAAGATCCCGCCCGCAACAGCCAGGAGAGTCTGTAGATGAATTTTTACAGGCGCTACAAGCACTCGGCAGAGACTGTAACTTTAAAGCGGTAACGGCGGCAGAAAATACTGAAGACAATGTCCGCGATGCCTTCGTGAAAGGCCTGCGGTCCGACTACTCACGGCAAAGACTACTGGAAGCAAAGGACCTCGACCTGGACAAAGCTGCAGCCCTCGCTCGCTCTCTAGAAGTGGCCCATCGGGACCTCGAGGCATACTCAAGGTACTGTAACTCGCGACCCTGGGACTTGGGACCGACCCCGACCGCAATACCCCCCGCAGCAACCCCCCTGGGACCTACCTCAGCGTCGGCGTCCTGGACCCGATCGAGACCGCCACCCCTGGTACCGGCTCCGACATCGGACCCCCGCGTTCGGGCCGCCGGCTGCTTCTTCTGCGGCCAGGCGAAACACCCGAGGTCGCGCTGCCCTGCCAAAAACGCGACCTGCTCGACCTGCTTGAAGAAAGGCCACTTCGCAAAGGCCTGCAGAGGGGGATCAACAGAGGCCAGCAGTGCCTCATGCGAGCTGTGGGGGCGGCCATCTTCCATCAAGGCAACAGAGGCCAGCATCCCCACATGTGAGTCATGGGGCGGCCATCTTTGATCCAGGCAACCGACACCAGCAGTGCCTCATGTGAGTTACGGGGGCAGCCATCTTCTCCGCCATTTTGTCCAATCTCGTGGGAGACGCCATTTTACCCACCACGCTCGACCGCCACCGTGCCTCTAGACCCGACTACCGCCTCACCCGCAGACTACAGCAACTCGCTCAGCTATACACTAGCCTCCGTCACACTGGACCAAGCCCGCCCGCATCACCTGTCCAAGTCCATGATGGACATCAAAGTAAACTGCCACGCCACGACCTGCCTGTTCGACAGCGGAAGCACGGAGAGTTTCATCCACCCAGACACGGTGAGCTCGGTGAGCCGAGGATGGCAAGGCGCGAGGTGTTAAACACACATTTCTCCTTATTGTAGGTGAGGTTCAGCCGTTGGGCCGTACGGAGGAATCTCTCCAGATTAACGTCATGGTCCTGCCGGTCGCGGCCGCAGATGGTGACGTTATCTAGGTAGGGGAACGTGGCGTGCAGCCCGTTCTGGTCAACCATCCGGTCCATCTCCCTTTGGAAGACCGAAACCCCGTTGGTGACGCCGAAGGGAAGCCTAAGGAAGTGGTAGAGGCGGCCATTCGCCTCGAAGGCGGTATACTGGCGGTCCTCAGGGCGGATAGGGAGTTGGTGGTAGGCCGACTTAAGGTCGATGGTAGAGAATACTCGGTATTGTGCGATCTGATTGACCATATCAGATATGCGGGGAAGGGGGTATGCGTCCAGCTGGGTGTACCTGTTTATGGTCTGGCTGTAGTCGATGACCAGGCGGTTCTTATTGCCCGTCTTAACTACCACGACCTGGGCACGTCAGGGGCTGGTGCTCCCTTCGATGATGCCCTCCTTCAGGAGACGCTGCACCTCAGAGCTAATGAAAGCTCTGTCCCCGGCGCTGTACCGCCTGCTCTTGGTCGCGACGGGTTTGCAGTCGGGGGTGGGTTAGCGAACAGGGAAGGTGGCGGGACCTTGAGGGTGGATAGGCCGCAGGTGTTACGTGGTGGGCGGTTTAAAATCTGTTGGTTGTCGACTGTGAGTGGGGGGAGGGGTCCGCCGTATGCTAACGTGACGCTTTGGAGGTGGGATTGGAAGTCTAGCCCTAGTAGGACGGCGGCGCATAGCTGGGGGAGGACGAGGAGTTTAAAATTTTTATACTCCGTACCCTTAACTGATAGGGTCACAACACAGTAGCCGCTGATGTCTGTGGCGTGGGATCTCGATGCCATCGAGATCCGGTTGCGCGTTGGCAGGACAGGGAGGGAGTAGTGGCTCACCGTGTCTTGGTGGATGAAACTCTCCGTGCTTCCGCTGTCGAACAGGCAGGTCGTGGCGTGGCCGTTTACTCTGATGTCCATCATTGACTTGGACAGGTGATGCGGGCGGGTTTGGTCCAGTGAGACGGAGGCTAGTGTATAGCTGAGCGAGTTGCTGTAGTCTGCGGGTGAGGCGGTAGTCGGGTCTAGAGGCACGGTGGTGGTCGGGCGTGGTGGGTCTCCCACGAGGTTGGACAAAATGGCGGAGAAGATGGCTGCCCCCGTAACTCACATGAGGCACTGCTGGTGTCGGTTGCCTGTATCAAAGATGGCTGCCCCCATGACTCACATGTGGGGATGCTGGCCTCTGTTGCCTTGAAGGAAGATGGCCGCCCCCACAGCTCGCATGAGGCACTGCTGGCCTCTGATGATCCACCTCTGCAGGCCTTAGCGAAGTGGCCTTTCTTCCTGGCTGGGCAGCGCGACCTCGGGTGTTTCGCCTGGCCGCAGAAGAAGCAGCCGGCGGCCCGATCGCGGGGGTCCGATGTCGGAGCCGGTACCGGGGGTGGCGGTCTCGATCGGGTCCGGGACGCCGACGCTGAGGTAGGTCCCAGGGGGGTTGCTGCGGGGGGTATCGCGGTCGGGGTCGGTCCCAAGTCCCAGGGTCGCGAGTTACAGTACCTTGAGTATGCCTCGAGGTCCCGATGGGCCACCTCTAGAGAGGGAGCGAGGGCTGCAGCTTTGTCCAGGTCGAGGTCCCTTGCTTCCAGTAGTCTTTGCCGTGAGTAGTCGGACCGCAGGCCTTTCACGAAGGCATCGCGGACATTGTCTTCAGTATTTTCTGCCGCCGTTACCGCTTTAAAGTTACAGTCTCTGCCGAGTGCTTGTAGCACCCGTAAAAATTCCTCCACGGGCTCTCCTGGCTGTTGCGGGCGGGATCTTAGGAGGTGTCTGGCATACATGGAATTTACCGGGGTTTGGTACTGTCTTTTCAGCCGGTTGATGGCGTCCTCGTATGTTTTAAGGTCCCGGATGAGTGCGAATACTTTAGAGCTCACTTGGGCGTTCAGAACTCTTAGCATGGATTTCTGAGGCACGCCGGATTCTCCCAGGTAGGCTTCGAAGCAGCTCAGCCAGTGTTCGAAGTCGAGGGCTGAGTTTGCTGCCTGTGGGTTTAGGTCCAGGTACGGTGGTCTGAGGGCTCGCAGCCAGGCCGGCTGCTGTGGCTGTTGTAGCTGGGCGTCTGGCTGGTCGCTTGGCTGGTCGTTTGGCTGCTCAAGTGTCGACATTTTAAAATTTAGCCAATAAAATTGATATACCTATCAATTCATCCAATGAAAAGCGACGAGTTAAGAAAGTAACTATAGGTTTTTATTGGCTAAATAACAGAGCCCACCCTCGTGGGTGATCGGATCCAACAAGGAGGAATACCAGCCAGTCGACCACCTTTATACCTGGGCAGGTAGGTGGAGCCATGGGCGGAGTCAGCAGTGTTCAGCCCAGGTATAACAGCGTGACAAGAGGCGACCTCGTATAGTGATACAACAGTGTGAACAGTGATAACGATATAACAGTGATAACTATAGTGTAACGATAGTGAACGACAAAAGTGGTTTACCACAAGGGGACAGTGAGATGTTACACTGATCACGGGGACAGTGAGATGTTACACTGATCGAGGGGACAGTGAGATGTTACACTGATCGAGGGGACAGTGAGATGTTACACTGATCGAGGGGACAGTGAGATGTTACACTGATCGAGGGGACAGTGAGATGTTACACTGATCGAGGGGACAGTGAGATGTTACACTGATCGAGGGGACAGTGAGATGTTACACTGATCGAGGGGACAGTGAGATGTTACACTGATCGAGGGGACAGTGAGATGTTACACTGATCGAGGGGACAGTGAGATGTTACACTGATCGAGGGGACAGTGAGATGTTACACTGATCGAGGGGACAGTGAGATGTTACACTGATCGAGGGGACAGTGAGATGTTACACTGATCGAGGGGACAGTGAGATGTTACACTGATCGAGGGGACAGTGAGATGTTACACTGATCGAGGGAACAGTGAGATGTTACACTGATCACGGGGACAGTGAGATGTTACACTGATCACGGGGACAGTGAGATGTTACACTGATCGAGGGGACAGTGAGATGTTACACTGATCACAGGGACAGTGAGATGTTACACTGATCGAGGGGACAGTGAGATGTTACACTGATCACGGGGACAGTGAGATGTTACACTGATCGAGGGGACAGTGAGATGTTACACTGATCACAGGGACAGTGAGATGTTACACTGATCGAGGGGACAGTGAGATGTTACACTGATCACGGGGACAGTGAGATGTTACACTGATCGAGGGGACAGTGAGATGTTACACTGATCACGGGGACAGTGAGGTGTTACACTGATCGAGGGGACAGTGAGATGTTACACTGATCGAGGGGACAGTGAGATGTTACACTGATCGAGGGGACAGTGAGGTGTTACACTGATCGAGGGGACAGTGAGATGTTACACTGATCACGGGGACAGTGAGGTGTTACACTGATCGAGGGGACAGTGAGATGTTACACTGATCGAGGGGACAGTGAGATGTTACACTGATCGAGGGGACAGTGAGATGTTACACTGATCGAGGAGACAGTGAGATGTTACACTGATCATGGGGACAGTGAGATGTTACACTGATTGAGGGGACAGTGAGGTGTTACACTGATCGAGGGGACAGTGAGATGTTACACTGATCGAGGGGACAGTGAGATGTTACACTGATCGAGGGGACAGTGAGATGTTACACTGATCGAGGGGACAGTGAGATGTTACACTGATCGAGGGGACAGTGAGGTGTTACACTGATCACGGGGACAGTGAGGTGTTACACTGATCGAGGGGACAGTGAGATGTTACACTGATCACGGGGACAGTGAGATGTTACACTGATCACAGGGACAGTGAGATGTTACACTGATCGAGGGGACAGTGAGATGTTACACTGATCGAGGGGACAGTGAGATGTTACACTGATCGAGGGGACAGTGAGATGTTACACTGATCGAGGGGACAGTGAGATGTTACACTGATCGAGGGGACAGTGAGATGTTACACTGATCGAGGGGACAGTGAGATGTTACACTGATCGAGGGGACAGGGAGATGTTACACTGATCGAGGGGACAGTGAGATGTTACACTGATCGAGGGGACAGTGAGGTGTTACACTAATCGAGGGGACAGTGAGGTGTTACACTGATCGAGGGGACAGTGAGATGTTACACTGATCGAGGGGACAGTGAGGTGTTACACTGATCGAGGGGACAGTGAGGTGTTACACTGATCGAGGGGACAGTGAGGTGTTACACTGATCGAGGGGACAGTGAGGTGTTACACTGATCGAGGGGACAGTGAGGTGTTACACTGATCGAGGGGACAGTGAGATGTTACACTGATCGAGGGGACAGTGAGATGTTACACTGATCGAGGGGACAGTGAGATGTTACACTGATCGAGGGGACAGTGAGATGTTACACTGATCGAGGGGACAGTGAGATGTTACACTGATCGAGGGGACAGTGAGATGTTACACTGATCGAGGGGACAGTGAGATGTTACACTGATCGAGGGGACAGTGAGATGTTACACTGATCGAGGGGACAGTGAGATGTTACACTGATCGAGGGGACAGTGAGATGTTACACTGATCACGGGGACAGTGAGATGTTACACTGATCACGGGGACAGTGAGATGTTACACTGATCGAGGGGACAGTGAGATGTTACACTGATCACAGGGACAGTGAGATGTTACACTGATCGAGGGGACAGTGAGATGTTACACTGATCACGGGGACAGTGAGATGTTACACTGATCGAGGGGACAGTGAGATGTTACACTGATCACAGGGACAGTGAGATGTTACACTGATCGAGGGGACAGTGAGATGTTACACTGATCACGGGGACAGTGAGATGTTACACTGATCGAGGGGACAGTGAGATGTTACACTGATCACGGGGACAGTGAGGTGTTACACTGATCGAGGGGACAGTGAGATGTTACACTGATCGAGGGGACAGTGAGATGTTACACTGATCGAGGGGACAGTGAGGTGTTACACTGATCGAGGGGACAGTGAGATGTTACACTGATCACGGGGACAGTGAGGTGTTACACTGATCGAGGGGACAGTGAGATGTTACACTGATCGAGGGGACAGTGAGATGTTACACTGATCGAGGGGACAGTGAGATGTTACACTGATCGAGGAGACAGTGAGATGTTACACTGATCATGGGGACAGTGAGATGTTACACTGATTGAGGGGACAGTGAGGTGTTACACTGATCGAGGGGACAGTGAGATGTTACACTGATCGAGGGGACAGTGAGATGTTACACTGATCGAGGGGACAGTGAGATGTTACACTGATCGAGGGGACAGTGAGATGTTACACTGATCGAGGGGACAGTGAGGTGTTACACTGATCACGGGGACAGTGAGGTGTTACACTGATCGAGGGGACAGTGAGATGTTACACTGATCACGGGGACAGTGAGATGTTACACTGATCACAGGGACAGTGAGATGTTACACTGATCGAGGGGACAGTGAGATGTTACACTGATCGAGGGGACAGTGAGATGTTACACTGATCGAGGGGACAGTGAGATGTTACACTGATCGAGGGGACAGTGAGATGTTACACTGATCGAGGGGACAGTGAGATGTTACACTGATCGAGGGGACAGTGAGATGTTACACTGATCGAGGGGACAGGGAGATGTTACACTGATCGAGGGGACAGTGAGATGTTACACTGATCGAGGGGACAGTGAGGTGTTACACTAATCGAGGGGACAGTGAGGTGTTACACTGATCGAGGGGACAGTGAGATGTTACACTGATCGAGGGGACAGTGAGGTGTTACACTGATCGAGGGGACAGTGAGGTGTTACACTGATCGAGGGGACAGTGAGGTGTTACACTGATCGAGGGGACAGTGAGGTGTTACACTGATCGAGGGGACAGTGAGGTGTTACACTGATCGAGGGGACAGTGAGATGTTACACTGATCGAGGGGACAGTGAGATGTTACACTGATCGAGGAGACAGTGAGATGTTACACTGATCACGGGGACAGTGAGATGTTACACTGATCGAGGGGACAGTGAGATGTTACACTGATCGAGGGGAGGGCAAAAGCGGAGCAGAACAAACATTCTATCTCACGATTAACTGAAGCTGTCAGAGAGATGGAATTAGTGCAGAATTGGGGGAGGGAGAGTTGGATCGGGGCTTGAACCATTGAAATGGGGACAGAGGTTTGGCGCATCCAGAGTTTGTAAGGTTGGTTGGTTTGGATGAGAATGGAACGTTAGCTTTGTTGTTTGTCAGGTACCAGTGAGGCCAGCCAGCCAGTCAGTCACTGCCAGCCTCGATTCAATCACTCCAACACACATTACCTGTGAAAATGGATTTCCTCCTGGACAGCCTGGGGAAGTTGTCAAGGAGGGGAGTGAGAATTCCCTGCATATTCCCGAACATCGTGCTCAGCCCCAAGTTCAGCAGCATCAGAAAAAACAGGACAGACCAAAATGGCGAGGCAGGGAAGTTTGTGATGGCTTCTGTGAAGGCAATGAAGGCAAGGCCTGTACCCTCAACACCCTGGGACAGAGAGAATCAACACATCACCCAAACTTCATTAAACAGCATCTCCTTTTCAGGCAAAATCATCCAGGGCTGCGATAGTCATTAAAACCCCTTCCCATTCACCCCCAATGCACACAATCCCAATGGACCAAACCCCTTCCCATTCACCCCCAATGCACACAATCCCAATGGACCAAACCCCTTCCCATTCACCCTCAGTGCACTCAATCCCAATGGACCAAACCCCTTCCCATTCACCCCCAGTGCACACAATCCCAATGGACCAAACCCCTTCCCATTCACCCCCCAGTGCACACAATCCCAATGGACCAAACCCCTTCTCATTCACCCTCAGTGCACACAATCCCAATGGACCAAACCCCTTCCCATTCACCCCCAGTGCACACAATCCCAATGGACCAAACCCCTTCCCATTCACCCCCAGTGCACACAATCCCAATGGACCAAACCCCTTCCCATTCACCCTCAGTGCACACAATCCCAATGGACCAAACCCCTTCCCTTTCACCCCCCAGTGCACACAATCCCAATGGACCAAACCCCTTCCCATTCACCCCCAGTGCACACAATCCCAATGGACCAAACCCCTTCCCATTCACCCCCAGTGCACACAATCCCAATGGACCAAACCCCTTCCCATTCACCCCCAGTGCACACAATCCCAATGGACCAAACCCCTTCCCATTCACTCCCCAGTGCACACAATCCCAATGGACCAAACCCCTTCCCATTCACCCCCAATGCACACAATCCCAATGGACCAAACCCCTTCCCTTTCACCCTCAGTGCACTCAATCCCAATGGACCAAACCCCTTCCCATTCACCCTCAGTGCACACAATCCCAATGGACCAAACTCCTTCCCATTCACCCTCAGTGCACACAATCCCAATGGACCAAACCCCTTCCCATTCACCCCCCAGTGCACACAATCCCAATGGATCAAACCCCTTCCCATTCACCCCCCAGTGCACACAATCCCAATGGACCAAACCCCTTCCCATTCACCCTCAGTGCACACAATCCCAATGGACCAAACTCCTTCCCATTCACCCCCCAGTGCACACAATCCCAATGGACCAAACCCCTTCCCATTCACCCCCCAGTGCACACAATCCCAATGGACCAAACCCCTTCCCATTCACCCCCAGTGCACACAATCCCAATGGACCAAACCCCTTCTCATTCACCCCCAGTGCACACAATCCCAATGGACCAAACCCCTTCCCATTCACCCCCCAGTGCACACAATCCCAATGGACCAAACGCCTTCCCATTCACCCCCCAGTGCACACAATCCCAATGGATCAAACCCCTTCC
This sequence comes from Somniosus microcephalus, assembly GCF_052327205.1. Classification (NCBI taxonomy): domain Eukaryota; kingdom Metazoa; phylum Chordata; class Chondrichthyes; order Squaliformes; family Somniosidae; genus Somniosus; species Somniosus microcephalus. The sequence goes on from NC_141014.1 coordinate 43,479,727, forward strand.
CATTCACCCCCCAGTGCACACAATCCCAATGGATCAAACCCCTTCCCATTCACCCTCAGTGCACACAATCCCAATGGACCAAACCCCTTCCCATTCACCCTCAGTGCACACAATCCCAATGGATCAAACCCCTTCCCATTCACCCCCCAGTGCACACAATCCCAATGGATCAAACCCCTTCCCATTCACCCCCAGTGCACACAATCCCAATGGACCAAACTCCTTCCCATTCACCCCCCAGTGCACACAATCCCAATGGACCAAACGCCTTCCCATTCACCCCCCAGTGCACACAATCCCAATGGACCAAACGCCTTCCCATTCACCCCCCAGTGCACACAATCCCAATGGATCAAACCCCTTCCCATTCACCCCCCAGTGCACACAATCCCAATGGATCAAACCCCTTCCCATTCACCCCCCAGTGCACACAATCCCAATGGACCAAACTCCTTCCCATTCACCCTCAGTGCACACAATCCCAATGGACCAAACCCTTTCTTCAATCACTCCCATTATACTGAATCCCAGCTCGGAATAATGCTGTTTTCCCTATCTTGATAAAGTGGCTCCTAACTTACCTTTTGCATTTCCTGTTCAAGCGCGCATTGCTGGATATTGTGAGGCGTTAGCTCTGATCTCACAGAGTCAAACCACTTGCTGTATTGCTTGTTCGACACCATTGAAAAGTTTAGAGATTCTGGGATTAAACTTCTGTTTAAAACTCCATTATCAATCAGGCCAATCACTTTGAGGCTGTTCCTGAAACACAGCACAATCTACTGATCAATAACTAAACTCTGTGATAGCCAGAAAAACCCCACGGACAATCAACTCCCAACCCGGATCAGAAAACATTGGCTAGAACACTCTTGGTCCATGTGAATCCCCCATTAAATGCCTCCCATAACAGGCAGACTGTTAACCCACTGACTGTACAATAACCTAAACAACAGTTACACTGTTATATCGCTTCATAGAACCCATAATCCTTTATAGCCCTTTAGATAACCCAATTATAACCCCATATATCACTCCGTATATCACCCCAGTATAACGCCCCGTATATCACACCCCCGTATATCACCCCGTATACATTCCCGTATTTAAAAAAAAAAAAAAATTTACATTCGTTCATGGGATGTGGGCGTCGCTGGCAAGGCCAGCATTTATTGCCCATCCCTAATTGCCCTCGAGAAGGTGGTGGTGAGCCGCCTTCTTGAACCGCTGCAGTCCGTGTGGTGAAGGTACTCCCACAGTGCTGTTAGGGAGGGAGTTCCAGGATTTCGACCCAGCGACGATGAAGGAACGATGGTATATTTCCAAGTCAGGATGGTGTGTGACTTGAAGGTGGTGGTGTTCCCATGCGCCTACTACCCTTGTCCTTCTAGGTGGAAGAGGTTCCGGATTTGGAAGGTGCTGCCTAAGAAGCCTTGGCGAGTTGCTGCAGTGCATCTTGTAGATGGTACACACTGCAGCCACGGTACGCCGGTGGTGGAGGGAGTGAATGTTTAAGGTGGTGGATGGGGTGCCAATCAAGCGGGCTGCTTTGTCCTGGATGGTGTCGAGCTTCTTGAGTGTTGTTGGAGCTGCACTCATCCAGGCAAGTGGAGAGTATTCCATTACACTCCTGACTTGTGTCTTGCAGATGATGGAAAGGCTTTGGGGAGTCAGGAGGTGAGACACTCACCACAGAATACCCAGCCTCTGACCTGCTGTTGTTGCCGCAGTATTTATGTGGCTGGTCCAGTTAAGTTTCTGGTCAATGGTGACCCCCAGGATATTGATGATGGGGGATTCGGCGATGGTATTGCCGTTGAATGTCAAGGGGCGGTGGTTAGACTCTCGCTTGTTGGAGATAGTCATTGCCTGGCACTTCTGTGGCGCGAATGTTACCTGCCACTTATCAGCCCAAGCCTGAACGTCGTCCAGGTCTTGTTGCATGCGGGCATGGACTGCTTCATTATCTGAGGAGTTGTGAATGGCACTGAACACTGTGCAGTCATCAGCAAACATCCCCATTTCTGACCTTATGTTGGAGGGAAGGTCATTGATGAAGCAGCTGAAGATGGTTGGGCCGAGGACGCTGCCCTGAGGAACTCCTGCAGCGATCTCCTGGGGCTGTGATGGTTGACCTTCAACCACCACAACCATCTTCCTTTGAGCTAGGTATGACTCCGTCCAGTGGAGAGTTTTCCCCCCGATTCTCATTGACTTCAGTTTTACTAGGGCTCCTTGATGCCACACTCAGTCAAATGCTGCCTTGATGTCAAGGGCAGTCACTCTCACCTCACCTCTGGAATTCAGCTCCTTTGTCCATGTTTGGACCAAGGCTGTAATGAGGTCGGGTGCCGAGTGGTCTTGGTGGAACCCAAACTGGGCATGTGAGCAGGTTATTGGTGAATAAGTGCCGCTTGATAGCACTGTTGATGACACCTTCCATCACTTTGCTGATGATTGAGATTAGACTGGTGGGGCGGTTATTGGCCGGATTGGATTTGTCCTGCTTTTTGTGGACAGGACAGGACTAGTTCACCCCCAGTGCACACAATCCCAAAACGGCTAGTTCTGGAGCACAGGTCTTCAGCACGACAGCCGGGATGTTGTCGGGGCCCATAGCCTTTGCTGTATCCAGTGCGCTCAGCCGTTTCTTGATATCACGTGGAGTAAATCGAATTGGCTGAAGACTGGGGATATACATCCCCATATATCACCCCGTATATAGAGTGATAACGACACAGGAGGCCATTTGGCCCATCCAGTCCGTGCCAGCTCTCTGTAGAGCAATACAGTCAGCCCCATTCCCCCGCACTATCCCCGGAGCTGTGCAAGTTTATTTCCCTCAAGTGCCTATCCAGTCTTCCCTGGAAAACATTGAGTGTCTCCGCTTCCACCACTTCCGTCGGCAGCGAGTTCCAGGTCATCCCCGTATATCACCCTGTATACACCCCCCGCTTTATTACCCCATTTAGCCCCATATTTAACCCCTTCTTTAGCAGAGCAGCAGATTGTAAAGGAGGGGACATTGCTCCAATTTCTCACTATCACCGAGAGTAAACACCGTACCTCGCCACACATTTCTGAGCGAGTATGTTTGCTCGGAAACCCAGCACCGCGAAGACAACCAGCGTTGCAAACACTGACGTCAGGAAGTTGATGAAGGAGACGAGGAAGGCATCAAAATGGCAATTATTGGTGCGGGTATTGTAGCTGGAATACGCGATGACACTCCCAAAGCCCAGGCCCAGGGCAAAGAACACTTGTGTGGCAGCCTGTCGCCATACTTGGCTGTCAAACAACATCTCAGTCTGAAAATCAAACAAACAATCTTAAATAGGGTCATTTAACTGGTTTCAAATGTACAACAATCATGGGTAATGGAGACAGGATTTTATCTTCTTTATACCTTCCCTGGGAGCATAGAATCACTAAATTTACCCTTTAATGTCAGGTTCTCTCCGAGTGACTATCAGTGTACCACAGACTGTTAGCACTCCCAGGGCAGGTACAGCACGGGTTAGGTACAGAGCAAAGCTCCCTCGACACTGTCCCATCAAACACTCCCAGGACAGGTACAGCATGGGTTAGATACAGAGAAAAGCTCCCTCTACACTGTCCCATCAAACACTCCCAGGGCAGGTACAGCATGGGTTAGATACAGAGTAAAGCTCCCTCTACACTGTCCCATCAAACACTCCCAGGGAAGGTACAGCACGGGTTAGATACAGAGTAAAGCTCCCTCTACACTGTCCCATCAAACACTCCCAGGGCAGGTACAGCACGGGTTAGATACAGAGTAAAGCTCCTTCTACACTGTCCCATCAAACACTCCCAGGGCAGATACAGCACGGGGTAGATACAGAGTAAAGCTCCTTCTACACTGTCCCATCAAACACTCCCAGGGCAGGTACAGCATGGGTTAGATACAGAGTAAAGCTCCCTCTACACTGTCCCATCAAACACTCCCAGGACAGGTACAGCACGGGTTAGATACAGAGTAAAGCTCCCTCTACACTGTCCCATCAAACACTCCCAGGGCAGGTACAGCATGGGTTAGATACAGAGTAAAGCTCCCTCTACACTGTCCCATCAAACACTCCCAGGGCAGGTACAGCACGGGTTAGATACAGGGTAAAGCTCCCTCTACACTGTCCCATCAAACACTCCCAGGGCAGGTACAGCATGGGTTAGATACAGAGTAAAGCTCCCTCTACACTGTCCCATCAAACACTCCCAGGGCAGGTACAGCACGGGTTAGATACAGAGTAAAGCTCCCTCTACACAGTCCCATCAAACACTCCCAGGGCAGGTACAGCACGGGTTAGATACAGAGTAAAGCTCCCTCTACACTGTCCCATCAAGCACTCCCAGGGCAGGTACAGCACGGGTTAGATACCGGGTAAAGCTCCCTCTACACTGTCCCATCAAACACTCCCAGGGCAGGTACAGCACGGGTTAGATACAGAGTAAAGCTCCCTCTACACTGTCCCATCAAACACTCCCAGGACAGGTACAGCATGGGTTAGATACAGAGTAAAGCTCCCTCTACACTGTCCCATCAAACACTCCCAGGACAGGTACAGCACGGGTTAGATACAGAGTAAAGCTCCCTCTACACTGTCCCATCAAACACTCCCAGGACAGGTACAGCACGGGTTAGATGCAGAGTAAAGCTCCCTCTACACTGTCCCATCAAACACTCCCAGGGCAGGTACAGCACGGGTTAGATACAGAGTAAAGCTCCCTCTACACTGTCCCATCAAACACTCCCAGGACAGGTACAGCACGGGTTAGATACAGAGTAAAGCTCCCTCTACACTGTCCCATCAAACACTCCCAGGACAGGTACAGCACGGGTTAGATACAGAGTAAAGTTCCCTCTACACTGTCCCATCAAACACTCCCAGGGCAGGTACAGCACGGGTTAGATACAGAGTAAAGCTCCCTCTACACTGTCCCATCAAACACTCCCAGGGCAGGTACAGCACGGGTTAGATACAGAGTAAAGCTCCCTCTACACTGTCCCATCAAACACTCCCAGGGCAGGTACAGCACGGGTTAGATACAGAGTAAAGCTCCCTCTACACTGTCCCATCACACACTCCCAGGGCAGGTACAGCACGGGTTAGATACAGAGTAAAGCTCCCTCTACACTGTCCCATCAAACACTCCCAGGACAGGTACAGCACGGGTTAGATACAGAGTAAAGCTCCCTCTACAATGTCCCATCAAACACTCCCAGGACAGGTACAGCACGGGTTAGATACAGAGTAAAGCTCCCTCTACACTGTCCCATCAAACACTCCCAGGGCAGGTACAGCACGGGTTAGATACAGAGTAAAGCTCCCTCTACACTGCCCCATCAAACACTCCCAGGGCAGGTACAGCATGGGTTAGATACAGAGTAAAGCTCCCTCTACACTGTCCCATCAAACACTCCCAGGGCAGGTACAGCACGGGTTAGATACAGAGTAAAGCTCCCTCTACACTGTCCCATCAAACACTCCCAGGGCAGGTACAGCACGGGTTAGATACAGAGTAGCGCTCCCTCTACACTGTCCCATCAAACACTCCCAGGGCAGGTACAGCACGGGTTAGATACAGGGTAAAGCTCCCTCTACACTGTCCCATCAAACACTCCCAGGGCAGGTACAGCACGGGTTAGATACAGAGTAAAGCTCCCTCTACACTGTCCGATCACACACTCCCAGGGCAGGTACAGCACGGGTTAGATACAGAGTAAAGCTCCCTCTACACTATCCCATCAAACACTCCCAGGGCAGGTACAGCACGGGTTAGATACAGAGTAAAGCTCCCTCTACACTGTCCCATCAAACACTCCCAGGGCAGGTCCAGCACGGGTTAGATACAGAGTAAAGCTCCCTCTACACTGTCCCATCAAACACTCCCAGGGCAGGTACAGCACGGGTTAGATACAGAGTAAAGCTCCCTCTACACTGTCCCATCAAACACTCCCAGGGCAGGTACAGCATGGGTTAGATACAGAGTAAAGCTCCCTCTACACTGTCCCATCAAACACTCCCAGGGCAGGTACAGCACGGGTTAGATACAGGGTAAAGCTCCCTCTACACTGTCCCATCAAACACTCCCAGGGCAGGTACAGCACGGGTTAGATACAGAGTAAAGCTCCCTCTACACTGTCCCATCAAGCACTCCCAGGGCAGGTACAGCACGGGTTAGATACCGGGTAAAGCTCCCTCTACACTGTCCCATCAAACACTCCCAGGGCAGGTACAGCACGGGTTAGATACAGAGTAAAGCTCCCTCTACACTGTCCCATCAAACACTCCCAGGGCAGGTACAGCACGGGTTAGATACAGAGTAACGCTCCCTCTACACTGTCCCATCAAACACTCCCAGGGCAGGTACAGCACGGGTTAGATACAGAGTAAAGCTCCCTCTACACTGTCCCATCAAACACTCCCAGGGCAGGTACAGCACGGGTTAGATACAGAGTAAAACTCCCTCTACACTGTCCCATCAAACACTCCCAGGGCAGGTACAGCACGGGTTAGATACAGAGTAACGCTCCCTCTACACTATCCCATCAAGCACTCCCAGGGCAGGTACAGCACGGGTTAGATACCGGGTAAAGCTCCCTCTACACTGTCCCATCAAACACTCCCAGGGCAGGTACAGCACGGGTTAGATACAGAGTAACGCTCCCTCTACACTATCTCATCAAACACTCCCAGGGCAGGTACAGCACGGGTTAGATACAGAGTAACGCTCCCTCGACACTGTCCCCATCAAACACTCCCAGGGCAGGTACAGCACAGGTTAGATACAGAGTGAAGCTCCCTCTACACTGTCCCATCAAACACTCCCAGGGCAGGTACAGCACGGGTTAGATACAGAGTAAAGCTCCCTCTACACTGTCCCCATCAAACACTCCCAGGGCAGGTACAGCACAGGTTAGATACAGAGTGAAGCTCCCTCTACACTGTCCCATCAAACACTCCCAGGGCAGGTACAGCACGGGTTAGGTACAGAGCAAAGCTCCCTCTACACTGTCCCCTCAAACACTCCCAGGGCAGGTACAGCATGGGTTAGATACAGAATAAAGCTCCCTCTACACTGTCCCATCAAACACTCCCAGGGCAGGTACAGCACGGGTTAGATACAGAGTAAAGCTCCCTCTACACTGTCCCATCAAACACTCCCAGGGCAGGTATAGCTCGGGTTAGATACAGAGTAAAGCTCCCTCTGCACTGTCCCATCAAACACTGCCAGGGCAGGTACAGCATGGGTTAGATACAGAGTAAAGCTCCCTCTACACTATCCCATCAAACACTCCCAGGGCAGGTACAGCACGGGTTAGATACAGGGTAAAGCTCCCTCTACACTGTCCCATCAAACACTCCCAGGGCAGGTACAGCACGGGTTAGATACAGAGTAAAGCTCCCTCTACACTGTCCCATCAAACACTCCCAGGGCAGGTATAGCTCGGGTTAGATACAGAGTAAAGCTCCCTCTACACTGTCCCATCAAACACTCCCAGGGCAGGTACAGCACGGGTTAGATACAGAGTAAAGCTCCCTCTACACAGTCCCATCAAACACTCCCAGGGCACGTACAGCACGGGTTAGATACAGAGTAAAGCTCCCTCTACACTGCCCCATCAAACACTTCCAGGGCAGGTACAGCACGGGTTAGATACAGAGTAAAGCTCCCTCTACACTGTCCCATCAAACACTCCCAGGGCAGGTATAGCTCGGGTTAGATACAGAGTAAAGCTCCCTCTACACTGTCCCATCAAACACTCCCAGGGCAGGTACAGCACGGGTTAGATACAGAGTAAAGCTCCCTCTACACTGTCCCATCAAACACTCCCAGGGCAGGTACAGCACGGGGTTAGATACAGAGTAAAGCTCCCTCTACACTGTCCCATCAAACACTCCCAGGGCAGGTATAGCTCGGGTTAGATACAGAGTAAAGCTCCCTCTACACTGTCCCATCAAACACTCCCAGGGCAGGTACAGCACGGGTTAGATACAGAGTAAAGCTCCCTCTACACTGTCCCATCAAACACTCCCAGGGCAGGTACAGCACGGGTTAGATACAGAGTAAAGCTCCCTCTACACGGTCCCATCAAACACTCCCAATGCAGGTACAGCATGGGTTAGATACAGAGTAACGCTCCCTCTACACTTTCCCATCAAACACTCCCAGGGCAGGTACAGCACGGGTTAGATACAGAGTAAAGCTCCCTCTACACTGTCCCATCAGACACTCCCAGGGCAGGTACAGCACGGGTTAGATACAGAGTAAAGCTCCCTCTACACTGTCCCATCAAACACTCCCAGGGCAGGTACAGCACGGGTTAGGTACAGAGCAAAGCTCCCTCTACACTGTCCCATCAAACACTCCCAGGGCAGGTACAGCATGGGTTAGATACAGAATAAAGCTCCCTTTACACTGTCCCATCAAACACTCCCAGGGCAGGTATAGCTCGGGTTAGATACAGAGTAAAGCTCCCTCTACACTGTCCCATCAAACACTCCCAGGGCAGGTACAGCACGGGTTAGATACAGAGTAAAGCTACCTCTACACAGTCCCATCAAACACTCCCAGGGCAGGTACAGCACGGGTTAGATACAGAGTAAAGCTCCCTCTACACTGTCCCATCAAACACTCCCAGGGCAGGTACAGCATGGGTTAGATACAGAGTAACGCTCCCTCTACACTATCTCATCAAACACTCCCAGGGCAGGTACAGCACGGGTTAGATACAGGGTAAAGCTCCCTCTACACTGTCCCATCAAGCACTCCCAGGGCAGGTACAGCACGGGTTAGATACAGAGTAAAGCTCCCTCTACACTGTCCCATCAAACACTCCCAGGGCAGGTATAGCTCGGGTTAGATACAGAGTAAAGCTCCCTCTACACTGTCCCATCAAACACTCCCAGGGCAGGTACAGCACGGGTTAGATACAGAGTGAAGCTCCCTCTACACTGTCCCATCAAACACTCCCAGGGCAGGTACAGCACGGGTTAGGTACAGAGCAAAGCTCCCTCTACACTGTCCCCTCAAACACTCCCAGGGCAGGTACAGCATGGGTTAGATACAGAATAAAGCTCCCTCTACACTGTCCCATCAAACACTCCCAGGGCAGGTACAGCACGGGTTAGATACAGAGTAAAGCTCCCTCTACACTGTCCCATCAAACACTCCCAGGGCAGGTATAGCTCGGGTTAGATACAGAGTAAAGCTCCCTCTGCACTGTCCCATCAAACACTGCCAGGGCAGGTACAGCATGGGTTAGATACAGAGTAAAGCTCCCTCTACACTATCCCATCAAACACTCCCAGGGCAGGTACAGCACGGGTTAGATACAGGGTAAAGCTCCCTCTACACTGTCCCATCAAACACTCCCAGGGCAGGTACAGCACGGGTTAGATACAGAGTAAAGCTCCCTCTACACTGTCCCATCAAACACTCCCAGGGCAGGTATAGCTCGGGTTAGATACAGAGTAAAGCTCCCTCTACACTGTCCCATCAAACACTCCCAGGGCAGGTACAGCACGGGTTAGATACAGAGTAAAGCTCCCTCTACACAGTCCCATCAAACACTCCCAGGGCACGTACAGCACGGGTTAGATACAGAGTAAAGCTCCCTCTACACTGCCCCATCAAACACTTCCAGGGCAGGTACAGCACGGGTTAGATACAGAGTAAAGCTCCCTCTACACTGTCCCATCAAACACTCCCAGGGCAGGTATAGCTCGGGTTAGATACAGAGTAAAGCTCCCTCTACACTGTCCCATCAAACACTCCCAGGGCAGGTACAGCACGGGTTAGATACAGAGTAAAGCTCCCTCTACACTGTCCCATCAAACACTCCCAGGGCAGGTACAGCACGGGGTTAGATACAGAGTAAAGCTCCCTCTACACTGTCCCATCAAACACTCCCAGGGCAGGTATAGCTCGGGTTAGATACAGAGTAAAGCTCCCTCTACACTGTCCCATCAAACACTCCCAGGGCAGGTACAGCACGGGTTAGATACAGAGTAAAGCTCCCTCTACACTGTCCCATCAAACACTCCCAGGGCAGGTACAGCACGGGTTAGATACAGAGTAAAGCTCCCTCTACACAGTCCCATCAAACACTCCCAATGCAGGTACAGCATGGGTTAGATACAGAGTAACGCTCCCTCTACACTTTCCCATCAAACACTCCCAGGGCAGGTACAGCACGGGTTAGATACAGAGTAAAGCTCCCTCTACACTGTCCCATCAGACACTCCCAGGGCAGGTACAGCACGGGTTAGATACAGAGTAAAGCTCCCTCTACACTGTCCCATCAAACACTCCCAGGGCAGGTACAGCACGGGTTAGGTACAGAGCAAAGCTCCCTCTACACTGTCCCATCAAACACTCCCAGGGCAGGTACAGCATGGGTTAGATACAGAATAAAGCTCCCTCTACACTGTCCCATCAAACACTCCCAGGGCAGGTATAGCTCGGGTTAGATACAGAGTAAAGCTCCCTCTACACTGTCCCATCAAACACTCCCAGGGCAGGTACAGCACGGGTTAGATACAGAGTAAAGCTACCTCTACACAGTCCCATCAAACACTCCCAGGGCAGGTACAGCACGGGTTAGATACAGAGTAAAGCTCCCTCTACACTGTCCCATCAAACACTCCCAGGGCAGGTACAGCATGGGTTAGATACAGAGTAACGCTCCCTCTACACTATCTCATCAAACACTCCCAGGGCAGGTACAGCACGGGTTAGATACAGGGTAAAGCTCCCTCTACACTGTCCCATCAAGCACTCCCAGGGCAGGTACAGCACGGGTTAGATACAGAGTAAAGCTCCCTCTACACTGTCCCATCAAACACTCCCAGGGCAGGTATAGCTCGGGTTGGATACAGAGTAAAGCTCCCTCTACACTGTCCCATCAAACACTCCCAGGGCAGGTACAGCACGGGTTAGATACAGAGTAAAGCTCCCTCTACACTGTCCCATCAAACACTCCCAGGGCAGGTACAGCACGGGGTTAGATACAGAGTAAAGCTCCCTCTACACTGTCCCATCAAACACTCCCAGGGCAGGTATAGCTCGGGTTAGATACAGAGTAAAGCTCCCTCTACACTGTCCCATCAAACACTCCCAGGGCAGGTACAGCACGGGTTAGATACAGAGTAAAGCTCCCTCTACACTGTCCCATCAAACACTCCCAGGGCAGGTACAGCACGGGTTAGATACAGAGTAACGCTCCCTCTACACTTTCCCATCAAACACTCCCAGGGCAGGTACAGCACGGGTTAGATACAGAGTAAAGCTCCCTCTACACTGTCCCATCAGACACTCCCAGGGCAGGTACAGCACGGGTTAGATACAGAGTAAAGCTCCCTCTACACTGTCCCATCAGACACTCCCAGGGCAGGTACAGCACGGGTTAGATACAGAGTAAAGCTCCCTCTACACTGTCCCATCAGACACTCCCAGGGCAGGTACAGCACGGGTTAGATACAGAGTAAAGCTCCCTCTACACTGTCCCATCAAACACTCCCAGGGCAGGTACAGCACGGGTTAGGTACAGAGCAAAGCTCCCTCTACACTGTCCCATCAAACACTCCCAGGGCAGGTACAGCATGGGTTAGATACAGAATAAAGCTCCCTTTACACTGTCCCATCAAACACTCCCAGGGCAGGTATAGCTCGGGTTAGATACAGAGTAAAGCTCCCTCTACACTGTCCCATCAAACACTCCCAGGGCAGGTACAGCACGGGTTAGATACAGAGTAAAGCTACCTCTACACAGTCCCATCAAACACTCCCAGGGCAGGTACAGCACGGGTTAGATACAGAGTAAAGCTCCCTCTACACTGTCCCATCAAACACTCCCAGGGCAGGTACAGCATGGGTTAGATACAGAGTAACGCTCCCTCTACACTATCTCATCAAACACTCCCAGGGCAGGTACAGCACGGGTTAGATACAGGGTAAAGCTCCCTCTACACTGTCCCATCAAGCACTCCCAGGGCAGGTACAGCACGGGTTAGATACAGAGTAAAGCTCCCTCTACACTGTCCCATCAAACACTCCCAGGGCAGGTATAGCTCGGGTTAGATACAGAGTAAAGCTCCCTCTACACTGTCCCATCAAACACTCCCAGGGCAGGTACAGCACGGGTTAGATACAGAGTGAAGCTCCCTCTACACTGTCCCATCAAACACTCCCAGGGCAGGTACAGCACGGGTTAGGTACAGAGCAAAGCTCCCTCTACACTGTCCCCTCAAACACTCCCAGGGCAGGTACAGCATGGGTTAGATACAGAATAAAGCTCCCTCTACACTGTCCCATCAAACACTCCCAGGGCAGGTACAGCACGGGTTAGATACAGAGTAAAGCTCCCTCTACACTGTCCCATCAAACACTCCCAGGGCAGGTATAGCTCGGGTTAGATACAGAGTAAAGCTCCCTCTGCACTGTCCCATCAAACACTGCCAGGGCAGGTACAGCATGGGTTAGATACAGAGTAAAGCTCCCTCTACACTATCCCATCAAACACTCCCAGGGCAGGTACAGCACGGGTTAGATACAGGGTAAAGCTCCCTCTACACTGTCCCATCAAACACTCCCAGGGCAGGTACAGCACGGGTTAGATACAGAGTAAAGCTCCCTCTACACTGTCCCATCAAACACTCCCAGGGCAGGTATAGCTCGGGTTAGATACAGAGTAAAGCTCCCTCTACACTGTCCCATCAAACACTCCCAGGGCAGGTACAGCACGGGTTAGATACAGAGTAAAGCTCCCTCTACACAGTCCCATCAAACACTCCCAGGGCACGTACAGCACGGGTTAGATACAGAGTAAAGCTCCCTCTACACTGCCCCATCAAACACTTCCAGGGCAGGTACAGCACGGGTTAGATACAGAGTAAAGCTCCCTCTACACTGTCCCATCAAACACTCCCAGGGCAGGTATAGCTCGGGTTAGATACAGAGTAAAGCTCCCTCTACACTGTCCCATCAAACACTCCCAGGGCAGGTACAGCACGGGTTAGATACAGAGTAAAGCTCCCTCTACACTGTCCCATCAAACACTCCCAGGGCAGGTACAGCACGGGGTTAGATACAGAGTAAAGCTCCCTCTACACTGTCCCATCAAACACTCCCAGGGCAGGTATAGCTCGGGTTAGATACAGAGTAAAGCTCCCTCTACACTGTCCCATCAAACACTCCCAGGGCAGGTACAGCACGGGTTAGATACAGAGTAAAGCTCCCTCTACACTGTCCCATCAAACACTCCCAGGGCAGGTACAGCACGGGTTAGATACAGAGTAAAGCTCCCTCTACACAGTCCCATCAAACACTCCCAATGCAGGTACAGCATGGGTTAGATACAGAGTAACGCTCCCTCTACACTTTCCCATCAAACACTCCCAGGGCAGGTACAGCACGGGTTAGATACAGAGTAAAGCTCCCTCTACACTGTCCCATCAGACACTCCCAGGGCAGGTACAGCACGGGTTAGATACAGAGTAAAGCTCCCTCTACACTGTCCCATCAAACACTCCCAGGGCAGGTACAGCACGGGTTAGGTACAGAGCAAAGCTCCCTCTACACTGTCCCATCAAACACTCCCAGGGCAGGTACAGCATGGGTTAGATACAGAATAAAGCTCCCTCTACACTGTCCCATCAAACACTCCCAGGGCAGGTATAGCTCGGGTTAGATACAGAGTAAAGCTCCCTCTACACTGTCCCATCAAACACTCCCAGGGCAGGTACAGCACGGGTTAGATACAGAGTAAAGCTACCTCTACACAGTCCCATCAAACACTCCCAGGGCAGGTACAGCACGGGTTAGATACAGAGTAAAGCTCCCTCTACACTGTCCCATCAAACACTCCCAGGGCAGGTACAGCATGGGTTAGATACAGAGTAACGCTCCCTCTACACTATCTCATCAAACACTCCCAGGGCAGGTACAGCACGGGTTAGATACAGGGTAAAGCTCCCTCTACACTGTCCCATCAAGCACTCCCAGGGCAGGTACAGCACGGGTTAGATACAGAGTAAAGCTCCCTCTACACTGTCCCATCAAACACTCCCAGGGCAGGTATAGCTCGGGTTAGATACAGAGTAAAGCTCCCTCTACACTGTCCCATCAAACACTCCCAGGGCAGGTACAGCACGGGTTAGATACAGAGTAAAGCTCCCTCTACACTGTCCCATCAAACACTGCCAGGGCAGGTACAGCATGGGTTAGATACAGAGTAAAGCTCCCTCTACACTATCCCATCAAACACTCCCAGGGCAGGTACAGCACGGGTTAGATACAGAGTAAAGCTCCCTCTACACTGTCCCATCAAACACTCCCAGGGCAGGTATAGCTCGGGTTAGATACAGAGTAAAGCTCCCTCTACACTGTCCCATCAAACACTCCCAGGGCAGGTACAGCACGGGTTAGATACAGAGTAAAGCTCCCTCTACACTGTCCCATCAAACACTCCCAGGGCAGGTACAGCACGGGTTAGATACAGAGTAAAGCTCCCTCTATACTGTCCCATCAAACACTCCCAGGGCAGGTATAGCTCGGGTTAGATACAGAGTAAAGCTCCCTCTACACTGTCCCATCAAACACTCCCAGGGCAGGTACAGCACGCGTTAGATACAGAGTAAAGCTCCCTCTACACTGTCCCATCAAACACTCCCAGGGCAGGTACAGCACAGGTTAGATACAGAGTAAAGCTCCCTCTACACTGTCCCATCAAACACTCCCAGGGCAGGTACAGCACAGGTTAGATACAGAGTAAAGCTCCCTCTACACTGTCCCATCAAACACTCCCAGGGCAGGTACAGCACGGGTTAGATACAGAGTAAAGCTCCCTCTACACTGTCCCATCAAACACTCCCAGGGCAGGTACAGCACGTGTTAGATACAGAGTAAAGCTCCCTCTACACAGTCCCATCAAACACTCCCAGGGCAGGTACAGCACAGGTTAGATACAGAGTAAAGCTCCCTCTACACTGTCCCATCAAACACTCCCAGGGCAGGTACAGCACAGGTTAGATACAGAGTAAAGCTCCCTCTACACTGTCCCATCAAACACTCCCAGGGCAGGTACAGCACGGGTTAGATACAGAGTAAAGCTCCCTCTACACTGTCCCATCAAACACTCCCAGGGCAGGTACAGCATGGGTTAGATACAGAGTAAAGCTCCCTCTACACAGTCCCATCAAACACTCCCAGGGCAGGTACAGCACGGGTTAGATACAGAGTAAAGCTCCCTCTACACTGCCCCATCAAACACTCCCAGGGCAGGTACAGCACGGGTTAGATACAGAGTGAAGCTCCATCTACACTGTCCCATCAAACACTCCCAGGGCAGGTACAGCACGGGTTAGATACAGAGTAAAGCTCCCTCTACACTGTCCCATCAAACACTCCCAGGGCAGGTACAGCACGGGTTAGATACAGAGTAAAGCTCCCTCTACACTGTCCCATCAAACACTCCCAGGGCAGGTACAGCACGGGTTAGATACAGAGTAAAACTCCCTCTACACTGTCCCATCAAACACTCCCAGGACAGGTCCAGCACGCGTTAGATACAGAGTAAAGCTCCCTCTACACTGTCCCATCAAACACTCCCAGGGCAGGTACAACACGCGTTAGATACAGAGTAAAGCCACATGACATTGACCTCGATGAGTCAGCAGACTGGGCCGAACCCATTTGCGTTGCTGACGTACAATCACAAGAAATCGGGCTGAGAATGACGGAAACACGTTTGGAGCTTCTGGATGAGACAGAAGTGAATTTCCTGCTGTGTCTCACTGTGGTAAACCACTTTTATCGTTCACTATCGTTACACTATGGTTATCACTGTTTATATCGTTACACTATGGTTATCACTGTTTACATTGTTGTATCACTACACAAGGTCACCTCTTGTCACGCTGTTATACCTGGGCTGACCACAGCTGACTCCGCCCATGGCTCCGCCTGCCTGCCCAGGTATAAAGGTGGTCGACTGGCTGGTATTCCTCCTTGTTGGACCCGATCGCCCACGAGGGTGGGCTCTGTTATTTAGCCAATAAAAACCTATAGTTACTATCTTAACTCGTCGCTTTTCATTGGATGAATTGATAGGTATATCAATTTTATTGGCTAAATTTTGAAATGAGTGGATCGGAACAGCAAAACGACCAGCCAAACGGCCAGCTACAACAGCCACAGCAGCCGGCCTGGCTGCGAGCCCTCCGACCGCCGTACCTGGATCTAAACCCACAGGCAGCGAACTCAGCCCTCGACTTCAAACACTGGCTGAGCTGTTTCGAATCCTACCTGGGAGAATCCGGCGTGCCTCCGGGATCCAAACTAAGAGTTCTGACCGCCCAAGTGAGCCCTAAAGTATTTGCATTCATCCAGGACCTTACTACATACGAGGACGCCCTCAACCTGCTGAAAGAGCAGTACCGGAGCCCGGTAAACTCTATGTATGCCAGACATCTCCTAAGATCCCGCTCGCAGCAGCCAGGAGAGTCTGTAGATGAATTTTTACGGGCGCTACAAACACTCGGCAGGGACTGTGACTTTAAAGCTGTAACGGCTGCAGAAAATACTGAAGGGAATATCCGCGATGCCTTCGTGAAAGGCCTTCGGTCCGACTACTCACGGCAAAGACTGCTAGAATCAAAGGACCTCGACCTGAATACAACTGCAGCCCTCGCTCGCTCTCTGGAAGTGGCCCATCGGGACCTCGAGGCGTACTCCAGGTACTGTGCTGCGCGACCCTGGGACTCCGGCCCGACCCCGGCCGCAATACCCCTCGCACCGCCGTCTCTGGGACCTACCTCAGCGTCGGTGTCCCAGAACCGATCGGGACCCGCCACCCCCCGGTACCGGCTGCGACATCGGAGCCCCGCGATCGGGCCGCCGGCTGCTTCTTCTGTGGCCAGGTGAAACACCCGAGGACGCGCTGCCCTGCAAGAAACGCGACTTGCTCCGATTGCCACAAGAAAGGCCACTTCGCTAAGGCCTGCAGGGGGAGAGCCACAGACGCCAGCAGTGCCTCATGCGAGTTGTGGGGACGGCCATCTTTCATCAAGGCCACAGATGGCAGTATCCCCTCGTGTGAGTCGTGGGGGAGGCCATCTTTGATCAAGGCCACCGATGCCAGCAATGCCTCATGTGAATGTGGGGGCGGCCATCTTCTCCGCCATTTTATTCAATGTCGTGGACGCCGCCATTTTGCCCACCACACTCGACCGCCACCTTGTCTCCAGACCCGACCACCGCCTCACCCGCAGACTACAGCAGCTCGCTCAGCCATACACTAGCCTCCGTCACACTGGACCAAGCTCGCCCGCAACCTGCCCTACTCCATCGAGGAGGTCAGGACCATGACCAGGAACTGCCAAACCTGTGCCGAATGCAAACCGCATTTCTTTAGGCCGGACAGAGCAAGCCTGATCAAGGCCACCCGCCCCTTCGAGCGCTTGAGCATCGATTTTAAGGGGCCCCTCCCGTCCTCTGACCGTAATGTGTACTTCCTCAACATCATTGATGAGTACTCCCGTTTCCCTTTTGCCTTCCCCTGCCCAGACATGACCAGTACCACGGTCATCAAATGCCTGAACGACCTCTTCGCCTTGTTCGGGTTCCCGAACTATATACATAGCGACCGGGGCTCACCCTTCATGAGCGAGGAACTTCGCCAGTTCCTACTAGCGAGAGGTATTGCTGCAAGCAGGACCACCAGCTACAACCCCCGAGGGAACGGCCAGGTGGAAAGAGAGAACGCGACTGTCTGGAAGGCCGTTCTCTTAGCCTTAAAGTCTAAGGGCCTGCCAATCTCTCGCTGGCAGGAAGTCCTCCCGGCAGCGCTGCATTCCATCCGGTCACTGCTTTGCACTGCCATTAACGCCACCCCCCATGAACGAACGTTTGTTTTCCCCAGGAAATCGACTACGGGAACCTTGCTACCAACATGGCTGACTTCTCCGGGGCCCGTCTTGCTGCGAAAGCATGTGAGGGCCCATAAAACGGACCCCCTGGTCGAGAGGGTGGACCTCCTGCACGCCAACCCCCAGTACGCCTATGTGGCATACCCAGACGGGCGGGAGGACACAGTCTCCTTACGAGACCTTGCACCCTCGGGCACCCCTGAGACACCACCGTTACCCACCACCCCCCCAAATCCAGCCCAGGTAGACGGCATGCCGGAACCCCACGAGCCTTCGCCGACCACGCAGACACCAGCATTAACATCGGATACTGCATCACCGCCGCCGCTGCTGCGCCGATCAGAAAGACTTACGAGGCCTCCGGACAGACTGACATACCCGAGCTGGTAGTACACTTCACCCCGCCGGACTCAAATCTAAACAAGGGGTGAATGTGGTAAACCACTTTTATCGTTCACTATCGTTACACTATGGTTATCACTGTTTACACTGTTGTGTCACTACACAAGGTCACCTCTTGTCACGCTGTTATACCTGGGCTGACCACAGCTGACTCCGCCCATGGCTCCGCCTGCTTGCCCAGGTATAAAGGTGGTCGACTGGCTGGTATTCCTCCTTGTTGGACCCGATCGCCCACAAGGGTGGGCTCTGTTATTTAGCCAATAAAAACCTATAGTTACTATCTTAACTCGTCGCTTTTCATTGGATATTGATAGGTATATCACTCACCCCCTGGTTCAGGCTCTCACTGGAGGGACGGTCTGGAGTTCTGTCTGGGCCACACTCTCAGCACCATCTTCTACACCAATCAAACCTCACGCAGGTGGGACGGGTGAAGGGTTGGAGAGGCAGCAGGCAAAAACTCTGGGACTTTTGTGAGCTGACTGAATGGAGAGAATGATTGTATATAGTCCCTTTGAACAGACAGGCGCTGCCCGCTGTGGGACTGGGCGCGGTGAGCTGGCTCGCAGATTTGATGCCCAGTCTGTGCGGAGCCTGCATAGTGGCCGGGACCTTACAACTGACCCCAATGGGCAAGAGAGGGAAAATTCAGCCAGGGCCCCTGCTCCACATCACGTCCAGTGACCTCTGCTGTGAAATGGGGTCACCTGGGAAAGTGGACGTTTCCTCCCCCCACCCGCCCCCGGGATAGGAGGAGCAGAGAGTGGGTTTGGGGAGGGGAATAGTGTCCGCACCAGAGCCCCCCCGGTCAGTGTCCGCACCAGAGCCCCTCCCCCGGTCTGTGTCCGCACCAGAGCCCCTCCCCCGGTCAGTGTCCGCACCAGAGCCCCTCCCCCGTCTGTGTC
>NC_141014.1:43499481-43532158 GCF_052327205.1 Somniosus microcephalus
GACTAGTTGACTGAGGTATTTTTCTTTATGGTCCTCTCTTGGCATTCAGGGCGTCGTAGTGATAGCAGTGGGGGTTGCTCATTTTTAGGTGTTTCCAAAATTTGGTCGGCTCTTTTTGGATAGTGATTATTAATGGATGTTGGCCTAGTTCTGCCCTGCATGCATTGTTTACGGTTTTCCTTTGAGTCCGGAGGATACTTTTACAGAATTCTGCATGTAGGATCTCAATTGGGTTGTTTGTCCCATTTTGCAAATTCTTGTTGTGTTAGCGGTCCCCACACCTCACTGCCATAGAGTGCAATTGGTTCAATTACTGATTTAAAAATTTTGAGCCAAATGCTAATTGGGATTTCTATTTGGATTGATCTTTTAATGGCATACGAGACAGCCTTCTAGCTTTCTCTTTCAGTTCATTCACAGCCAGATGAAAATTTCCCGTAGTACAGCTGATTTTTATGCCCAAGTATGTGTAGTTAGTGGTTTGTTCAATTTTAGTTGTTCCTAGTGTGAAATTTATTCTGGGTCCCTGATGTCTGGATCTTTGCTGGAACACGAGGACTTTGGTTTTTTGCGGGGTTTACTGTCAGGGCCCAAGTCTGACAGAACGACTCTAGCAGATCCAGGTTCTGCTGTAGACCCTCCTCAGTTGGTGAGAGCAGAACCAGGTCATCTGCATAGAGGAGGAATTTAACCTTGGATTCATATAGGGTGAGGCCGGGTGCTGTAGATTGTTCAAGTAGTTTTGCCAACTCATTATGTAAATATTAAAGAGTGTTGGTGAGATGTGCGAGCCCTGCGTCACACCACGCCCCTGTGGAAGTATTTTGTTTGTTTTGTCTCCAATTTTAACTGCACATTTATTGTTTGTATACATTGATTTAATTATATCATATGGTTTTTCCCCCTACACCACTTTCAATAAGTTTCAAGAATAGACCGTCGTGCCAGATGGAATCGAAAGCCTTCTGGAAATCTATAAAGCAGGCAAAAAATTTTGCTTTTGTTTTGATGAACATGTTTGTCAACTAGGGGTCTGTAGGGTGAAGATATGATCTGATGTTCTATAGTTTGGTAGGAATCCAATTTGGCTTTTACTCAAGACATTGTGCTCCTCAAGGAAGTTTATAAGTCTTTTGTTTATGATACTACAGAATACCTTCCCCAGGTTACTGTTTACACAGATGCCTCGATAGTTATTTGGGTCAACTTTGTCCCCACTTTTGTATATGGGCGCTATGAGTCCTTTGTGTCCAGATATCAGGGAAGTAACCGACACTCAGAACCAAGTTGAAGAGTTTCAGTATAGCCAATTTCATTTTATCGTCCGTGTGTTTAATCATCTCGCTAGGATGCCGTCTGCACCGCAAGCTTATCCTGGTCGCAGGTCCTTGAGTTTTCTTAACTATTTAATGTATATTGTTAACTATTTAATGTGTAATATCTTTTTATTTTTAATTTATTTTTTTATTTTTTTTATATCTATGTTTTTTTAGTATTTTTTATCTTCTTTATTTTCAATTTCTTAGCTTTATCTTTTTATTCTTTTTTATTAGCTCTTTTCAGATATTATGGGGTCTATCGGGTTTTGGTTATCTTTTATGGCAAATTCTAGCTTTGCCAGTTTTTCGCATATTTGGTATTGCTCTGGGCTTAGTGTGTTTTTCTGGTATAATTTTTCAAGAATGGTTTTCCCATGTGTCTCCGTTTTGAATGGCCAATTCGTCGTGTTGTTTTTTGTGTAATGTATTCCAGTTGTCCAGAAACAATTGGAATCAATGGATTCCTCAATGGAGATGAGTGTATTCTTAATATACTGCTCTTTCTTGGTTCTGAGTGTGTTTTTGTATTGTGTTAGTGCCTGACAATAAGTAAGGCGTAATTCCGCTCTCTCTCTCACACCTCTCTCTCACACACTCTCTCTCTCTCTCACTCTCTCATCTCTCTCTCTCTCTCTCTCTCTCTCTGTCTCTCTCCCTCTCACTCTCTCTCTCTGTCTCTCTCCCTCTCACACACTCTCTCTCTGTCTCTCTCCCTCTCACACACTCTCTCTCTGTCTCTCTCCCTCTCACACACTCTCTCTCTGTCTCTCTCCCTCTCACACACTCTCTCTCTCTGTCTCTCTCCCTCTCACACACTCTCTCTCTCTGTCTCTCTCCCTCTCACACACTCTCTCTCTGTCTCTCTCCCTCTCACTACACTCTCTCTCTCTGTCTCTCTCCCTCTCACACACTCTCTCTCTCTGTCTCTCTCTCCCTCTCACTCACACTCTCTCTCTCTCTGTCTCTCTCCCTCTCACACACTCTCTCTCTCTGTCTCTCTCCCTCTCACACACTCACACTCTCTCTGTCACTCTCTCTCTCACACTCTCTCTCTCGCACTCACACTCTCACTCTCTCTCACACTCCCTCTCTCTCTCACGACTCCCTCTCTCTCTCACTCTCTCTCTCACACTCACACTCACACTCTCTCTCTCTCTCTCTCACACTCCCTCTCTCTCTCTCACACTCCCTCTCTCTCACTCTCTCTTCTCACACTCACACTCTCTCTCTCTCACACTCCCTCTCTCCTCTCACACTCCCTCTCTCTCACTCTCTCACACTCACACTCTCTCTCTCTCTCTCACACTCCCTCTCTCTCTCACACTCTCTCTCTCTCTCACACACACACTCTCTCTCTCTCTCTCTCTCTCTCTCTCACACTCCCTCTCTCTCACTCTCTCGCTCACACCTCTCTCACTCACACTCTCTCTCTCTCTCTCTCTCTCTCACCCTCTCTCTCTCTCTCTCTCTCTCTCTCTCACACTCTCACTCTCTCTCTCTCTCACACTCTCTCTCACCCGGTTCTCTCCTCCTCCTCCTCAGTCTCTCCCTCAGGTTGTCCAGCTGCTTTTTGTGGGCCTGGATGCTGCTCCAAGTATCCGACATTATGATTCCGGCTCCTGCCCGCGGCCCGGGCTCTGCACAAACTCTAGCCCCAGGCTGCGGGGCCTAGACCGGAAACGGCCGCGACGAAAAAAAAAACACAGCGGCTTCCGGGACTCCCGTGACCCGTGACCCCCGACCCCCTCCCCTCCTGCTGACCCCCGACCCCCTCCCCTCCTGCTGACCCCGTGACCCCCGAACCCTCCCATTGACACCCCTGACCCCGCGACAACTCGGGGGCGGGGCCTGGATTGGAATTGGTGACGCCTCCCACAGTGGATATGGTCGACGCGGCCCTCGCCCGTGTCCGTTCCACCGCCCGCACTTCCGCCCTCGACCGTGTCCGTTCCACCGCCCGCAACTTCCGCCCTCGCCCGTGTCCGTTCTAATCGCCCGCACTTCCGCCCTCGCCCCGTGTCCGTTCTATCGCCCGCTACTTCCGCCCTCGCCCGTGTCCGTTCTATCGCCCGCACTTCCGCCCTCGCCCGTGTCCGTTCTATCGCCCGCACTTCCGCCCTCGCCCGTGTCCGTTCTATCGCCCGCACTTCCGCCCTCGACCGTGTCCGTTCTATCGCTCCCCGCACTTCCGCCCTCGCCCGTGTCCCGTTCTATCGCCCCGCACTTCCGCCCTCGCCCGTGTCCGTTCTATCGCCCGCACTTCCGCCCTCGACCGTGTCCGTTCTATCGCCCCGCACTTCCGCCCTCGCCCGTGTCCGTTCCACCGCCTCGCACTCTTCCGCCCTCGCCCGTGTCCGTTCTATCGCCCGCATACTTCCGCCCTCGCCCGTGTCCGTTCCACCGCCCGCAACTTCCGCCCTCGACCGTGTCCGTTCCAACCGCCCGCACTTCCGCCCTCGCCCGTGTCCGTTCCACCGCCCGCACTTCCGCCCTCGCCCGTGTCCGTTCGTTCCACCGCCCGCACTTCCGCCCTCAGCCCGTGTCCGTTCTATCGCTCCCGCACTTCCGCCCTCGACCGTGTCCGTTCCATCGCCCGCACTTCCGCCCTCGACCGTGTCCGTTCCATCGCCCGCACTTCCGCCCTCGACCGTGTCCGTTCCATCGCCCGCACTTCCGCCCTCGACCGTGTCCGTTCCATCGCCCGCACTTCCGCCCTCGACCGTGTCCGTTTCCATCGCCCGCACTTCCGCCCTCGACCGTGTCCGTTCATCGCCCGCACTCGCCCGCACTTCCGCCCTCGACCGTGTCCGTTCCATCGCCCGCACTTCCGCCCATCGACCGTGTCCGTTCCATCGCCCGCACTTCCGCCCTCGACCGTGTCCGTTCTATCGCCCGCACTTCCGCCCTCGACCGTGTCCGTTCTATCGCCCGCACTTCCGCCCTCGGACCGTGTCCGTTCTATCGCCCGCACTTCCGCCCTCGACCGTGTCCGTTCCACGCCCGCACTTCCGCCCTCGCCCGTGTCCGTTCCACCGCCCGCACTTCCGCCCTCGACCGTGTCCGTTCCATCGCCCGCACTTCCGCCTCGCCGTGTCCGTTCCATCGCCCGCACTTCCGCCCTCGACCGGGTCCGTTCCACCGCCCGCACTTCCGCCCTCGACCGTGTCCGTTCCGTCGCCCGCACTTCCGCCCTCGACCGTGTCCGTTCCACCGCCCGCACTTCGCCCTCGACCGTGTCCGTTCCATCGCCCGCACTTCCGCCCTCGGACCGTGTCCGTTCCACCGCCCGCAACTTCCGCCCTCGCCCGTGTCCGTTCCACCGCCCGCACTTCGCCCTCGACCGTGTCCGTTCCATCGCCCGCACTTCCGCCCTCGCCCGTGTCCGTTCCATCGCCCGCACTTCCGCCCTCGACCGGTCCGTTCCACCGCCCGCACTTCCGCCCTCGACCGTGTCCGTTCCGTCGCCCGCACTTCCGCCCTCGACCGTGTCCGTTCCACCGCCCGCACTTCCGCCCTCGACCGTGTCCGTTCCACCGCCCGCACTTCCGCCCTCGACCGTGTCCGTTCCATCGCCCGCACTTCCGCCCTCGACCGTGTCCGTTCCTCCGCCGCACTTCCGCCCTCGACCGGGTCCGTTCCACCGCCCGCACTTCCGCCCTCGACCGTGTCCGTTCCATCGCCCGCACTTCGCCCTCGCCCGTGTCCGTTCCATCGCCCGCACTTCCGCCCTCGACCGGGTCCGTTCCATCGCCCGCACTTCCGCCCTCGACCGTGTCCTTTCCACGCCCGCACTTCCGCCCTCGACCAGTGTCCGTTCCACCGCCCGCACTTCGCCCTCGACCGGTGTCCGTTCCATCGCCCGCACTTCCGCCTCGACCCGGGTCCGCTCCATCGCCCGCATTTCCGCCCTCGACCGTGTCCGTTCCATCGCCCGCACTTCCGCCCTCGACCGTGTCCGTTCCATCGCCCGCACTTCCGCCCTCGACCGTGTCCGTTCCTTCGCCCGCACTTCCGCCCTCGACCGTGTCCGTTCCTTCGCCCGCACTTCCGCCCTCGACCGTGTCCGTTCTATCGCCCGCACTTCCGCCCTTGACCGTGTCCGTTCCGTCGCCCGCACTTCCGCCCTCGACCGTGTCTGTTCCATCGCCCGCACTTCCGCCCTCGACCGTGTCCGTTCTATCGCCCGCACTTCCGCCCTCGACCCTGCCGCTCCCTCCCGGAACCACCATAGGGTTCCCCTCGTCCTCACCTTTCACCCCACCGGCCTCCAACATTCAACGGACCATCCTCCGGCATTTCCACCACCTCCAGCGTGATCCCACCACCAAACGCATCTTCCCCTCCCCTCCCCTTTCAGCACTCCGTAAGGACCGCTCCCTCCGAGACACCCGAGTCCACTCCTCTATCACCCCCAAACAGCCTTCCCCTTCGCCCGGCACCTCCCGTGCAAGCGCAGGAGATGTAACACCTGCCCCTATACCTCCCCCCTTCCCACTGTCCAGGCCCCCAAACACCCCTTCCAGGAGGTGAAACAGCGATTCACTTGTACTTCTCGCAATCTAGTATACTGTATTCGCTGCTCGTGATGCGGTCATAGAAACATAGAAGATAGGAGCAGGAGTAGGCCATTCGGTCCCTCGAGCCTGCTCCACCATTCAATGCGATCATGGCTGATCATCCAAACCTCAGTACCCTGTCCCTGCCTTCTCCCCATATCCCTTGATCCCTTTAGCCTTAAGAAATATATCCAACTCTTTTTGAATATATTTAATGAACTGGCCTCCACCGCCCTCTGTGGCAGAGATTCCACAGGTTCACCACTCTCTGGTGAAGAAATTCCTCCTCATCTCTGTCCTAAATGGCTTACCCCTTATCCTTAGACTGTGACCCCTGGTTCTGGCTCCCGCCATCATAAACATCCTTCCTGCATCTAGTCTGTCCAGGCCTGACAGAATTTTATAGGTTTCGATGAGATCCCCTCTCAATCTTCTAAACTCCAGTGAGTATAAGCCCAATCGACACAATCTCTCCTCATACGTCATTCCTGCCATCCCAGGTATCAGCCTGGTGAATCTTCGCTGCACTCCCTCCATGGCAAGAACGTCCTTCCTCAGATAAGGCGACCAAAACTGCACACAATACTCAAGGTGCGGTCTCACCAAGGCCCTGTACAACTGTAGCAAGACATCCTTGTTCCTGTACTCGAACCCTCTTGCTATGATTTGCCTTCTTAACCGCCTGCTGCACCTGCATGCTTACCTTCAGCGACTGGTGCACAAGAACACCCAGGTCTCGTTGCACTTCCCCTTCTCCCAATCTATTGCCATTCAAATAATAATCTGCAATTCCTGTTTTTGCCACCAAAGTGGATAACCTCACATTGGGGAGACCAAACACAGATTGGGTGACCGCTTTGCGGAACACCTACGTTCAGTCCGTAAGGGTGACCCCGAGCTTCCGGTCGCCTGTCACTTTAATTCACTGCTCCATTCCCACTCGGACCTCACCGTCCTCGGCCTCTTGTATTGTTCCACGGAAGCTCGACGTAAACTCGAGGAACAGCACCTCATCTTCTGATTAGGCAGTCTGCAGCCTTCTGGACTCAATATTGAGTTCAACAATTTCAGATCATAACCTCGGCCCCTATTACATTTTTTCTTGTAATTTTTCGACTCCTTTCCCCACACCCCCCCTTTCCTTTTGTTTCTCTCTCACACCTGGCAGCTATCTCTTGCCCTGCCAGTACACTTCACACCTAATCTCAGCCTATTACCATCTCGTCTAGCTTTGAATTCCTTTTATTGTCTCTTTTACTTCTTTTGTTTCTTTTAATTCTTTTGTCCGATCGCAGCCCTGCCTCCGATCTGTTTTCTTTTCTTTCCAGTTTTGAAGAAGGGTTCGACCCGAAACGTCAACTCAAATTTCTCTCCACGGATGTTGCCTGAC
Organism: Somniosus microcephalus; assembly: GCF_052327205.1. NCBI lineage: Eukaryota > Metazoa > Chordata > Chondrichthyes > Squaliformes > Somniosidae > Somniosus > Somniosus microcephalus. Next base: position 43,506,747 of record NC_141014.1, read on the forward strand.
CTGCTGAGTTTTTCCAGCATTTTCTGTTGTTATTTCGAACGGCCTCAGGCTGGTTCCCCCTGTGGCGAGGGCTCCCGCAGTCGAACGGCCCCAATCTCGTTCCCTCCGGGGCGAGGGCTCCCGCAGTCGAACGGCCCCAGTCTAGTTCCCTCCGGGGCGAGGGCTCCCGCAGTCGAATGGCCCCAGTCTGGTTCCCTCCGGGGCGAGGGCTCCCGCAGTCGAATGGCCCTAGTCTGGTTCCCCCGGGGTGATTGCGCCCGCTGTCTTGTTTTGCACACTTTGTACAAAAATAATAAATTGCAGGACAACGGAGTATTACAGTTTAAATTCTTTTAATGAAGCATCAGGTCTGTAAGCTTTCTCAATCAATACAGCACCGTGTGGACAAGATGGAGTCAGGGGCCCTGGGTCTTCTTAACAATAGCAGTCCTTACAGATGCCTGCAGGCCAAAGACAACTCAGCATGTGATCACATGTGACTATGTGGGGGTCCCTGGGAGGGTATCAGTATTTACAGGGGGTCCCCGGGAGTGTGTCAGTATTTTCAGGGGTGCCCGGGAGTGTGTCAGTATTTACAGGGGTCCCCGGGAGTGTGTCAGTATTGACAGGAGGTCCCCGGGAGTGTGTCAGTATTTTCAGGGGTGCCCGGGAGTGTGTCAGTATTTACAGGGGGTCCCCGGGAGTGTGTCAGTATTTACAGGAGGTCCCCGGGAGTGTGTCAGTATTTACAGGGGTTCCCCGGGAGTGTGTCAGTATTTACAGGGAGTCACCGGGAGTGTGTCAGTATTTACAGGGGTCCCCGGGAGTGTGTCAGTATTTACAGGGGGTCCCTGGGAGTGTGTCAGTATTTACAGGGAGTCCCCGGGAGTGTGTCAGTATTTACAGGGAGTCACCAGGAGTGTGTCAGTATTTACAGGGGTCCCCGGGAGTGTGTCAGTATTTACAGGGGGTCCCTGGGAGTGTGTCAGTATTTACAGGGAGTCACCAGGAGTGTGTCAGTATTTACAGGGGTCCCCGGGAGTGTGTCAGTATTTACAGGGGATCCCCGGGAGTGTGTCCGTATTTACAGGGGGTCCCCGGGAGTGTGTCAGTATTTACAGGGGGTCCCCGGGAGTGTGTCAGTATTTACAGGGGGTCCCCGGGAGTGTGTCAGTATTTTCAGGGGTGCCCGGGAGTGTGTCAGTATTTACAGGGGGTCCCCGGGAGTGTGTCAGTATTTTCAGGGGTGCCCGGGAGTGTGTCAGTATTTACAGGGGGTCCCTGGGAGTGTGTCAGTATTTACAGGGGGTCCCCGGGAGTGTGTCAGTATTTACAGGGGTCCCCGGGAGTGTGTCTGTATTTACAGGGAGTCACCAGGAGTGTGTCAGTATTTACAGGGGGTCCCCGGGAGTGTGTCAGTATTTACAGGGGGTCTCCGGGAGTGTGTCAGTATTTACAGGGGTTCCCCAGGAGTGAGTCAGTATTTACAGGGGGTCCCCGGGAGTGTGTCAGTATTTACAGGGGGTCCCCGGGAGTGTGTCAGTATTTACAGGGGGTCCCCGGGAGCGTCAGTATTTACAGGGAGTCTCCGGGGAGTGTGTCAGTATTTACAGGGGGTCCCCGGGAGTGAGTCAGTATTTACAGGGGGTCTCCGGGAGTGTGTCAGTATTTACAGGGGGTCCCCGGGAGTGTGTCTGTATTGACAGGGTGTCCCCGGGGGTGTGTCAGTATTTACAGGGGTTCCCCGGGAGTGTGTCAGTATTTACAGGGGGTCCCCGGGAGTGTGTCTGTATTTACAGGGTGTCCCCGGGGGTGTGTCAGTATTTACAGGGGTTCCCCGGGAGTGTGTCAGTATTTACAGGGGGTCCTCGGGAGTGTGTCAGTATTTACAGGGGGTCCCCGGGAGTGTGTCAGTATTTACAGGGGGTCCCCGGGAGTGTGTCAGTATTTACAGGGGTCCCCGGGAGTGTGTCACTATTTACAGGGAGTCCCCGGGCGTGTGTCAGTATTTACAAGGGGTCCCCGGGAGTGTGTCAGTATTTACAGGGGGTCCACGGGAGTGTGTCAGTATTTACAGGGAGTCCCCGGGCGTGTGTCAGTATTTACAGGGGGTCCCCGGGCGTGTGTCAGTATTTACAGGGAGTCCCCGGGAGTGTGTCAGTATTTACAGGGGGTCCCCGTGAGGGCGTGTGTCAGTATTTACAGGGGGTCCCCGGGCGTGTGTCAGTATTTACAGGGAGTCCCCGGGAGTGTGTCAATATTTACAGGGGGTCCCCGGGAGCGTGTCAGTATTTACAGGGGGTCCCCGGGAGTGTGTCAGTATTTACAGGGAGTCCCCGGGAGTGTGTCAGTATTTACAGGGGGTCCCCGGGAGTGTGTCAGTATTTACAGGGGGTCCCCGGGAGTGTGTCAGTATTTACAGGGGGTCCCGGGGAGTGTGTCAGTATTTACAGGGGGTCACGGGAGTGTGTCAGTATTTACAGGGTGTCCCCGGGAGTGTGTCAGTATTTACAGGGGGTTCCCGGGAGTGTGTCAGTATTTACAGGGGGTCCCCGGGAGTGTGTCAGTATTTACAAGGGGTCGCCGGGAGTGTGTCAGTATTTACAGAGGGTCCCCGGGAGTGTGTCAGTATTTACAAGGGGTCCCCGGGAGTGTGTCATTATTTACAGGGTGTCCCCAGGGGTGTGTCAGTATTTACACGGGGTCCCTGGGAGTGTGTCAATATTTACAGGGCGTCCCCGGGAGTGTGTCAGTATTTACAGGGGGTCCCCGGGAGTGTGTCTGTATTTACAGGGGGTTCCCGGGAGTGTGTCAGTATTTACATGGGGTTCCCGGGAGTGTGTCAGTATTTACAAGGGGTCGCCGGGAGTGTGTCACTATTTACAGGGAGTCTCCGGGAGTGTGTCAGTATTTACAGGGGTCCCCGGGAGTGTGTCTGCATTTACAGGGGGTTCCCGGGAGTGTGTCAGTATTTACATGGGGTTCCCGGGAGTGTGTCAGTATTTACAAGGGGTCGCCGGGAGTGTGTCAGTATTTACAGGGGGTCCCCGGGAGTGTGTCAGTATTTACAGTGTGTTCCCCGGGAGTGTGTCACTATTTACAGGGAGTCCCCGGGAGTGTGTCAGTATTTACAAGGGGTCGCCGGGAGTGTGTCAGTATTTACAGGGTGATCCCCAGGAGTGTGTCAGTATTTACAGGGTGATCCCCAGGAGTGTGTCAGTATTTACAGGGGGTTCCCGGGAGTGTGTCAGTATTTACAGGGGGTCCCCGGGAGTGTGTCAGTATTTACAGGGAGTCCCCGGGAGTGTGTCAGTATTTACAGGGTGATCCCCAGGAGTGTGTCAGTATCTACAGGGGGTCCACGGGAGTGTGTCAGTATTTACAGGGAGTCCCCGGGAGTGTGTCAGTATCTACAGGGGGTCCACGGGAGTGTGTCAGTATTTACAGGGTGATCCCCAGGAGTGTGTCAGTATTTACAGGGTGTCCCCGGGAGTGTGTCAGTATTTACAGGGGGTCCCCGGGAGTGTGTCAGTATTTACAGGGGGTCCCCGGGAGTGTGTCAGTATTTACAGGGGGTCCCCGGGAGTGTGTCTGTATTTACAGGGTGTCCCCGGGAGTGTGTCAGTATTTACAGGGGGTCCCCGGGAGTGTGTCAGTATTTACAGGGGGTCCCCGGGAGTGTGTCAGTATTTACAGGGGGTCCCCGTGAGTGTGTCAGTATTTACAGGGGGTCCCCGGGAGTGTGTCAGTATTTACAGGGGGTCCCCGGGAGTGTGTCAGTATGTACAGGGTGTCCCCGGGAGTGTGTCAGTATTTACAGGGAGTCCACGGGAGTGTGTCAGTATTTACAGGGGGTCCCCGGGAGTGTGTCAGTATTTACAGGGGGTCCCCGGGAGTGTGTCAGTATTTACAGGGAGTCCCCGGGAGTGTGTCAGTGTTTACAGGGGGTCCCCGGGAGTGTGTCAGTATTTACAGGGGGTCCCCGGGAGTGTGTCAGTATTTACAGGGGGTCCACAGGCGTGTGTCAGTATTTACAGGGAGTCCCCGGGAGTGTGTCATTATTTACAGGGAGTCCACAGGAGTGTGTCAGTATTTGCAGTGGGTCCCCGGGAGTTTGTCAGTATTTACAGGGGGTCCCCGGGAGTGTGTCAGTATTTACAGGGGGTACCCGGGAGTGTGTCAGTATTTACAGGGGGTCCACAGGCGTGTGTCAGTATTTACAGGTCTGTCTCGCTCCCTCCATCGGTCTCTCTCTCCCTCGGTCTCTCTCCCTCCCTCGGCCTCTCACTCTCCCTCCCTCGGCCTGTCTCCCTCCCACCCTCGGTCTCTCTCTCTCCTTCCCTCGCTCTCTCACTCTCCCTCCCTCGATCTCTCTCTCTCCCTCCCTCGCCCTGTCCCTCTCCCTCCCTCGGTCTCTCTCTCTCCCTCCCTCGGTCTCTCTCTCTCCCTCCCTCGGTCTCTCTCTCTCCCTCGGTCTCTCTCTCTCACTCAGTACTGAGGGAGCGCCGCACTGTCAGAGGGGCAGTACTGAGGGAGCGCCGCCGCACTGTCGGAGGGTCAGTACTGAGGGAGCGCCGCACTGTCGGAGGGGCAGTATTGAGGGAGCGCCGCACTGTCGGAGGGGCAGTACTGAGGGAGCGCCGCACTGTCGGAGGGTCAGTACTGAGGGAGCGCCGCACTGTCAGTGGGGCAGTACTGAGGGAGCTCTGCACTGTCGGAGGGTCAGTACTGAGGGAGCTCTGCACTGTCGGAGGGGCAATACTGAGGGAGCACTGCACTGTCGGAGAGGCAGTACTGAGGGAGCGCTGCACTGTCGGAGGGGCAGTACTGAGGGAGCGCCGCACTGTCGGAGGGGCAGTACTGAGGGAGCTCTGCACTGTCAGAGGGTCAGTACTGAGGGAGCGCTGCACTGTCGGAGGGGCAGTACTGAGGGAGCGCCGCACTGTTGGAGGGTCAGTCCTGAGGGAGCGCCGCACTGTCGGAGGGGCAGTGCTGAGGGAGCGCTGCACTGTCGGAGGGGCAGTACTGAGGGAGCGCCGCACTGTCAGTGGGGCAGTACTGAGGGAGCTCTGCACTGTCGGAGGGTCAGTACTGAGGGAGCTCTGCACTGTCGGAGGGGCAATACTGAGGGAGCACTGCACTGTCAGAGGGTCAGTACTGAGGGAGCGCCGCGCTGTCGGAGCGGCAGTACTGAGGGAGCGCTGCGCTGTCGGAGGGGCAGTACTGAGCGGCCGAACAGCGCTACAGAAACGCGAGTCCTTTGCTTTTCATTTTTTCGCTCTCTGCTTTTATTTTGACAATTAATTTAAGCTCTTTTTTGTCTCCCTCTTTTTCGCCTCTGTAATCAGCTTCAGCATTTCTTCACTCTCTTGCTCCTCCGCACGATGGGCCCATCGTTGCCTCGTTTCTTCTGCCTGGTCCGCACCCTGGTGAGCGAGGTGGCGGGTTGGGGGCGGGCCGCAGGTGGGTTCTTGCAGCTGCGGAGAGGGCGGGAGGCCTGGGGGGCGCCCCTGTAAGCGGCTTGGGGCTCGGGGCCTACCGGCCAGGCTTCGGCCTCTGCATGATGCCAACCGCCGCCACCGCTGCTGGGCCCCTCGCCCAGCTCCCGCCCGTCTTTGGGGGGAGTTGGGTGGGCGTCTCCGGCATCCAGGAAGGGAGGCTGGGTGGGCGCGGGCTCGCTGTGGGGCTGGGTGGAGCCTGGGGGCAGCAGGCCTGGGGAGGCCTGGGGCTGGGCCTCCAGGACCACCTTCTCCTCCTCCTCCTCCTCCTCCCCCAGCTCGCAACCTCCTGCCCCCGGTGGGCCGGCATCGCGGGAACCCTCGTCGTCCCCGGCGACGGGGCCTGGCGTCCGAGGCTCCGTCTCGGGGACGAGGGCCTGCTGTTGCTGCTGCTGGCGGGTGTCGGCCGTCCCCCCGGGACAGGCCTCGCCCTGCATCTCCCGCAGGAGGAGGAGGTGCCGGGCCTGCTGGGGTCTGGGGGCCTCCGTGGCCTCGACGGGCGGGGCGAGGGGGGAGGGGAGCGAGGCCTTGTCGGAGGCCGACTGCAGGGCCAGGCACTGGAGCCGGCTAGAATAGGGGCACTCCTGGTCCAGCGGGGGCTGCAGCAGCCCCTGGAGGGGCCGAGTGGCCTCGGTCGCCGGGGCTGGGGGGCTGGCGGCTCGGGGGCTGGGGTCAGTGGGGGTGGGCCGAGAGTCAGAGGGCTCTGTCTGCTGGCGAATCCCGGCCTGCGTCGAGTCTCTTCTGCGTTCCAGCTGCAAACAGAACGGGGGAGGGGGGGAAATAATTAGCCAATGGAGCGACTTCGCTCGAGGGGCCCTCGATCCTCAGCACGGGCCGGGGATGGAACCCGGGCCTTTCATAGAATCATGGAAATTTATGGCACAGAAGGAGGCCGTTCGGCCCATCGTGTCCGCGCCGGCCGACAAAGAGCTGTCTGGCCTAATCCCACTTTCCAGCTTTTGGTCCGTAGCCCTGTAGGTTACGGCATTTCAAGAAACATAGTAAAATAGGAGCAGGAGTAGGCCATTCGGCCCGTCGAGCCTGCTCCACCATGGCTGATCCTCTATCTCAATACCATATTCCCGCTCTCTCCCCATACCCCCTGATGCCTTTTGTGTCTAGAAATCTATCTATCTCCTTCTTCAATATATTCAGTGACTTGGCCTCCACAGCCTTCTGTGGTAGAGAATTCCACAGGTTCACCACCCTCTAGAGTGAAGAAATTTCTCCTCATCTCAGTTCTAAATGTCCTGCCCCGTATCCTAGAAACACAGAAACATAGAAGATAGGAGCAGGAGTAGGCCATTCGGCCCCTCGAGCCTGCTCCGCCATTTACCAAGATCATGGCTGATCATCCAAATTCAGTACCCGGTCCCTGCCTACTCCCCATATCACTTGATCCCTTTAGCCTTAAGAAATATATCCAACTCCTTCTTGAATATATTTAATGAACTGGCCTCCACTGCCTTCTGTGGTAGAGAATTCCACAGGTTCACCACTCTCTGGGTGAAGAAATTCCTCCTCATCTCTGTCCTAAATGGCTTACCCCTTATCCTTAGACTGTGACCCCTGGTTCTGGACTCTCCGGCCATCAGGAACATCCTTCCTGCATCTAGTCTGTCTAGCCCTGTTGGAACTTTATACGTTTCAATGCGATCCCCTCTCATTCTTCTAAACTCTAGTGAATACAGGCCTAGTGCATATCCAAGTACTTTTTCAATGTGATGAGGGTTCCTGCCTCGACCACCCTTTCAGGCAGTGAGTTGTAGACCCCCACCGCCCTCTGGGGGAAAAAAGTTCTCCTCTAATCCTTCCACCCATTACTTTAAATCTACGGCCCCCGGTTATCGACCCCTCAGCTCAGGGGAAATAGGCCCTTCCTATCCACTCTATCTGGGCCCCTCATCATTTTATACACCTCAATTAAATCTCCGCTCAGCCTCCTCTGTTCCAAAGAAAACAACCCCACAGCCTCTCCAATCTCTCCTCATAACTAAAATTCCCCAGCCCAGGCAACATCCTTGTAAATCTCCTCTGCACCCTCTCTAGTGCAATCACATCCTTCCTGGCTTGATCGGGTGGATGCGGGGAGGATGTTTCCACTGATGGGTGAGATTAGAACTAGGGGGCATAATCACAGAATCACAGAAACCCCACAGTGCAGATAGAGGCCATTTCGGCCCATCGAGCCTGCACCGACACATATCCCACCCGATCCCCGTAACCCCTACACCGACACATATCCCACCCTATCCCCGTAACCCCACGTATTTAATCCCCCTAACACTAAGGGTCAATTTATCATAGCCAATCAACCTAACCCGCACATCTTTGGACTGTGGGAGGAAACCGGAGCACCCGGAGGAAACCCACGCAAACACGGGGAGAATGTGCAAACTCCACACAGACAGTCACCCGAGGCCGGATTCGAACCCGGGTCCCTGGCGCTGTGAGGCAACAGTGCTAACCACTATGCCACCGTGCTGCTAATCTTAGAATAAGGGGCTGCCCTTTCAAAACTGAGATGAGGAGAAACTTCTTCACTCTGAGGGTAGTAAATCTATGGAATTTGCTACCCCAGAGAGCTGTGGAAGCTGCGACATTAAATAAATTTAAAACAGAGATAGACAGTTTCCTAGCAGATAAGGGAATTAGGGGTTACGGGGAGAGGGCAGGGAAGTGGACGCGAGTCTAGATTCAGATCAGCCATGATCCTATTGAATGGCAGAGCAGGCCCGAGGGGCCGTATGGCCTACTCCTGCTCCTATTTCTTATGTTCTTAATGTGGTGAACAGAACTGCACGCAGTACTCTAGCTGCGGCCTAACTAGTGTTTTATACAGTTGAAGCATAACCCCCCTGCTCTTGTATACTATGCCTCGGCTAATAAAGGCAAGCAATCCGTATGCCTTCTTAACCACCTTATCTACCTGGCCTGCTACCTTCAGGGATCTGTGGACATGCACTCCAAGGTCCCTTTGTTCCTCTACACTACTCAGCGTCCTACCATTTAATGTGTATTCCCTTTCCTTGTTAGCCCTCCCCAAATGCATTACCTCACACTTCTCCAGATTGAATTCCATTTGCCACTGTTCTGCCCACCTGACCAATTTATTGATATCTTCCTGCAGTCTACAGCTTCCTTCTTCAGTATCAACCACACGGCCGATTTTAGTATCATCTGTATCATGCCCCCTATATTGATGTCCACTCATTGATATATACCACAAAAAGCAAGGGACCTAGTACTGAGCCCTGCGGAACCCCAATGGAAACAGCCTTCCAGTCACAAAAACACCCATCGACCATCACCCTTTGCTTCCTGTCTCTGAGCCAGTTTTGAATCCAACTTGCCACTTTGCCCTGGATACCACGGGCTCTTGCTTTCCTGACCAGCCTGCCATGTGGAACCTTATCAAAAACCTTGCTTAAAATCCAGATACACAACATCAAACGCACTGCCCTCATCAACCCTCCTTGTTACCTCCTCAAAATATTCAATCAAGTTAGTCAGACACGACCTTCCCTTAACAAATCCATGCTGACTGTCCTTGATTAATACAGGCCTTTTTAAATGACAATTAATACTGTCCTTCAGAATATTTTACAACAACTTGCCCACCACCGAGGTTAGGCTGACTGGCCTGTAATTATTAGGTCGATCCCTTTTTCCCTTTCATGCTGTTTGTGAGGTGACTGACTACACTGTCGGAGGGGCAGTACTGAGGGAGTGCTGCACTGTGGGAGGGGCAGTACTGAGGGAGTGCTGCACTGTCGGAGGGGCAGTACTGAGGGAGCGCCGCACTGTCGGAGGGGCAGTACTGAGGGAGTGCTGCACTGTGGGAGGGGCAGTACTGAGGGAGTGCTGCACTGTGGGAGGGGCAGTACTGAGGGAGCGCCGCAGTGTCGGAGGGGCAGTACTGAGGGAGCGCCGCACTGTCGGAGGGGCAGTACTGAGGGAGTGCCGCACTGTCGGAGGGGCAGTACTGAGGGAGTGCTGCACTGTCAGAGGGGCAGTACTAAGGGAGCGCTCCACTGTCGGAGGGGCAGTACTGAGGGAGCGCCGCACTGTCGGAGGGTCAGTACTGAGGGAGTGCTGCACTGTCGGAGGGGCAGTACTAAGGGAGCGTCGCACTGTCAGAGGGGCAGTGCTGAGGGAGCGCCGCACTGTCGGAGGGGCAGTACTGAGGGAGCGCCGCACTGTCGGAGGGGCAGTACTGAGGGAGAGCCGCACTGTCGGAGGGGCAGTACTGAGGGAGCGCCGCACTGTCGGAGGGGCAGTACTGAGGGAGCGCCGCACTGTCGGAGGGGCAGTACTGAGGGAGCGCTGCACTGTCGGAGGGTCAGTACTGAGGGAGCGCCGCACTGTCGGAGGGGCAGCACTGAGGGAGCGCTGCACTGTATAGCACTTTGGGATGGTCTGAGGTGGTGAAAATATTTCGTCTTGAATGCCCATGTTGCTCTCTCTCACGCCTCGACCTGCGCTTACCGCCAACCACACCCGCTCCCTGCCCCTCACCATCCTCACCTCTGCAGCTGTCAGATGTTCCTCCATTTCCAGCTCCTTAATCAGTCGGGGAAAGTCCATGTTTCCGTGGGATGAGAGGAGGTCGGACAGGAATTCTGGGTGGATGATGGCTTCAGCCTAGAGACAGAGAGGCAACAGAGAGAGTGAGGGTGGAACGGAGAGAGTGAGGGTCGATCGGAAAGGGTGAAGTCGTAGGGAGAGAGCGAAGGTCGGGGTAAGAGTGTGAAGGTCGCAGGGAGAGGGCGAGGGTCGGAGGGAGAGAGCGAAGGTCGTAGGGAGAGGGCGAGGGTCGGAGGGAGAGGGTGAGAGTTGGAGGGAGAGGGCGAGAGTCGGAGAGAGAGGGCGAGGGTCGGAGGGAGAGGGCGAGGCTCGGAGGGAGAGGGTGAGAGTCGGAGGGAGAGGGCGAGGGTCAGAGGGAGAGGGCGAGGGTCGGAGGGAGAGGGTGAGGGTCGGAGGGAGAGGGCGAGGGTCGAGGAAGAGGGTGAGAGTCGGAGGGAGAGGGCGAGAGTCGGAGAGAGAGGGCGAGGGTCGGAGGGAGAGGGTGAGAGTCGGAGGGAGAGGGCGAGGGTCGGAGGGAGAGGGCACGGGTCGGAGGGAGAGGGCGAGGGTCGGAGGGAGAGGGCGAGGGTCGGAGGGAGAGGGCGAGGGTCGGAGGGAGAGGGCGAGGGTCGGAGGGAGAGGGCGAGGGTCGGAGAGAGAGGGCGAGGGTCGGAGGGAGAGGGTGAGAGTTGGAGGGAGAGGGCGAGGGTCGGAGGGAGAGGGTGAGAGTCGGAGGGAGAGGGCGAGGGTCGGAGGGAGAGGGTGAGAGTCGGAGGGAGAGGGCAAGGGTCGGAGGGAGAGGGCACGGGTCGGAGGGAGAGGGCGAGGGTCGGAGGGAGAGGGCGAGGGTCGGAGGGAGAGGGCGAGGGTCGGAAGGAGAGGGCGAGGGTCGGAGGGAGAGGGCGAGGGTCGGAGGGAGAGGGCGTGGGTCGGGGGAGAGGGCGAGGATCGGAGGGAGAGGGCGAGGGTCGGAGGGAGAGGGCGAGGGTCGGAGGGAGAGGGCGAGGGTCGGAGGGAGAGGGCGCGGGTCGGAGGGAGAGGGTGAGAGTTGTAGGGAGAGGGTGAGAGTTGTAGGGAGAGAGGGAGAAGGACTTGGGGAGAGAGTGAGGGTGGTAAGGAGAGGCTGACAGCCGTACAGAGTGATCACGTGCAGTACCTCGTGTCGATGATCGTGTCTCGAGTGAGCGGACGAGCGTCTCTTCACCAGCACATGCACACACACACCCACACACCGAGCACACTAGTGTTAGACTGACTGGCTCACCGGCAGTGCCTGGTCACAATAGCACCTCCCGCTCGCATCAGAGAGCCCCTGACATCACACAGACCCCGGGGTGGGGGAGGGGGGGGCCACACCAGCAGACATCCCATCATCAACTTGACAGGGTAGATGTTGAGAGGCTGCATCCCCCTGGGCTGGAGTGTCTAGAACCAGGGGTCACAGTCGCAGGATAAGGGCTCGTCCATTTAGGACTGAGATGAGAAGGAGTTTCTTCACTCAGAGGGTTCTGAATCTTACGAATTCTCTACCCTAGAGGGCCGTGAATGCTGAATCATTGAGTATATTAAGGGCTGAGATCGATAGATTTTTGCATTTGGAGTTGGCTTTCCCTACCCACTCTCTGCAGCGCAATCAAGACCACCTACGGCCCAAGGAGCAGGAGTAGGCCATTCAGCCCCCCTCGAGCCCGCTCCGCCATTCAATGAGATCATGGCTGATCATCCAAATTCAGTACCCTGTCCCTGCTTTCTCCCCATATCCCTTGATCCCTTTAGCCTCAAGAAATATATCCAACTCCTTCTTGAATATATTTAATGAACTGGCCTCTACTGCCTTCTGTGGTAGAGAATTCCACAGGTTCACCACTCTCTGGGTGAAGAAATTCCTCATCTCAGTCCTAAATGGCTTACCCCTTATCCTTAGGCTGTGACCCCTGGTTCTGGACTCTCCCGCCATCGGGAACATCCTTCCTGCATCTAGTCTGTCCAGTCCTGTCAGAATTTTATAAGTTTCAATGAGATCCCCTCTCATTCTTCTAAACTCTAGCGAGTACAAGCCCAATCGACCCAATCTCTCCTCATACGTCATTCCTGCCATCCCAGGTATCAGTCTGTTGAATCTTCACTGCACTCCCTCCATGGCAAGAACATCCTTCCTCAGATAAGGTGACCAAAACTGCACACAATACTCAAGGTGTGGTCTCACCAAGGCCCTGTACAACTGCAGCAAGACATCCTTGTTCCTGTACTCGAACCCTCTCGCTACAAAGGCCAACATACCATTTGCCTTCTTAACCGCCTGCAGTACCTGCATGCTTACCTTCAGCGACTGGTGCACAAGGACACCCAGGTCTCGTTGCACTTCCCCTTTTCCCAATCTATTGCTGTTCAGATAATAATCTGTCTTCCTGTTTTTGCCACCGAAGTGGATAACCTTGCATTTATCCACATTATACTGCATCTGCCATGCATCTGCCCAATCACCCAACCTGTCCAAATCGTACTGGAGTTTCTCTGCATCCTCCTCACAGCACACACGTCCACCCAGCTTTGTGTCGTCTGCAAACTTGGAGATATTACATCTAGTTCCCTCGTCCAGATCATTAATATATATTGTGAATAGCTGGGGTCCTAGCACCGATCCCTGCGGTACCCCACTGGTCACTGCCTGCCACTCGGAAAAAGACCCTTTTATTCCAACTCTTTGCTTCCTGTCTGCCAACCAGTTCTCTATCCAAGACAGTACCTTACCCCCAATCCCATGTGCTTTAACTTTACACGCTAATCTCTTATGCGGGACCTTATCGAAAGCCTTCTGAAAGTCCAAATACACCACATCCACTGGTTCTCCCTTATCTATTCTACCAGTTACATCCTCAAAAAATTCCAGTAGATTAGTCTGTGGAGGCCAGTTCATTAAATATATTCAAGAAAGAGTTGGATATATTTCTTAAGGCTGAAGGGATCAAGGGATATGGGGAGAAGGCAGGGACAGGGTACTGAATTTGGACGATCAGCCATGATCTCATTGAATGGCGGAGCAGGCTCGAAGGGCCGAATGGCCTACTCCTGCTCCTATCTTCTATGTTTCTATGTAAGACTGGGTACGCTTTGAGTGGACAAGTTGCCTGGGCCAGATGGCTTGCATCCCAGGTTGCTAAGGGAATTGGGAGAGGAGATAGTGGAAGGGCTTGCCATAATTTTCCAATCTTCCCTAGATGCGGGGGAGGTGCCTGAGGATTGGAAAGTGGCAAATGTGACACCATTGTTCAAGAAAGGGTGTAAGGACAATCCTAGTAACTACAGGCCGGTCAGTTTAACATCAGTGGTGGGTAAAGTTTTAGAAACAATAATCAAGACAAAAATTAACGGGCGTTTGGAGAGGTTTAAGCTAATTAAGGAGAGCCAACACGGATTTGTAAAAGACAGATCATGTTTCACTAATCAAATTGAATTTTTTGATGAAGTAACCGGGAGGATTGATGAAGGGAATGCAATGGATGTTGTCTACATGGATTTTCGGAAGGCGTTTGACAAAGTACCACATAGAAGGCTGGTAAACAAAATTGAGGCTCATGGAATAGGTGGGTCAGTGGCAGCTTGGATAAGGAATTGGCTTAAGGACAGAAAACAGCGAGTTGTGGTAAAAGACTGTTTTTCAGACTGGAGGATGGTAGACAATGGTGTTCCCCAAGGGTCAGTGCTGGGGCCACTGCTTTTTTGATACATATAAATGACCTGGATATTGGAATACAGAGTAGAATTTCTAAATTTGCCGATGACACCAAACTTGGGGGTGTGGCAAACAGTGAGGATGATACCAATCGACTGCAGCAGGACGTAGAAAGGCTAGCAGAATGGGCAGACAGGTGGCAGATGGAATTTAATACAGAGAAGTGTGAGGTGATGCATTTTGGCAGAAGGAACAGGGAGAGGCAATATACACTTAATGGCACAGTTTTAAAGAGTGTGCAGGGACAGAGGGACCTGGGAGTTAATGTGCATCGGCCCCTGAAGGTGGTGGGACATATTGAGAGAGTGGTTAGCAAAGCATATGGGATCTTGGGCTTCATAAATAGAGGTATTGAGTACAAAAGTAGAGAAGTTATGCTGAACCTTTATAAAGCACTGGTTAGGCCACAACTGGAGTATTGCGTCCAGTTCTGGTCACCACACTTTAGGAAGGATGTGAAGGCCCTTGAGAGGGTGCAGAGGAGATTTACCAGAATTGTTCTGGGGGATGGGGGGATCTTAGCTACAAGGACAGGTTGGAGAAGCTGGATTTGTTTTCATTAGAGCAAAGGAGGTTGCGGGGTGATTTGATAGAGGTGTACAAGATTATGACGGGTTTGGATAGGCTAGACGGGGAAAGGCTGTTCCCACTAGTTGATGGTACAAGGACTAGGGGACACAGATTTAAGGTTCTGGGCAAGAGATACAGGGGGATGTGAGGAAAAACTTTTTTACACAGCGAGTGGTGAGGACCTGGAACTCGCTGCCGAGGGAAGTGGTGGAAGCGGAGACACTCGATGTTTTCAAGGGGAGACTGGATAGACACTTGAGGGAAATAAACTTGCAGGGCTACGGGGATAGAGCGGGGGAATGGGACTGACTGGATTGTTCTACAGAGAGCCGGCACGGACTTGATGGGCTGAATGGCCTCCTTCTGTGCCGTTATGACTCTATAGGGGAGAAATTCGGTATCGCCCCGCTTGGGGCGCGATTATCGGCCGTGCGCAAAGTTTAGCGCCTGGCGCTAATTATCGCCTCTGACTGCAAACTTGGCTTCTATCGCCCCTGGAGGTGATTGGAGCGCTAAATCAGGCGCTACACACCTCTCTTAAGGCGCTAACGCCGAGGAGCGAGGCGCTACCTCAGAGCGCTGGCGAAGCTCATGTGATGTCAGTCAGCAATGGAACACAGACACACTGGCGCCGGCCAGTTCTTACAGGGGAGGGTCGATCTTGCTCTCCATCCACACCCTGCTCATTGCAGCCTTGAATCTCGGCCCGGAGAGACCTGTACATCAAATCTGCTGGAAAGAACAAGGGAGAGGCCCAGGGAAAGAGCTCAGAGTGCAGCCCCCACAGTCTCATCTAAATCGATGCAAGGAAGGTTAAATCAAAATCAACCTGCAAAGTGCTGCTCAGTACCCAAAACTCCTCAACACAGCGTTGAATCTCTCCAGAAGTCTCTCTCTCTCTCTCTCTCAGAATGCGTGGTACAAAAATGTCGCCGACAAAAAAAGGCAGGAAGCGTCCGCCTTTAAATAACGCTCCCCCAGTCCCTTCCCGACTGCAAAACGTTCCCCTCAACCTGTCGTTGCTAGCGGCAGGCGGTAAGGCAGGGGGCGCCACTCAATATCCGGCCCGGGGCGCTACGCACGCTCGACTGACGTCACGATCTGCGGGCGCAGGAGATCGTGGCGGTAGTGGTTAGCACTGCCGCCAAATGTCTGGTCAATTTCGCGAGCGGCACAAATGTGGCCGCGCCCGGGCGCTAGTTGCTTTACGCCCCATTAGCGCCCTCTTAGGGCACTGACGGGAGGTGCAAAGCAACCGAATTTTCCCCCCCCGATGACTCTATGGCCAGAACTGCGCACAGTGCTCCAAGTGTGGTCTAACATAGAAACATAGAAGATAGGAGCAGGAGTAGGCCATTCGGCCCCTCGAGCCTGCTCCGCCATTCAATGAGATCATGGCTGATCATCCAAATTCAGTACCCGGTCCCTGCTTTCTCCCCATATCCCTTGATCCCTTTAGCCTTAAGAAATATATCCCACTCCTTCTTGAATATATTTAATGAATTGGCCTCTACTGCCTTCTGTGGTAGAGAATTCCACAGGTTCACCACTCTCTGGGTGAAGAAATTCCTCCTCATCTCTGTCCTAAATGGCTTACCCCTTATCCTTAGACTGTGACCCCTGGTTCTGGACTCCCCGACCATCGGGAACATCCTTCCTGCATCTAGTCTGTCTAGTCCTGTTAGAATTTTATAAGTTTCAATGAGATCCCCTCTCATTCTTCTAAACTCCAGCGAGTATAAGCCTAATCGACCCAATCTCTCCTCATACGTCATTACTGCCATCCCAGGTATCGGCCTGGTGAATCTTCGCTGCACTCCCTCAGTGTCCGACCCACCAGCGACCCCCCAGCCCTCCTACCTTGCTTATGAAGGAGTCCTTGCTGCAGAGTTTCTCGATGTACTTGATGAGCTCGGGCTCCTCGATGCCCCGTTCCTCGGAAGGTTCCGGAAGCGCCTCGACCTCCACCTGCTGGTCGCGGCTCAGCGCCTCCATGATCTCGATGTACTGGTTGATGGCCTCGACGGGGATGGGCTGCTCTTGGGGTCCCGAGCCCGAGCCCGAGCCGGCCTGGGGCGGGGGGGCCTTGGCCTGCTTGTGGGAACGCTGGGAGCCCCCTTTGCTGCTCGACTTCTTCCCTCCCGGATCTGCGGAGAGGGCCAAGTGTAAAGCAAAGTCGGGCTGCCTTTGTCACCTCCAGACTCGACTGCTCCCACGCTCTCCCGACCGGCCTCGCACCTTCCACCCTCCGTAACCATCCACTCATCAGAAGCTTCCAGCAGCCCCGTGTCCTAACTCACAACGAGTCCCCGTCACCCATCACCCCCTGTGCGCACTGAACTACATTGGCTCCCGGTTAAGCAACGCCTCGATTGTAAAATTCTCATCCTGGTTTTCAAATCCCTCCATGGCCCCCTGGCCCCTCCCTATCTCTGTAACCACCTCCAGCCCCTACAACCCTCCCTATCTCTGTAATCTCCTCCAGCCCCTACAACCCTCCCTATCTCTGTAACCTCCTCCAGCCCATACAACCCTCCCTATCTCTGTGACCACCTCCAGCCCCTACAACCCTCCCTATCTCTGTAACCACCTCCAGCCCCTACAACCCTCCCTATGTCTGTGACCTCCTCCAGCCCCTACAACCCTCCCTATCTCTGTAACCTCCTCCAGCCCCTACAACCCTCCCTATCTCTGTAACCTCCTCCAGCCCCGACAACCTTCCCTATCTCTGTAACCTCCCCCAGCCCCTACAACCCTTCCTATCTCTGTGACCACCTCCAGCCCCTACAACCCTCCCTATCTCTGTAACCTCCTCCAGCCCCTACAACCCTCCCTATCTCTGTGACCACCTCCAGCCCCTACAACCCTCCCTATCTCTGTAACCTCCTCCAGCCCCTTCAACCCTCCCTATCTCTGTAACCTCCTCCAGCCCCTACACCCCTCCCTATCTCTGTAACCTCCTCCAGCCCCTACAACCCTCCCTATCTCTGTAACCTTCTCCAGCCCCTACAACCCTCCCTATCTCTGTGACCACCTCCAGCCCCTACAACCCTCCCTATCTCTGTGACCTCCTCCAGCCCCTACAACCTTCCCTATCTCTGTAACCTCCTCCAGCCCCTACAACCCTCCCTATCTCTGTGACCTCCTCCAGCCCCTACAACCCTCCCTATCTCTGTAACCTCCTCCAGCCCCTACAAACCTCCCTATCTCTGTAACCTCCTCCAGCCCCTAAAACCCTCCCTATCTCTGTAACCTCCTCCAGCCCCTACAGCCCTCCCTATCTCTGTAACCTCCTCCAGCCCCTACAACCCTCCCTATCTCTGGAACCTCCTCCAGCCCCTACACCCCTCCCTATCTCTGTAACCTCCTCCAGCCCCTACAACCCTCCCTATCTCTGTAACCTTCTCCAGCCCCTACAACCCTCCCTATCTCTGTGACCACCTCCAGCCCCTACAACCCTCCCTATCTCTGTGACCTCCTCCAGCCCCTACAACACTCCCTATCTCTGCAACCTCCTCCAGCCCCTACAACCCTCCCTATCTCTGTAACCTCCTCCAGCCCCTACAACCTTCCCTATCTCTGTAACCTCCTCCAGCCCCTACAACCCTCCCTATCTCTGTAACCACCTCCAGCCCCTACAACCCACCCTATCTCTGTGACCACCTCCAGCCCCTACAACCCTCCCTATCTCTGTGACCACCTCCAGCCCCGACAACCCTCCCTATCTCTGAAAACTCCTCCAGCCCCTACAACCCTCCCTATCTCTGTAACCTCCTCCAGCCCCTACAACCTTCCCTATCTCTGCAACCTCCTCCAGCCCCACAACCCTCCCTATCTCTGTAACCTCCTCCAGCCCCTACAACCCTCCCTATCTCTGTGACCACCTCCAGCCCCTACAACCCTCCCTATCTCTGTAACCTCCTCCAGCCCCTACAACCCTCCCTATCTCTGTAACCTCCTCCAGCCCCTACAACCCTCCCTATCTCTGTAACCTCCTCCAGCCCCTACAACCCTCCCTATCTCTGTAACCTCCTCCAGCCCCTACAGCCCTCCCTATCTCTGTAACCTCCACCAGCCCCTACAACCCTCCCTATCTCTGTAACCTCCTCCAGCCCCTACAACCCTCCCTATCTCTGTAACCTCCTCCAGCCCCTACAACCCTCCCTATCTCTGTGACCACCTCCAGCCCCTACAACCCTCCCTATCTCTGTAACCTCCTCCAGCCCCTACAACCCTCCCTATCTCTGTAACCTCCTCCAGCCCCTACAACCCTCCCTATCTCTGTAACCTCCTCCAGCCCCTACAACCCTCCCTATCTCTGTAACCTCCTCCAGCCCCTACAACCCTCCCTATCTCTGTAACCTCCTCCAGCCCCTACAACCCTCCCTATCTCTGTAACCTCCTCCAGCCCCTACAACCCTCCCTATCTCTGTGACCACCTCCAGCCCCTACAACACTCCCTATCTCTGTAACCTCCTCCAGCCCCTACAACCCTCCCTATCTCTGTAACCTCCTCCAGCCCCTACAACCTTCCCTATCTCTGTAACCTCCTCCAGCCCCTAGAACCCTCCCTATCTCTGTAACCACCTCCAGCCCCTACAACCCACCCTATCTCTGTGACCACCTCCAGCCCCTACAACCCTCCCTATCTCTGTGACCACCTCCAGCCCCTACAACCCTCCCTATCTCTGAAACCTCCTCCAGCCCCGACAACCCTCCCTATCTCTGTAACCTCCTCCAGCCCCTACAACCTTCCCTATCTCTGTAACCTCCTCCAGCCCCTACAACCCTCCCTATCTCTGTAACCTCCTCCAGCCCTACAACCTTCCCTATCTCTGTAACCTCCTCCAGCCCCTACAACCCTCCCTATCTTTGTAACCACCTCCAGCCCCTACAACCCACCCTATCTCTGTGACCACCTCCAGCCCCTACAACCCTCCTTATCTCTGTGACCACCTCCAGCCCCTACAACCCTCCCTATCTCTGAAACCTCCTCCAGCCCCTACAACCCTCCCTATCTCTGTAACCTCCTCCAGCCCCTACAACCTTCCCTATCTCTGTAACCTCCTCCAGCCCCTACAACCCTCCCTATCTCTGTAACCTCCTCCAGCCCTACAACCCTCCCTATCTCTGTAACCTCCTCCAGCCCCTACAACCCTCCCTATCTCTGTAACCTCCTCCAGCCCCTACAACCCTCCCTATCTCTGTGACCACCTCCAGCCCCTACAACCCTCCCTATCTCTGTAACCTCCTCCAGCCCCTACAACCCTCCCTATCTCTGTAACCTCCTCCAGCCCCTACAACCCTCCCTATCTCTGTAACCTCCTCCAGCCCCTATAACCCTCCCTATCTCTGTAACCTCCTCCAGCCCCTACAACCCTCCCTATCTCTGTAACCTCCACCAGCCCCTACTGCCCTCCCTATCTCTGTAACCTCCACCAGCCCCTACAACCCTCCCTATCTCTGTAACCTCCTCCAGCCCCTACAACCCTCCCTATCTCTGTAACCTCCTCCAGCCCCTACAACCCTCCCTATCTCTGTAACCTCCTCCAGCCTCTACAGCCCTCGCTATCTCTGTAACCTCCTCCAGCCCCTACAACCCTCCCTATCTCTGTAACCTCCTCCAGCCCTACAACCCTCCCTATCTCTGTAACCTCCTCCAGCCCCTACAATCCTCCCTATCTCTGTAACCTCCACCAGCCCCTACAACCCTCCCTATCTCTGTAACCTCCACCAGCCCCTTCAACCCTCCCTATCTCTGTCACCTCCTCCAGCCCCTACAACCCTCCCTATCTCTGTAACCTCCTCCAGCCCTACAACCCTCCCTATCTCTGTGACCTCCTCCAGCCCCTACTACCCTCCCTATCTCTGTCACCTCCTCCAGCCCCACAACCCTCCGAGATCTCTGTAACCTCCTCCAGCCCCTACAACCCTCCCTATATCTGTGACCACCTCCAGCCCCTACAACCCTCCCTATCTCTGTAACCTCCTCCAGCCCCTACAACCCTCCCTATCTCTGTAACCTCCTCCAGCCCCTACAACCCTCCCTATCTCTGTAACCTCCTCCAGCCCCTACAACCCTCCCTATATCTGTGACCACCTCCAGCCCCTACAACCCTCCCTATCTCTGTAACCCCCTCCAGCCCCTACAACCCTCCCTATCTCTGTAACCTCCTCCAGCCCCTACAACCCTCCCTATCTCTGTAACCTCCACCAGCCCCTACAACCCTCCCTATCTCTGTAACCTCCTCCAGCCCCTACAACCCGCCCTATCTCTGTAACCTCCTCCAGCCCCTACAACCCACCCTATCTCTGTAACCTCCTCCAGCCCCTACAACCCTCCCTATCTCTGTAACCTCCACCAGCCCCTACAACCCTCCCTATCTCTGTAACCTCCTCCAGCCCCTACAACCCTCCCTATCTCTGTAACCTCCTCCAGCCCCTACAACCCACCCTATCTCTGTAACCTCCTCCAGCCCCTACAACCCTCCCTATCTCTGTAACCTCCTCCAGCCCCTACAACCCTCCCTATCTCTGTAACCTCCACCAGCCCCTACAACCCTCCCTACCTCTGTAACCTCCTCCAGCCCCTACAACCCTCCCTATCTCTGTAACCTCCTCCAGCCCCTACAACCCTCCCTATCTCTGTAACCTCCACCAGCCCCTACAACCCTCCCTATCTCTGTAACCTCCTCCAGCCCCTACAACCCTCCCTATCTCTGTAACCTCCACCAGCCCCTACAACCCTCCCTATCTCTGTAACCTCCTCCAGCCCCTACAACCCTCCCTATCTCTGTAACCTCCTCCAGCCCCTACAACCCTCCCTATCTCTGTAACCTCCTCCAGCCCTACAACCCTCCCTATCTCTGTAACCTCCTCCAGCCCCTACAACCCTCCCTATCTCTGTAACCTCCTCCAGCCCCTACAACCCTCCCTATCTCTGTGACCACCTCCAGCCCCTACAACCCTCCCTATCTCTGTAACCTCCTCCAGCCCCTACAACCCTCCCTATCTCTGTAACCTCCTCCAGCCCCTACAACCCTCCCTACCTCTGTAACCTCCACCAGCCCCTACAACCCTCCCTATCTCTGTAACCTCCTCCAGTCCCTACAACCCTCCCTATCTCTGTAACCTCCACCAGCCCCTACAACCCTCCCTATCTCTGTAACCTCCTCCAGCCCCTACAACCCTCCGAAGTCTCTGCGTTCCTCCTATTCCGGCCTCTGGTGCATCCCCTGATTTCCATCGCTCCACCATTGGCGGCCATGCCTTCAGCCGCCTGGGCCCCAAGCTCTGGAATTCCCTCCCTAAACCTCTCCGCCTCTCTCTCCTCCTTTAAGACGCTCCTTAAAACCGACCTCTTTGACCAAGCATTTGGTCACCGGCCCTAACATCTCCTTATGGGGCGCAGGCCTAGAAATACAGTGGGCTGCGCCACCCATTAGCGCCTTAAGAGGGCGCTAAGTGGGTCGGAAGCCACTGGCCACGCCTCCCGCTAAATTCAGCGGGATGCTAATGGCGGCGCTAGCCGTTAGCGCTGCGCCCCGCTGACGCCCCGATCGCGATATTTAGATGCGGCCCCTGCTTTAACGCCGGACGCTATGTGCGACCGGTTCAGGGGGGCCTACCTGCGGCGGTAGAGGCGCTAATTAAAGGAGAGGTGCGGGGTGGCCATTTTTGTTGCTGCCCGCCTGCCAGCACCTCTCCGCGCTGCCGTCCCCGGCCTCCTGAGCGCCCCCCCCCCCCCCCACCGCGGAGTGCCGACTGCGTTCCAAGAGCCCGGCACTTCTCCTCTTTTGCCGGCACTCGCGATCCTCGGGGGCCCAGCTGGGGCCCCAGATCGCGCTGCACAAGGCCCCTCCCCTTTAAGAAGGGGAGGAAGGCCTGCAGTACCGCAGGCGACGTGCCGCAGTGTGTGGCGCTGCAGCACGTTGCGCAGCGACATTCAGTTGCAGCGCCCCAAGAGGGATGCGGGGCGCCTCCAGTAGCACCGCGCTTCCCTTTGGGGCGCGCCAACTGAATTTCCGGCGGGCGGCCGCGACTGCTTGCGGGGCGCTACTTTTAGCAATGAATGGTAGGACCCTAGGAAGGACAAAGGATCAGCGGGACTGTGATGAAATCTTCCATTCATCACTGCCTGTGACTGAGATCGGTTTCAGTGTCATTTCCCTTCCCCCAGACCTCATTGTATTGTGTACTGGAATGTGCTGTATTGTATACTGGAATGTGCTGGAATGTGCTGTGTGTAGGGCTCCGCCCATACCTGGCCCCGTTTGTAAGCTAACTCAGTCTGGCCTCAGTCTCCAGAAGGAAGACATCTCTCTCTCTTACGTGTTACGTTCTAAGTTAATAAAAGCCTTGTTTTTGTTCTGCTAACTTCGAGTCTCGGAATTATTGAGGCACATCAGGGACCTTGGTGTGCATGTACATAGATCCCTGAAGGCAGCAGGGCAGGTGGATAAGGTGGTTAAAAAGGCATATGGGATACTTGCCTTCATTAGCCGAGGCATAGAATATAAGAGCAGGGAGGTTATGATGGAGCTGTACAAAACGCTAGTTAGGCCACAGCTGGAATACTGTGTGCAGTTCTGGTCGCCACACTATAGGAAGGATGTGATTGCATTGGAGAGGGTGCAGAGGAGATTCACCAGGATGTTACCTGGGCTGGAGCGCTTCAGCTATGAAGAGAGACTGGACAGGCTGGGGTTGTTTTCCTTAGAGCAGAGAAGGCTGAGGGGGGACCTGATTGAGGTGTACAAAATTATGAGGGGCATAGATAGGGTAGATAGAAAGGAACTTTTCCCCTTAGTAGAGGGGTCAATAACCAGGGGGCATAGTTTCAAGGTAAGGGGCAGGAGGTTTAGAGGGGATTTGAGGAAAAACTTTTTCACCCAGAGGGTGGTTGGAATCTGGAACTCACTGCCTGAAAGGGTGGTAGAGGCAGGAACCCTCACAACATTGAAACTTATAAAATTCTAACAGGGCTTGACAGACTAGGTGCAGGAAGGATGTTCCCGATGGCGGGGGAGTCCAGAACCAGGGGTCACAGTCTAAGGATAAGGGGTAAGCCATTTAGGACAGAGATGAGGAGGAATTTCTTCACCCAGAGAGTGGTGAACCTGTGGAATTCTCTACCACAGAAGGCAGTGGAGGCCAATTCATTAAATATATTCAAGAAGGAGTTGGATATATTTCTTAAGGCTAAAGGGATCAAGGGATATGGGGAGAAAGCAGGGACAGGGTACTGAATTTGGATGATCAGCCATGATCTCATTGAATGGCGGAGCAGGCTCGAGGGGCCGAATGGCCTACTCCTGCTCCTATCTTCTGTGTTTCTATGTAACATTCAAGAAGCATTTAGATGAGCACTTGAAACGCCATAGCATACAAGGCTACGGACCAAGTGCTGGAAAATGGGATTAGAATAGACAGGGCTTGATGGCCGTCGCGGACACGATGGGCCGAAGGGCCCCTTCCTGTGATGTATGACACTATGGCCTAGAAATTGGGTTTTGGCTTAGCCAGGGCTTTAGTGCCGGAAATTAGTGCCGGCGCTAAGTCCCCTGCGCGCGCCAAAAATTCAGTGGCGCCGCGCCCAAACGGCTGCCGGCGCTACTGAAGGGTCTTAGTGCCTGGAAAAGGGCGCTAACTGCCGTTTCGCACCGCAATTCCGGCGCTGCGGCACCCGATGCGGTGCGGCAGACTGGGGAAGTGCAGGCCTCCTCCTTCCGTTAAGGAGGAGCTGCCTGCACCCGGCCGCGGCCCGCGCAAATCTGCTCAAAAATGAGCCCGGCACCTCGGACAAGTGCCGGGCTTGCATCTGTTCCGGGGGGGGGGGGAGGGGAGAGAAGTCCGGGGAGGGAGCTGCGGGCAGGCGGCCGGCGGGAAAGCGGCCGGCCGCCGCGGGGCCTTTAATGCGCCGGCGCTAACTGCAGTAAGGCACCTCTGACAAAACGCTGGTTGCGGCTGCCACGGGCGAGGCGGCCGCAACTCAATTTCGGAGTTCGGGCGGGTTACCACGGCAACCGGGACGCTGCGCACACCGATGACGTCATCGGTGCCGGCGCAGCGCTACCGGAGCAACGCCGATTTAGGGCCCCAGGGAATTTCACTACTGGCCATAACTCCGGCGCAAGGCCCTCTAGCGCCTCAATTGAGGCGCTAAGGCTACTGAATTTTCAGCCGTATGACTCTAGTGTCAAATTTTGTTTGATAATCGCTCCTGTGAAGCGCTTTGGGACGCTTTACTATGTTAAAGGCACTGTATAAATATAAGTTGTTTGGGGTTCACTCGGGGTTGGGGTTCAGGGTTCACTGGGGTGAAGGGTGAAGGGTTCAGGGTTCAGGGTACCTACCTTCCAGGATCTGCTTGCTGGGTTTCCCCGTTACCCTGGATACGAGCTGGACTCCCTGCGATATTCCAGGCTGCACCTGGACCTGCTCGCACTGCACTCGCTGGGCCTTTTCCTCGGTCTCAAACTCCATGAACCTGGGGGGGGGAAGAGGGAGACTCGACAGCTCAGCACCTGAACCCTTCCTCAATCCCCGACCCCACCTCCCCATCTCCGCATCTCCCAATCCCACTCCCCGACCCCATCCCCCGCCTCCATACCTCCCCCAATCCCCCTCCTCACATCACCCATCCATCTCCCCACCTCCCCCGCCACCTCCCCACCTCCCCCATCCATGTCCCCCCCACCCAGAACCCTTCCTCAAGATGGGAAGGGGGAGTTGGGGAGGGGGATTGAAAGAGATGGGGAGGGGGAGAGAGAGATGGGGAGGGGGGAGATGGTTAAGGGGAGGGGAAGATGGGGAGGGGGAGATGGGGGGAGGGGGAGAGAGGGAGGGGGAGATGGGGAGGGGGAGGTGGAGGGGGGGAGAGGGAGATGGGGAGATGGTTATGGGGAGGGGGAGATGGGGAGGGGGGGAGATGGGGAGGGGGAGAGAGGAAGGGAGGGGGAGATGGGAGAGGGGGAGGGGGGCAGGAGGAGGGGGAAGGGGGAGGCGAGAGGGGAGGGGGAGATGGAGAAGGGGAGGGGGAGATGGGGAGGGAGAGGGGGAGAGCG
>NC_141014.1:43532658-43552120 GCF_052327205.1 Somniosus microcephalus
CCCCCTCTCTCCTCCCCCACTCTCTCTCCTCCCCCTCCCCCCGCTCTCTCCTCCCCCCCTCTCTCTCCTACCCCCCCTCCCCCTCTCTCTCCTCTCCCCCTCTCTCCGCCCCCTCTCTCTCCATCCCCCTCACCCATTTCTCCTCCCCCCCTCTCCACCCCCCTCTCCTCCCCCTCGCCACCCCCCTCCCCCCTCCTCTCCTCCCCCTCTCTGGCATCCCCCTCCCCCCTCTCTCTCCACCCCCTCTCTCCTCTATCTCCTCCCCCCTCCCTCTCTCTCTCCTCTCTCCTACCCCCTTCCCCCCTCTCCTCCCCCTCCCCCTCTCTCTACTTCCCCCCTCCCCCCTCTCTCCTCCCCACTCTCTCCTCCCGCCCTTCCCCTCTCTCTCCTCCCCCTCTCTCTCCCCCCCTCTCTCTCCTCCCCCCTCCCCCTCTCTCCTCCACCCTCTCCCTCTCCTCCCCCCTCTCCTCCCCCCATCCCACCACCCTCTCCACCCCCCCTCTCTCTCCTCCCCCCTGCCCCCTCTCTTTTTTCATAACAACATGCCCCTCAAAAAACCTCGGCATTGCCGGGCACTCCAGCTAGTCTATCTATCTATATCTATCTATATATCTATCTTATATATACCTATATATATAAAGCGGCTCTTCTGTCTGTCTGTCCGATGTCTGTCTGTCTGTCTGCCTGTCTGTCCGTGTTCTATACGTTTGAAAGTTATAGAGCGTACTGATGCATGCGTCACCTCAAAAGAAAGCTTGCGATTCCGGACCAGTCATAGGTGTATTTACCTTTTGGTCGGACAAAACTGTGCCCGCGTATCCGAAAAACGTTCAGCGTTCCGCTCATTTGCATCTCATTAGTGACCGTGTGACGTCGAGGTCGACCAATCCTACGGCGGGTTCCTGGCGCGTGCCGTCCTACAGTTCAGTGTCGAGTGACTCGACGATTGACCAGTCCTACGCTTCGGTGACCTGACCGGTCGACCAATCATTGCGTGTGTGGGCGGGCCTTATCCTTCTGAACCGAGGTGCGTGGCCGCCATCTTGCTTCCATTCTTTTTCCTGCTTTCTGCGTCTTTCTTTTCAAATATACATTTCCAGCAAAATAAAATTGAATTTATTAAATTGTTTTAAAAAAAACTTCATTCATTTGTAAATATTTATTCTAACTGAACATTCTTTTTCCTACCTTTCCCGTTTTTTTGTTAGGCCTGAAAGCCTGGGACTTTCTTGCCCAGCCAGGCCCGAGCTAGGGCTTCTGCTAAGCTCCTCATCCACCCCCCCCCGTCACATTACCCAGGGCAACGGCCTCAGCCACGAGGGTCAGGGTGCATGCGCAGCAGGAGCAGGTGAGACGCGGCGTCGGATCTCGGCCTTGGTTAGCGGGAAGGGTTACCCCAGCAGCCAGAGCCGCAATCGGCGGAATTCAAGCCGGCTCGGCTGGGGGGGTGTGGGGCTCGGAGAGCGTGGCGAGTCGGCTGGTGCTTGGAGAGCGGGGCTCTCGGCCGGGGGGGGGGCTCGGAGAGCGCGGCACTCGGCCGGGGGGGCGGGGCTCGGAGAATGCGGCTCTCGGCCGGGGGGGTGGCGGGGCTCGGAGAGCGCGGCTCTCGGCAGTGCAGGGCGGCAGGGTTACCCCGCAAACAGAGCCGCAATCGGCAGAATTCCGGCCAGGGGGTGGCAGGGCTCGGAGAGCGTGGCTCTCGGCCGGGGTGGGGGGCAGGGCTCAGAGAGCGCGGCTCTCGGCAGTGCGGGGCGGCAGGGTTACTCCGGCAACCAGAGCCACAATCGGCGGAATTCCGGCCGGGGGGGCAGGGCTCGGAGAGCGTGGCTCTCGGCCGGGGGGGGGGTCGAGGCTCGGAGAGCGCGGCACTCGGCAGTGCGGGGCGGCAGGGTTACCCCGGCAACCAGAGCCGCAATCGGCGGAATTCAAGCCGGCTGGGGCCTGGGGCGGGGCTCGGAGAGCGTGGCTCTCGGCCGGGGGGGGGGGGGGGCGGCGAGGCTCGGAGAGTGCGGCACTCGGCAGTGCGGGGTGGCAGGGTTACCCCGGCAACTAGAGCCGCAGTCGGCGGAATTCAAGCACCCCCCATCCCCTTCCCCCCTTCCCCTTCCCCCGTTCCCCATCCCCCCCCTTCCCCTCCCCCTTACCCCCCTTCCCCTTCCCTTCCCCTTCCCCTCCCCCTTCCCTTCCCCCCTTCCCCTTCCCCCCTTCCCCTTCCCCCGTTCCCCATCCCCCCCTTCCCCTCCCCCTTACCCCCTTCCCCTTCCCCTTCCCCTCCCCCCTTCCCCTTCCCCCCTTCCCTTCCCCCCCTTCCCCTTCCCCTTCCCCCCCTTCCCGTGACCAATCAGTGGAGTTTTGTTGTTGTTGAGCGAAACGGTGATTTGAATTGCAAACCTCATTAGCCGTTGACCAATCAGGGGAGTTATTTTGTTGTTGAGAGAAACATTTAGTTGCTTTGCAAACCTCATTAGCCGTTGACCAATCAGGGGAGTTTCGTTGTTGTTGAGCGAAACGGTGATTTGAATTGCAAACCTCATTAGCCCTTGACCAATCAGGGGAGTGTCATAGTCGTGTTTACTTTTAAAAAATGTTCCAAAACAGACTAAATCCGCTGATTAGCTGTTGACCAATCCTAACGCTCATTAGTGGGCGGGGCCTGGGTTAGATATAGAGTAAATGTGCCGATGCATTGCCCAATCAAACTGCCAGTGCAACCACAGCACTGGTTATTTACCGAGTAAAGTTCTCTACTTTTCCTAAAAACCTAAACTTTAATACCGTGAACTGCAGGGATCCCAGGGGACAGGGAAGCGAGCAGGTGAGTGGCGGCGCATGGTGTGTTATGATCTCTTTATATATAGATTTTACTTCAGTCTTTCCATGAAAAAATAAATAAACTCTCTCTCCCCCATTCGCTCTCGCTCTCTTCCCCCTCCAGTCTCTCTCGCTGTCTCCCTCCCCCCACCACTCACTCTCTCTCTTCCCCCCCAGTTGCTCTCTCTATTCCCCCCGATTCACTACCTCTTTTGGTGCAAACAGAGTGCGTGAATCTGGATTTTGCCCAACTTTTAAAGTTCATGGACAGGTGTACCATACAATTGGCTCCCTACTTCCTCTACCAAACGAAAGACCTCAGTTTCTGCAGGTCTACTTCTTGGGTGATGATGATGAGCAAGCCAATCGCCGCAGGGACGCTGTTGTTCTCCACCACAACAAAATGGATATTTTGCTTGCATTACAGCGGATGCTTCATCAGCAAAACCCATACATTCAGAGTTTCAAAACAGCTATGGAACAAATTACAAATCAAGACCTCAAAATTGTCATCAAAGCTAACAAGACTCCTGCAGGTGAACATGAGCGACGCTTCAATGTTCCGACCACCAATGAAGTAGCCATTGTCATTGTGGGCCTAGAATTTGAACAATGGGGCATTGTGTTGCATATGAGAGGTGGTCCACTTAAAGGAATTTCTGAGTTTCACAGGTCATATGATCCTCTGCAATACCCGCTTTTGCTTTGCCATGGGGAAGATGGATACGATGTCTATAACAAGATCCCACATGTTGACCCCAAAACTGGTGTGCCACCTACAGCCCAAAGGCAAAAGATGGTTTCTGCCATGGAATTCTATTCATACAGGCTGATGGAACGACAAACTGCTTCAAACCACCTGCTTCACTCTGGACGACTTCTGCAGCAGTTCCTCACTGACATGTTTGCGAAAATAGAAGGAGAGCGGCTTAATTGGTTCCGGCATAACCAAAAACATTTGAGAGTCGCAGACTATATACACTTATGAGATGCTGTGGCCAATGATGGCAACACTGAGGACATTGGTCAACTGGTCATCCTACCATCCACCTTCGTTGGAGGTGCTAGGTACATGCATGAGCACACACAAGATGCCATGACCTATGTCAGAAACTATGGCAGACCTGACCTCTTCATCACCATGACTTGCAATCCCCAATGGCAGGAGTTCCCACCCAAAGCTGGTACTGAAAGGCATGACCTCATAGCACGGGTCTTCAACCTCAAAGTTAAAAACCTGATGAAACTCGTGATTAAAGGCAAACTTTTTGGTGCACACCTTTGCTACATCTACAGCATTGAGTGGCAGAAGAGAGGACTTCCTCATGTTCATCTTTTACTCTGGCTTCAGGCAAAGATTCACCCCAATCAACTTGATTCTTTGATCTCTGCAGAGCTACCCGATAAGGACAAGGATCCAATCCTGTTTAATGTTATTGTAAAAAATATGATTCATGGTCCTTGTGGCTGACACAACCCTTCTTCTCCCTGCATGAAAAACAATGCATGTACAAAAGGCTACCCAAAGCCACTGTGTGAACAAACTCAGCATGGCGAGGATGGCTATCCTTCCTACAGGAGAAGGTGCAAAGAGAGTGGGGGTTTCAGCACTCACATTAAAATGCGAACTAGAAAATCTAGCGACTCAGCTCAACCTGGTCCGTCAACTGAGACAACACAGGAAAGACAGACATTTGAAGTTGACAACCGTTGGATTGTTCCTTACTGTCCACTCCTATCCAGGCTCTTCAAATGTCACATCAATGTGGAGTACTGCCACTCAGTTAAGCCGATCAAATATGTGTGCAAGTACATCCATAAGGGCAGTGACCAAGCTGTCTTTGATCTTGAAATGGCTGGACAACAAAATCAAAATGATGAGATCACCACACATTTGACAGGCCGTTACATCTGCAGCAATGAGGCAGCCTGGCGAACTTTTGGATTTGACATCCACAAGCGTTACCCCACTATCACTAAATTAGATGTTCACTTGGAAAATGGACAAAGGGTTTTATTCCGACCAGGAGATGCCAGGCAATGTGCTGAGGAACCTCCAAAGACAAAACTTACAGCATTCTTTCAGTTGTGCCAAACAAATGACTTTGCCAAGACACTTTTGTATTATCAGGTGCCCAAGTACTACACCTGGCAGCCAAACAAGACATGGCGGGCTCGCCGACCTGGGGCAGGTCACAAGGAAGTTTCTGGTCATACAGGGGTGTACTCATCAGATGCACTTGGCAGAGTCTACACAGTCCATCCAAACAACACAGAGTGCTTTCACGTTCGTCTGCTCCTCCATGATGTTGCTGGCCCGACATCATTTAATGACCTCAAGACTGTCAATGGCCATCTGTGTGACTCTTTTCAAGAAGCTTGCCGCATGAGAGGCCTCATTGAGGGTGACACTCATTGGGATGCAGCGATGAGAGAAGCTGCTCTGTGTTACCCCGCCAATCGCCTACGGAAACTCTGTGACCTTATAATTGCCTTCTGCACACCTTCCAATCCAAAGCAATTGTGGGCAGATCACAAAGACTGCCTCACAGAAGACATCTTATGCCAACTCGCCAGAGCCAACCCCACAATGGCACTCAAGTACACTGCTGCGATGTACAATCAGGCATTGATCCTTTTGGAGGACCAGACTTTGAAATTGGTTGGCAAGTCTCTGACTCAGTTGAACCTTACATCTCCCAATAGGAATCATTCTCCAGGTCTCAGCAGAGAGGTCCTCAGAGAAACTACCTACAATGTTGAGGAACTGAGTTCCTTTGTCACAGTCACTGAGCCTAAATTGCTTCCAGAGCAGAAACAGACTTACAGGTTGGTTCTCGATATGGTGCAAAACAACACTCCTGGCATTATCTTCCTCGATGCCCCTGGTGGAACAGGAAAGACATTCCTGATCAATCTTTTGCTGGCCACGGTTCGCTCTAAGGGATTCATTGCACTGGCTGTTGCCTCATCAGGAATCGCTGCAACTCTTCTGCAAGGAGGTCGCACTGCCCACTCAACCTTTGCTCTGCCTCTGGATCTGACAACACAAGAAGAACCAGTGTGTCGCATTAGCAAAGGAACTGGTGCTGCTGAGATGCTTCAAAAGTCTCGATTGATTGTGTGGGATGAGTGTACAATGGCCCACAAGAGGTCACTTGAAGCAGTCAACAGAACTCTTAAAGATCTGAGAGACAACGATATCCTGATGGGTGGCATCCCCCTGTTGCTGGCAGGTGATTTCCGCCAAATCCTGCCAGTTGTCCCAAGAGGAACAACAGCGGATGAAATCAATGCATGTCTCAAGGCATCCCATCTGTGGCGAAATGTGCAAACAGTCCATTTGACCACAAACATGCGTGTTCATATGCATGGTGACGAGATGTCAGAATCCTTTGTGCGACTTTTACTACAATTAGGAGAAGGAAAGTTGCCCGTTGACAGCAGTGGACAAATCACAATTCCTCCAGACTTTGCCTGTCAAGTAAAAACAGTTCATGAGTTGATCTCAAACGTGTATCCAAACCTCCTCAATCATTTGAAAGATCACAACTGGCTGTGTGAACGGTCAATACTTGCACCCAGGAATGATACTGTCAATGACATCAACACGCTGCTTCTTGAAAAACTCCCTGGCCAAGAGCAAATCTATAAAAGCATTGATACTGTTTGTGACCGTGCTGATGGGGTAAACTACACCACTGACTTATTGGACTCATTGCAGCCTTCCGGAACGCCTGCTCACAAACTGGTAATAAAGGAAGGCGCCCCCATCATGCTCCTAAGAAACTTATCTGCACCCAAGTTGTGCAATGGAACCAGACTGGTAGTCAAAAAGCTCATGCCACATGTGATTGAGGCTACCATCATCTCAGGCTGTGCCAGAGGGGAGGATGTTCTCATTCCTCCAATTCCTATGGTACCAACTGACTTTCCATTTCAATTCAGAAGGCAACAGTTGCCTGTGAGAATTTGTTTCGCAATGTCAATAAACAAGGCACAAGGGCAGACTTTGAAGGTTGCTGGCATCAACTTACTGACGTCCTGTTTTTCACATGGCCAGTTGTACGTGGCATGTTCAAGAGTTGGCACATCAAGAAATCTGTTCATTTTAACACCCTCAGGGAAAACAGAAAATGTTGTCTATGATCTGGCTCTGCAATAATACACAGTACTTTCACCTTCATCTACTACTCCATGAGGTTGCTAGCCGAACATCATTTCATGACCTCAAAACTCTGACTGGCCATCTCTGTACCTCCTTTATAAAAGCTTGCCCCAGGAGAGTAATCTTTGAGGATGACATTCATTGACATGCAACAATGACAGAAGCATGCTTCGCTCTAAGTGATTAATTGCACTGGCTGTTGCCTCATCAGGAACCGCTGCAACTCTTCTCCAAGGAGGTCGCAATGCCCACTCAAGTAGAAAGCTGAATGCTTTCAGGTAAGATGCAGTGTTATCCTGTACAGCATGCTATATAGCAGATAATATACCTTAACACACACCAGCACGGTTAATCTCAACTTTAACTAAAGAGAAAGGTGAAAAATAACACCAATTATCAGTCACTGGTAATTTATTATTACATACTGCATGTGGTCTCTGGGTAGACTTTTGGGACCTGAAATTATGCTTTAGCCCATTTAAAATAAATAGCCTAATTCCTCAAACTCACTAATTGTTTGTACACAAATATCCTACAAAATAATTTCACTGCCTTAAAATTTTTTTCCCCTTTTTGTGTATGTTTTTCTCCTTGCTTAATCAAATATTCAATGTTGCCTCATCAGGAATCGCTGCAACTCTTCTCCAAGGAGGTCGCACTGCCCACTCAACCTTTGCTCTCCCTCTGTATCAGACAAGATTCATTGCACTGGCTGTTGCCTCATCAGGAACCGCTGCAACTCTTCTCCAAGGAGGTCGCACTGCCCACTCAAGTAGAAAGCTGAATGCTTTCAGGTAAGATGCAGTGTTATCCTGTACAGCATGCTATATAGCAGATAGGGGCCTAGAAATTCAGTATAGCCACTTTTGGGGCGGTAAAGTCGGGCGGCCGCTAAAGTTTGCGCCCACCGGAAAGTGGAGGCCACTTCGCCGATATTCGGTAGCTTTGGCCAAGGAGTTTGCTCGAGCGCTAAAACTGGCATTGCACGCCCATCTTTAGGTGCTAAGCCGGCGGTGCAGACTGACACTGCCGAGGCAGGGCGCAGCGCAGGTGCGGTCATGTTTTGATTGACAGCAGACAACCTGGCGCCGGCCAGCACTTAAAGGGGGAAGGGTCGACTTGGTCTGCTGCCACGCCCTGGATACTGCAGCCCTCCAGCTAGGCCTAAACACTGCTGTTGGAGAAAAATAGCACCAGGAAGGATGCAGAGGGCCCGTGAGCGAGCACAGCGCTTCTCTGCCCATGATTTAAAGGTGCTGGTTAGGGCTTTGGAGAAGAGAAGCCACATCTTGTTCCCGGACAGTGGCAAGAAGCCTCCCAAGATGGTGTACAGGAGAGCCTGGAGGGAAATCGCTCAGAGGGTCACAGCCAACAGCGATGTCCCCAGGACTGGTGTCCAATGCCGGAAAAAGTTTAACGACCTCACTCGGTTGGTCAGGGTGAGTACCCTTTCCAGTGTCCTCCTCATCCTTGCATGTGCACCTCACAATATGGGCAAAGGGACCTCAAAGGCCTAATGGCCAGCCCTCATCCAGCAGCTATGGCACTGGCATGAACATCAATTGCACTTTCTGCACTTTACACACTGGCCAAGCTATTCGACCATGGGAGGCAGTGCACACAACAACAGGGCACCTCACTGGCCAAGCTATTCGACCATGGGAGGCAGTGCACACAACAACAGGGCACAACACTGTACTTACAGGCCGTCCTTTCTCTTGCAGGCCAAGCTGGCTCAGAATCTGAAGAGCCGGACTGTCACCGGGGGAGGCCGTGCCCAGTTCCAGCAGCTCAGTGACCTGGAGGAGCACATGGGTTGACTCATGGGTGCCCGGGTGATTGGCCCCGTTGCAATTGGCGATGCCGACCCTGTGCTGGGCCCCAATGGTAAGGACATGACCGTTTGGACCTCTCTCGTTCCCCTTGCGCTTCAGATCTACATCCTTTGCCACTGTCCGACCAATGCGCAGAATGCCACCACTCATGCCTCCCTCGCTGACGCCCTGTCCTCAATCTAAAGCTACTCTTGTGCCTTCCTGCTTTCAGCTGGTGAGGAGGAGGTCCCTGAAGCTGCGAGTGTCAGTCCCTCAGAAGAGGAGGATGAGGAGGAGCAAGAGGTAGGCAGCACATTGGGGGAACCCTCATCCACGCCAGGGGATGGCAATGAAGGGGACACATCTTCCCTGGAGGAGAGCCAGGGGGAAGTGTTGCAGGGGAGTGTAGCTCCTGTGCCCAGTGGCGTCCAGCCATGCGGGAAGGGTCGGGCAGCTCGGCTGCCTTCTCCCCAGAGGGGGGAAGTGTTGCAGGGGAGTGTAGCTCCTGTGCCCAGTGGCATCCAGCCACGCGGGAAGGGTGGGCAGCTCGGCGGCCTTCTCCCCAGAGGGGGGAAATGTTGCAGGGGAGTGTAGTTGCTGGGCCCAGTGGCGTGCAGCCACGCGGGAAGGGTCGGACAGCTCGGCGGCCTTCTCCCCAGAGGGAGAGTCCGGCCTCCAGTCCGGAGACGGTCCTTGCCCAGGAGGTACGCCTCCTCGATCAAATGTCCGCGGACTCGGATCGCCAGCACACCGAGTTCATGGGGGTTGTGGCACGGTTGCCTGAGGCCATCGAGTCCCTGGCTCATAGTGTGTCCGATTTCGGGGCCTCACAGGCCAGGGGTTTCGAACAACTCGCGGCAGCACAGGCCAGGGGTCTCAAACAATTTGGGGCATCACAGGACGCGAGTCGGGCACAATTCGGGGCATCAGAGGACGCGAGTCGGGCACAATTCGGGGCATCACAAGACGCGAGTCGGGCACAATTCAGGGCATCACAGGACGCGAGTCGGGCCGAATTCGGGGCATCACAGGACGCGAGTCGGGCCGAATTCAGGGCAGCACAGGCAGCGAGTGGAGAGTTGATCAGTGGTGCCGTGCAGTCGCTGGCTGGTCTGATGCAGGCACAGACCAGGGCAGTACGGGCACTCACTGCTGCCACACTCGCTGTGTCACGCACGCATCGCCAGGGCACCCGCCGCGCTGCAGCAGCACAGCAGTCTGTTCTTCACCAGATTGCTGCGCTTGCTGCAGTGCCAGCCCGGCCGAGTGCCAGTGTCTCTGGCGACCAGCGAGCGCCTGGTATCATCCAGCTTGCCCCCATTGCTGCAGCCGCTACTGCCACTCCCCCCAGCAAAGCTGCGACGAGCTGCTGGAGAGACTGATGCTGCCCAGCCACAGCTGCAGCAGTCAGCAGCCGGTCTCTCGAGGTCCAGAGCTCGTCTAGGCCGACCCCCAAGGGCATCTGCCGTCACGCAATGTGCCCCTCAGGAGCCTTCCCCCAGCCTTGCAACACCCACAGGGCCCAGGTTGAGGCGGAGCAGCAGGTCGGCCAGGGGCCGGGAAAGCCTGGACAAGTACTCGCCCTCTCGGCACGCAAAGTAGAGCGTGTTGGCAAATGTTTTTTTATATGGGGGTGTTTGTGTTCTCTATGGGGGGGGGTTCTTTTGGTAAGGCCGAGGATGATGGCAAATGTTTTTTTATATGGGGGTGTTTGTGTCCTCTATGTGGGGGGTTCTTTTGATAAGGCCAAGGATGAAGGCAAATGTTTTTTTATATGGGGGTGTTTGTGTTCTCTATGGGGGGGGTTCTTTTGGTAAGGCCGAGGATGAAGGCCATTTGGATGGACAACTTTTGTTATTCCTCCCCAGGTTGTGGGTGTGAGATATGTATTTGAGTGTTTTTTGGGGGTGTTGTGTGTTTTTGGGTTTCATGTGGGAAGGGCCCTGAGTTTGTTCAATACAGGTTTTTCTTTATTCAGCTTGTCCATGTGTGATGTTTCAAGTGGTTGTTGCGTTAACCGGCTGAGGGCTTGCGGAGCGGCTGCATTCATCTGCCTTCATTGCCGCAAGCCATTCCCTGACAGGGGGCCTAGAAGAGTCATTCAATAAGCCACCGACGGACGGCCCTTGGACCTTGTGGCTCCCTCCTGGGCTGGTACTCCTCCTCCTCCTCCTCCTCCTCCTCCTCATGGTCCTCCTGCTCGTCCTCCTGAGGTGCTGGTCCAACGTGAGGTGGCAGTGCCTGAGTCCTGCGGATAGCCAGGTTGTGCAGCATGCAGCAAACGACGACGAACTGGGAGACTCTATCCGGCGAATACTGCAGAGATCCGCCGGAGTGATCCAGGCAGCGGTATCATTGCTTGAGGATGCCAATCGTTTGCTCTATGATGTTCCTTGTGGCTTGATGGCTTTCGTTGTATGCCTCCTCAGCAGGGGTCCTGGGTGCACGGAGCGGGGTCATGAGCCATGTACACAAAGGATAGCCTTTGTCCCCGATAAGCCATCCTCTTGGGGGAGGCTGTGCCTGGAACATGTCAGCCACAGTAGTCTGGTGCAGGATAAATGCATCGTGGCTGCTGCCTGGAAAGCGGGCATTGACAGCTAGGATGCGCTGCCTGTGGTCACACACCAGCTGTACATTGAGGGAATGGTAGCCCTTCCGGTTGCAGTAATCCTCGGCATTGTCGATAGGTGCCCGCATAGCCACATGCGTGCAGTCAATGGCGCCCTGCACCATGGGGAAGTCGGCGATCCTCGCAAATCCAACTGCACGCTGCTCCTGCCTCTCTAGGGTCATGGGGAAGGAGATGAATTGGTGTCTCCTTGTGAAAAGGGCATCGGTGACCTGCCGGATGCAGCGATGCACGGCGAATTGGGAGATGTTAGCTATGTCCCCAGCAGCGGCTTGGAAGGAGCCGCTTGCATAAAAGTTCAGAGCCACCGTGACCTTCACTTCCACCGACAGAGACGTCCTGCACATCAGCTGTGGACGCAGATCTCTGTGAAGCAGCTGGCAGATCTCTGCAACCACCTCCCTTCTGAAGCGCAGCCTCTTAACACACTGCGCGGCAGTCATGGTGAGATAGGACTCCTGCTGGCGGTATTCCATGAGTGGGTAAGGCCTACGTTGCTGACGCCTGATGGCCCCTCTGCGTCTAGGCATGGCTGCCCCTCTCACACAGCGTCTGCGAGCCCTTTGCACATAATGCTGGAACTGAGGGTTGGAACCCCATGCAGCCCCCATAATATACTTGCAAACAGTGAAATCACAATGAGTCAAGTTTCCAAGCTCTGGCCAGAAGCCAAAAATACCTCTCCTATGTTGGCCCAAATCAGTAAGGTCTCTTCCTTGGTCTCTGTCCAGAAATCCGTTGCACTAAAGTCATTGCAGCAAAATGGCTGGCCTTTATAGTTCAGTCTAAGTGCCCTTTAATTAGTGCTCCCCGAGAACTGCAGGGCCTCTGCTGCGTTCCACTTCACAGTTCTTAACAGCCCCACGCCCACATTGGGCGGGCGCCACTGAAGTTCTGGTTTGGGGTGCACAAACGGCGTTGCACGAAGAAATGACATCATAAGCTGCGCGCGCAGCTGAGCGCGTGCAAACACTTTGCGCCGGCGCTAAATGTCTACTGAAGTTGGGCGTAGGCGCAGATCGTTCTGCGCCCGGCCGCTAAGTGCCTAGCGCTCAAGATCTACTCCTCTTATGGCGCTAATGGCTGGCGAACACAACTGAATTTCTAGGCCAATATACTTTAACACACACCAGCACGGTTAATCTCAACTTTAACTAAAGAGAAAGTTGTAAAATAACACCAATATATCCCACCAAGTAATTTCACTGCCTTAAAAGTATTTTTCTCCTTTTTGTGTATGATTTTCTCCTTGCTTAATCAAACATTCAATGTTGCCTCATCAGAAATCGCTGCAACTCTTATCCACGGAGGTTGCACTGCACACTCAACCATTGCTCTCCCTCTGTATCTGACAAGATTCATTGCACTGGCTGTTGCCTCATCAGGAACCGCTGCAACTCTTCTCCAAGGAGGTCGCACTGCCCACTCAAGTAGAAAGCTGAATGCTTTCAGGTAAGATGCAGTGTTATTCTGTACAGCATGCTATATAGCAGATAATATACCTTAGCACACACCAGCACGGTTAATCTCAACTTTAACTAAAGAGAAAGGTGAAAAATAACACCAATTATCAGTCACTGGTAATTTATTATTACATACTGCATGTGGTCTCTGGGTAGTCTTTTCGGACCTGAAATTATGCCTTAGCCCATTTAAAATAAATAGGCTAACTCCTCAAACTCACTAATTGTTTGTACACAAATATCCTACAAAGTAATTTCACTGCCCTAAAAGTATTTTTCCCCTTTTTGTATATGATTTTCTCCTTGCTTAATCAATCATTCAATGTTGCCTCATCAGGAATCGCTGCAACTCTTCTCCCAGGAGGTCACGCTGCCCACTCAAATAGAAAGCTGAATGCTTTCAGGTAAGATGCAGTGTTATCCTGTACAGCATGCTATATAGTAGATAATATATTTTAACACACGCCAGCACGGTTAATCTCAACTTTAACTAAAGAGAAAGGTGTAAAATAACGCCAATATATCCCACCAAGTAATTTCACTTCCTTAAAAGTATTTTTCTCCTTTTTGTGTATGATTTTCTCCTTGCTTAATCAAACATTCAAAGTTGCCTCATCAGAAATCGCTGCAACTCTTCTCCAAGGAGGTTGCACTGCCCACTCAACCTTTGCTCTCCCTCTGGATCTGACAAGATTCATTGCACTGGCTGTTGCCTCATCAGGAACCGCTGCAACTCTTCTCCAAGGAGGTCGCACTGCCCACTCAAATAGAAAGCTGAATGCTTTCAGGTAAGATGCAGTGTTATTCTGTACAGCATGCTATATAGCAGATAATACACTTTAACACACACCAGCACGGTTAATCTCAAATTTAACTAAAGAGAAAGGTGAAAAATAACACCAATTCTCAGTCACTGGTAATTTATTATTACATACTGCATCTGGTCTCTGGGTAGTCTTTTGGGACCTGAAATTATGCCTTAGCCCATTTAAAGTAAATAGCCTAATTCCTCAAACTCACTAATTGTTTGTGCACAAATATCGTACAAAGTAATTTCACTGCCTTAAAAATATTTTTCCCCTTTTTGTGTATGATTTTCTCCTTGCTTAATCAAACATTCAATGTTGCCTCCTCAGGAATCGCCGCAACTCTTCTCCAAGGAGGTCGCACTGCCCACTCAAATAGAAAGCTGAATGCTTTCAGGTAAGATGCAGTGTTATCCTGTATAGCATGCTATATAGCAGATAATATACTTTAACACACACCAGCATGGTTAATCTCAACTTTAACTAAAGAGAAAGGTGTAAAATAACACCAATATATCCCACCAAGTAATTTCACTGCCTTAAACGTATTTTTCCCCTTTTTGTGTATGATTTTCTCCTTACTTAATCAAACATTCAATGTTGCCTCATCAGGAATCGCTGGAACTCTGCTCCAAGGTGGTCGCATCGCCCACTCAACCTTTGCTCTCCCTCTGGATCTGACAAGATTCATTGCACTGGCTGTTGCCTCATCAGGAACCGCTGCAACTTTTCTCCAAGGAGGTCACACTGCCCACTCAACCTTTGCTCTCCCTCTGGATCTGACAAGACAACAACACCCAGTGTGTAACATTAGCAAAGGAACTGGTGCTGTTTAGCTGCTTCAAAAGTTTAAGCTCATTGTGTGGGAAGAGTACAAAGGCCCACAAGTGGGCACTTGAACCACTCAACAGAACTCTTATTGATTATAAAATCACTCTGTACACTCTGTACAATACCAAACCTATTAGGTTTTCAAACTTTTACCAGAAGGAGTATTCACTTAGTCTTTGGTTGTAACTCCAGCATATTGTAAAATGTTCTATTATTCTACATTATTGAAATAAATGTTCACTGTTGATTTCTAAACTGACCTGTAAATGTCTGCGATTGTATCTTTTATTTCACTATTCAACTCATTCACTGAATCTTTGTGAATAATGTAATATCACTCCTGGTGCTTGGGAAGAGTTCTTCAATCCCAACAGTTTTATAAACAGCTTTATAAACATGGCAGAGGGTTCTTGAGTTCCCCTCTCTCCCAAACCGCTTCCCCCCCATCCCTTTCTCTCCTTCCCGCCCCCCCTCTCCCTGCCTCTCCTGCTCTCTCTCTTCCCCCTAGCTCGCGCTCTCTCTCTCTCTCTCTTCCCCCCAACTCGCTCTCTCTCTCGCATCCAACAACATGCCCCCGAAAAAGCCTCGGCAACACCGGGCTCACCCCAGCTAGTTATTATATATAAAGCGGCTCTTCTGTCTGTCTGTCTGTCCGTTCTCTATACGTTTGAAAGTTATAGAGCGTACCTATGCGCACGTCATGTCAAAAGAAAGCTTACGATTACGGATCGGTCATAGGCGTATTTACGTTTCGGCCGGACAAAAATTCCACCCGCGGTATCCAAAAAACGTTCAAAATTCCGCTCATTAAATGGGAAAAGTTCCGCTCATTTGCTCATTAGCATTGAGTGACGTGAAGGTTGACCAATCGTGCAGTCGACAGTTGACCGACGGTCGACCAATCGCTGCCGGGCCATCCCCCACTCACTCTCTCTCTTCCCCCCCACTCGCTCACTCTCTTCCCCCCCACTCGCTCTCTCTCTTCCCCCCACACTCGCTCTCTCTCTTCCCCCCCACTCGCTCTCTCTCTTCCCCCCCACTCGCTCTCTCTCTTCCCCCCCACTCGCTCTCTCTCTTCCCCCCCTACTCGCTCTCTCTCTTCCCCCCCCACTCGCTCTCTCTCTTCCCCCCCACTCGCTCTCTCTCTTCCCCCCACTCGCTCTCTCTCTTCCCCCCCACTCGCTCCCTCTCTTCCGCCCCACTCGCTCTCTCTCTTCCCCCCCCACTCGCTCTCTCTTCCCCCCACTCGCTGTCTCTCTTCCCCCCCACTCGCTCTCTCTCTTCCCCCCCATTCACTCTCTCTCTTCCCCACCACTCGCTCTCTCTCTTCGCTCTCTCTCTTCCCGCCCGTCGCTCTCTCTCTTCCCCCCCAGTCGGTCTCTCTCTTCCCCCCCCACTCGCTCTCTCTCTTCCCCCCCACTCACTCTCTCTCTTCCCCCCCAATCGCTCTCTCTCGTCCCCCCCAATCGCTCTCTCTCTTCCCCCCCACTCGCTCTCTCTCTTCCCCCCACTCGCTCTCTCTCTTCCCCCCCCACTCGCTCTCTCGCTTCCCCCCAGTCGCTCTCTCTCTTCCCCCCCAGTCGCTCTCTCTCTTCCCCCCCCAGTCGCTCTCTCTCTTCCCCCCCAGTCGCTCTCTCTCTTCCCCCCCAGTCGCTCTCTCTCTTCCCCCCCAGCCGCTCTCTCTCTTCCCCCCACAGTCGCTCTCTCTCTTCCCCCCCATCGCTCTCTCTTCCCCCAGTCGCTCTCTCTCTTCTCCCCCCAGTCGCTCTCTCTCTTCCCCCCCATCGCTCTCTCTCTTCCCCCCCAGTCGCTCTCTCTCTTCCCCCCCAGTCGCTCTCTCTCTTCCCCCCCAGTCGCTCTCTCTCTTCCCCCCCAGTCGCCCTCTCTCTTCCCCCCCAGTCGCTCTCTCTCTTCCCCCCCACTCGCGCTCTCTCTCCCCATCCACTCGCGCTCTCTGTCCCCCCCACTCGCGCTCTCTCTCCCCCCCCACTCGCGCTCTCTCTCAACCCCCACTCGCGCTCTCTGTCCCCCCCACTCGCGCTCCCTCTCCCCCCCAACTCGCGCACTCTCTCCCCCCCACTCGCGCTCTCTCTCCCCCCTACTTGCGCTCTCTCTCCCCCCACTCGCGCTCGCTCACCCCCCCACTCGCGCTCTCTCTCCGCCCCCACTCGCGCTCTCTCTCCCCCCCACTCGCGCTCTCTCTCCCCCGCCACTCGCGATCTCTCTTCCCCCACTCGCGCTCTCTCTCACACTCTCTCTCTCTCTCTCTCACTCCCACTCTCTCTCTCACACTCCCACTCTATCTCTCTCTCTCTCACACTCCCACTCTCTCTCTCTCTCACACACTCCCACTCTCTCTCTCACTCTCTCACACTCCCAGTCTCTCTCTCTCTCTCACTCTCTCTCTCTCACTCCCACTTACAGTCTCTCTCTCTCTCTCTCAAACTCCCAGTCTCTCTGTCACATTCCCAGTCTCTCTCTCTCTCTCTCTCACTCCCAATCTCTCTCTCTCTCTCTCTCTCACTCCCAGTCTCTTTCCCTCTCACATCCACTCTCTCTCTCTCTCTCTCACACACACTCCCAGTCTCTCTCTCTCTCTCACACACTCCCAGTCTCTCTCTCTCTCTCTCACACTACCAGTCTCTCTCTCTCTCTCTCACTCCCAGTCTCTCTCTCTCTCACACACACTCCAGTCTCTCTCTCTCACGCACTCCAGTCTCTCTCTCTCTCTCTCTCACTCTCAGTCTCTCTCTCTCGCTCTCTCTCTCCTCACTCCCAGTTTCTCTCTCTCTCTCACTCCCAGTCTCTCTCTCTCTCACTCCCAGTCTCTCTCTCTCTCTCACTCCAGTCTCTCTCTCACACTCCCAGTCTCTCTCTCTCTCTCTCACACACACTCCCAGTCTCTCTCTCTCTCACACACACTCCCACTCTCTATCTCTCTCTCACACACACTCACACTCTCTCTCTCTCTCACACACACTCCCACTCTCTCTCTCTCTCACACACACTCCCATTCTCTCCCTCTCTCTCACACACTCCCACTCTCTCTCTCTCTCTCACACACTCCCAGTCTCTCTCTCTCTCTCACACTCCCAGGTCTCTCTCTCTCTCTCACACACAGACTCCCACTCTCTCTCACAATCACAGACTCTCTCTCTCACACTCCCAGTCTCTCTCTCTCTCTCACTCCCAGTCTCTCTCTCTCTCTCTCACTCCCAGTCTCTCTCTCTCTCTCACACTCCCAGTCTCTCTCTCTCTCTCTCACACACTCCCAGTCTCTCTCTCTCTCTCACACATTCCCAGTCTCTCTCTCTCTCACACTCCCAATCTCTCCCTCTCCTCACACCCAGTCTCTCTCTCTCTCTCTCTCTCTCACACTCCCAGTCTCTCTCTCTCTCTCTCTCTCTCTCACTCCCAATCTCTCTCTCTCTCTCACACACTCCCAGTCTCTCTCTCTCTCTCACTCCCAGTCTCTCTCTCTCTCTCTCACACTCCCAGTCTCTCTCTCTCTCTCACACTCCCAGTCTCTCTCTCTCTCTCTCACACACTCCAGTCTCTCTCTCTCTCACACTCCCAGTCTCTCTCTCTCTCACTCCAGTCTCTCTCTCGCTCTCTCTCTCTCACTCCGTCTCTCTCTCTCTCTCTCTCTCTCTCACTCTCCCAGTCTCTCACTCTCTCTCTCTCTCACTCACTGTCTCTCTCTCTCTCACACTCCCAGCCTCTCCCTCTCTCTCTCACACTCCCAGTCTCTCTCTCTCTCTCACTCCTGTCTCTCTCTCTCTCACACTCCCAGTCTCTCTCTCTCTCTCTCTCTCACACTCCCAGTCTCTCTCTCTCTCTCACACACCCAGTCTCTCTCTCTCTTTCTCACTCCCAGTCTCTCTCTCTCTCATACTCCAGTCTCTCTCTCTCTCTCACACGCCCAGT
Source organism: Somniosus microcephalus (assembly GCF_052327205.1). Classification (NCBI taxonomy): domain Eukaryota; kingdom Metazoa; phylum Chordata; class Chondrichthyes; order Squaliformes; family Somniosidae; genus Somniosus; species Somniosus microcephalus. The sequence continues at coordinate 43,551,111 of NC_141014.1, forward strand.
CTCTCTCTCTCTCTCTCTCACATTCCCAGTCTCTCTCTCTCTCACTCCCAGTCTCTCTCTATCACACTCCCAATCTCTCTCACACTCCCAGTCCCTCTCTCTCCCACGACTCCCAATCTCTCTCAATCTCTCTTACACTCCCAGTCTCTCTCTCTCTCACACTCTGTCTCGCGCTCTCACACTTCCAGTCTCTCTCTCTCTCTCTCACACACTCCCAATCTCTCTCTCTTCCCCAATCTCTCTTCTCTTCTCCCCCAATCTCTCTCTCTTTCTCTTCTCCCCCAGTCTCTCTCTCTCTTCTCCCCCCAGTCTCTCTCTCCCCCAGTCTCTCTCTCTCTCTAACCCGTCTCTCTCTCCTTCCCTCTCTCTCTCGCTCTCCTACCCCCTCTCTCTCTCTCCTTCCCCCTCTCTCTCCTCCCCCCTCTCTCTCTCTCCTTCCCTCTCTTTCCCTCTCTCTCTCTCCTTCTCTCTCTCTCTCTCTCCTTCCCTCTCTCTCTCTCTCCTTCCCTCTCTCTCTCTCTCCTTCACCTCTCTCTCTCTCCTTCCCTCTCTCTCTCACTCTCCTTCCCTCTCTCTCTCTCCTTCTCTCTCTCTCCTTCCCTCTGTCTCTCCTTCCCTCTCTCTCTCTCTCTCCTTCCCTCTCTCTCTTCCCCCAGTCGCTCCCTCTCTCTCTTCCAACAACAGCATGCCCTCAAAAAGCCTCGGCACCGCCGGGCTCCCCCAGCTAGTCTATATATATAAAGCGGCTCTTCTGTCTGTCTGTCTGTCCGTTCTCTATACGTTTGAAAGTTATAGAGCATACCGACGCGAACGTCACGTCAAAAGAAAGCTTACGATTATGGTCTGGTCATAGGTGTATTTACGTTTCGGCCGGACAAAAATTCCGCCCACGGTATCCAAAACGTTCAAAATTCCGCTCATTAAATGGAAAAGTTCCGCTCATTTGCTCATTAGCATTGAGTGACGTGAAGGTTGACCAATCGTGCGGTCGACAGTTGAGCAACGGTCGG